>NW_025964334.1:25221630-25811630 GCF_023055435.1 Haliotis rufescens | reverse complement strand
AGAAGTTCACATTTGTTAAGTTTCGTATTCGCTGAAGAAAATAGGAATGTTTAACTCCATTGTCAGCTTATTCGTCACATGTGCACAGGGGGCACGGGTGACCCAGCCGTCTAAGGCGTCGCAATTCGCTGTGCAGAAACCTATGATTGTGGGTTCGAATCCCGGTTCGCCCCGATTATGCTTCTAGGTTTGCCGTGATATGACTTAAATACTGATTCAAAGCGGGTGTACAGAGAATTCATGTGTTGTTGTGGTTGGGGTCAAAGCAAAGCTTTTTCCTACTTTTGTTTAGAAAATGTTTTGAATATGATTTAACTGGGGAAAAAAGAAGAAAAGTCTCAATCATAAGAATTTATTTGCCAAGAGAAATTATCAAGTCGTTCACACTTCGAACACAGATAATACCTTTACACATGAAAAGGTCGTTTCACCTGAAGACGAATCATTCATTGTGTGGCCTTGTACCAGCATTTCCTTTCTATACGACTGCCTGGGGACATTGGGGTAGCCTTGTGGTTAAAGCTTTGCCTCGTTACAACCTGTGACATCCATTGTTGGTGCCTCTGTCGTGATATTGCTAGAACACTGTTAATAGCGGCGTAAAACCACGTTCACTCACTAACTCTAATACAACTTACAAAGCAAAAAGAATATTTTCTGTAATCTTAAGAAATATGTTTGTTTGTTTGTTTGTTTGTTGTTTAACGCCGCACTCAGCAGTATTCAAGCTATACGACGGTGGTCTGTATGTGAATAATCGAGTCTTGATCAGACAATCCAGTGATTGACATCATGATCATGGGATACGCTGACATGCATCAACTAAGTCAGATAGCCTGATCCCATTAGTCACCTCTTACGACAAGCATAGTCGCCTCTTACGGCAAGGATGAGTTGCTGAAGACCTATTCTACCCCGGACCTTCACGGGTCAAGAAATATGTACTACAAGCAGAGTCCTTTGCACGATTCCGACTATACTAAAAACCTGTGTCTATGAGGCACTCTCAAATAATGACGATACCAGGTCTCCTCGAAAAGCTTCACGTATCTCCTGGGAGCTAATTCAAAACAGATCCTGTTCCAATTTATCACCTTTTATGGCAAAGCTTACACTATAACCAATGGGAGTTGGCAGAACCATCAATGTGAGTGTTATGTGCTATTATTACCCAATGGCTGTAGCTTGTGATTGACATCACACCGCTCCCGTCAACCATACCTGTCTGCCTTGATCTTGTCACATGATAATTTATGTCCCACGTCGAAAAATGCTCTATTTGTGTTGTTTAGTGACGTTTTTACGAGAGTTCCAATTAATATTTCCAGAAAAGAGGTAAAAATAGACTGTGTGAGATTCAATGGACTTGGGTTGAGAGGTAGGATTGTGTAACATAGGCGACGTGAAACGCCCACCGCATGACGTATCATCGGTACAACTTCTACAACTAAAGAAGCTAATAGCATGCTACTGCAGCTACTGCCAATCGTGACGGTTATACTACTGCTACGACGACGAGAACAACTACTACTTCTACTTCTGCTACCACGACTACTACTACTACATAAGTAAATTTTAAGTTTAACGATTTTGTTTTTTAAAATGATAAGAAAAAAGTCATTCAAATCGTATCAAATTATATCGAATTGTTTCTATTTGGAGATGGGATATCGATCACATACGAATGCTGTACCACAAAGTCGATATATCGCGCTATTGATACTTCGTGTCGGCAGGATAAAGTGACATCTTCTCTAATTGTTATATCGAGTTATCCGAATCAAGCGTGGTGTTGTCGACACCATAAAGTGGCAACGTCTTTACAATATACCGAGCTACCTTTAGTTCGAGTAAAGCGTAATGTTGTCGACGCCATAAAGTGACATCTTTACAATATTCCATGGACCCTAAATATAGATCGTATCAAGTGTCCATAGATATACCGAGCTATCAGTAGTTCGAGTAAGTGTGGTGTTGTCGACACCATAAAGTGACAACGTCTTTACGATATACCCAGCTATCTGAAGTCTGTGTAAACCACGAGGTTTCGATTTGATATAACCAGAATAAAATAGATATGGTCTCTGTGGAAACTAATTCAATCTTGTTAATAAGAGTAAAATTGCATTTATTTATATTTAAACATTCTGAATAATCAAATTGAAATTATGTTCGTTAAATGTCGGTGTTTGTTGTTTTGTGGGTGTTTTGGTGCGTTCTCACTCTGTTTGAAAATTGCGACTTGGAGACGTCCCCTAGAATTCCGTAATTTTCGGGGGGGGGGGGGGGGGGGGGGGGGGGGCGAGGTTGTCTCTGTGGGAGGGTGGGTGGTGGTCTATGTGTCTGTGTGTCTTGGGATATGCGTGCGTGTGTGTGTGTGTGTGGGGGGGGGAGGGGGGTATATGTGTGTGTATGCAGGAGAGGGGGGGGGGGGGGGGGGCGGTGTCTGGATGTGTGTCTGGGTGTGTCCTATTTTATATCACGGGAAACTACCAGTTAATGTATACAAACACGTTTATGCGCAAATCTCGATGCTAGATAGCCATTGTACCGATAGTGCCCGTATCCGTATAATCGTACACATTGCTTATGTCGCCATGGAAAATACCCATAGGAAAGGCATACGGCGCCTACGCTAATGTCGACAGGTAAAGAAACGCCTGTCTACGTTACACCACCAGGGAGCGTCAAGACAACTGGGCTCGGTCTTTCTGGGTTTTCTGAAACGTCACTTCTTTGTCTGGTGTCGTGGCATAAGCCTAGGACATGACGGCATTCCTATCCATCTGTCTTAGTAAAGCAGGATGCAATCGGTATTCGAGTATTCCAAGGTGCGTAGCATTGTTCCATATAAGAACATTTTTTAAAAATATGTTTCTTCCTAGTAGCTGAGACGAATAAATTAGTGAGTGAACCACACAGCTCCTCATTAACAAAACATAAACAAGGCCTACCGCACTGTCAGAGCATGACCTTCTAGTGTCCCACGAATAACATTAAGAAGGTCATAAATGACATCATCAAAACATTATTTGTCAGAAATGCAAGAGTTAAAATACAAGAAAAGACTGGAATGACGAACGTACGTCGCAATGGGACAAACACGGTCCTTAAATATAAATAATTACGAGTACATAACCATGATGTCCTGGGGATAATACGGGGCAAAAAAGACCCGTGAACATCCGGGTTACACTTGGTCTTCAGCAACTCATGCTTGTTGCGACTAACGGGATCGGGTGGTCACGCTCGCTATGCTCCACGCGTACCTCAGAGCCGTGTTTGAACATTGTAAGATCCGAGCGACACCCACGTGTGTGGAGCCCCACCTGAGATGTTTATTGCGGAGATAATCGTTCGTCACGTGTAGATATATGACACTTGAGGTGAAACATACTGCCCTTCTCGGCAAAAGGACTATGTACATTGCACACACACAACAAATTATCTGCCAGTAATTTATACTTTAGATTCATACACGCTGGTAGTTTGTCAGCGCTGTCACGTTAATTCACTTATCTTATATCGTATGCATACAATAGAACTACAGTGAAGGAAGTGTTTGCCATCTTGAAATTAACTGTCGGTTTTGATGTATGTATTTGATGGATGAACTGGTGTTTATTGTATTAAAATGTAATCATTAAAATTACAACACTTGTGGTCTGACATATATGGTTGTTTGAGTTTTCTAAAATTGAAAAATTAAGTCCAAGCCTTCGAGGGAAAGGTGAAATACGGAATTTTAGTATTTAGCCAATATGGTATATTTTTTATGATGTAACCCCAAAATGGTTATGGGCCGTATATATTCATTTGTGATTTTGTAATAATTGTGAGTTTGACTGCAAAGGATATATCTTTAACGCCAACTATAGTTGTGCTTTCAGCATGTGTAAATAATCGGGTCTGGGCCAGACAATTAAGTGATTGATATCATTAGCATCGATCTACTCAATTGGGATAGAATGACATGCGTCAACCAAGTCAGCGAGCCTGACCACCCGATCCCGTTAGTCGTCTCTTACGACAAGCATAGTCTCCTTTTATGACTTGCATGGGTTGCTAAATACCCATTCTAACACCGATCTCCGTGGGTCTATTATACAATGAACGCTAATGTGCTTACAGTGCAGAAGTACAAAAAGCCACCTGCTTCGTGCATGGTTTTAAATAAATTGAACTTCCTTGTTGTGGGGTCGTTGTTACTTCCGTAAGTTGGGAATATGCCAACTGGCACTGTATATCGCCTGGACGCGTCGTCCACAGAGCCGACTTGTACAAAGAAGTACCTATTGACGTAGGTGGCAGGGCATACTTGTGGTGTAGAATGGCACCTGGAGTTATTCTCTTTTAACATTTTAATTGTATCAACATTTACATGCTATCGCAGCGTGTGTATGGAAAGGGGCATCAATCTTACGTAAAGGCATTCGACTTTCGACATTGCTGAGTCTATTTTAAGCACCTATTACATACTATATATATATATGATTTAGTGAAGAGAGAGAGAGAGAGAGAGAGAGAGAGAGAGAGAGAGAGAGAGAGAGAGAGAGAGAGAGAGAGAGAGAGAGAGAGAGAGAATTACGGAATTCGAGGGGACGTCTTCAAGTCGCCTTTTTCAAACATGCATCCTCGACTATCCAGTGTATCGTATCTCCATCATAACTATAATACTTGTATCATAAAACACTGCGGGCGGTAGGGTTGTCCAGTGGTTAATGCGTTCACTTGTCACGCCGAGGTCCATGTTCGATTCCACACATGGGTACAATGAGCGAACCCATTTCTGGTGTCCCTCTCGGTGACAACCAAACACCCCATGTCACGTCATGGTATGTATTATCCAACAGCACCTACAGACGAACACTCGATAGGTACAGCACATTTTAATATTTAATATATATATCATTATTTTTGGGGGTGGGGGTTGGTATAGCGGTATTTAGCTATTATTATATATAATTATGGAGATGCCACATTAGTGGCTTGTGTGAATATATAATCAGTTTAACACTTGACAATATATATTGTATATTTTTATGTAATTAGTTTCTCATAGGCCTATACAACCGGGTGTGGCATGTACACTCCAGGCCTACATTCTGATAATAAATCAAGTGCACCACACGTTACACGTCAATAAAATCTTCTTCTTCTTTAGCATACACTTAAGACATTGTATTTACATAACTAGGTTATCGACAGTACACAATGGGCACAGGGTATTATGTTTTTCACTTTGAACAGGGGCGGTCGGGTAGCCTAGTGGTAAAAGCGTTCGCTCGTCACGCCGAAGACCCGGGTTCGATTCCCGACATGGGTACAATGTGTGAAGCCCATTTCTGGTGTCCCCCGCCGTGATATTGCAGGAATATTGCTAAAAGCGGCGCAAAACCATACTCACTCACTTTGAACAGAGTGCATGTGCAGTGGGCCCCGTATGGACTCAAGTCTGCAACCCCGTCAACCCCGACAACTGACGTTTCAACCTTGCGTGTATATTTGTTCATTTTGACACAAGGGTATGATGTGTCCCCGCTTATAAAATAATGTAGCTTGAATGTTGCTGTGTGGGGCATTAAATGACAAACAATATACACTAGACTGCCACACTAGAAGCAATTGATGTGGAAAGAGTAACAAACACTATACACTGCGGGCAAAAGAAAGTATACACCCATGTTTGGCTATCAAAGAAGAAATGGCTGTACGAAGGTATTGTTTGTTTGTTTGTTGTTTAACGCCGCACTCAGCACTATTCCAGCTAGATGACGTCGGTCTGTAAATAACCGTGGCTGGATAAGACAATCCAGTGATTGACATCATGCGCATCGATCTACGCAATTGGGATACAATGACATGCATCAACAAAGTCAGTGAGCTTGACCACCCGATCCCGTTAGTCGTTACGGGTATCGTGTATTGTGATGAGTTGTGTTTTGGACCTTAGGTTTGCAGTATTTCGGCGACTGTTTTCAGCCTACAACACTTTGATAATGTTTGTACTGTTTTCATCGAATCCAGGGGGCACGGGTGGCCCAGTCGTCTAAGGCGCCGCGATTCGCTGTGCAGAGTTGCGTCACATGGGCACGCCAGAAACCTATGATTGTGGGTTCGAATCCCGGTTCGCCCTGATTATGTTTCTAGGTTTGTCAGCACCATACCCGTGCTCGTGGGTTTCACCGAAGTGGTAAACGTCTGAGACCTGCATCACTTCAGGCTTTCTTCCAACATTAAGCTGACACGCCGCGATATAACTGGAATATTGTTAAAAGCGGCGTGAAACCCAACTTACTCACTTACTCATGGAATCCAATATTCAAGTGTATACTTTATTTTGACCGACAGTATAGACAAGCATATCGGGATTCGTGACCGGAGTTAGACGCCGGGGCACGCGTATTTCTATATGGACACCAGAGTAGGCATATTTGTAGCAATTATCTCAAAAAATATGTTCAGTTGCAAAATGCTTGCTGGTGTAGACGATCGCGAGGGCACGGATTCACTGACGAGAGGTCCCCTTGATTCCCGTTTGACAGGTGCGACTTAGGAGGGGAATGTTCACCGTTCATGCGCCTTGTCCGGGTTTAAAAGAATCGTATTAGATACAGCTCGCTAACACCTCGTCTTGCAAGAAAACTTTGAGAAACGCGCCTCCGTTTGTTTACAGATTAATTAACTCTGTTCGGGTTATTTACCCATCCAAACCGAGCTGCAAACCTCAACTGACTTTCACCTCGGACAAACTGGTCATGTGATGCGAGGAATTCACTGCTGTTCCAACAAGTGTACCTACATAGGTAAATGTCGTAAAATTGAATAATAGCATTGTAAATTATCTACGCTTTATCTGCACATAGGAATCCGTGAAAATAAAGACGATTACACATTTTGGTTAGTCTATATATCGATGCTATCGGGGCTGTTACTTCTTCCTATTACCGAGGGAGGACATACATTCACTAGAACAGCCAAATACACAGCCTCGCCCAATTGCAAACAAATTCGGTGCGAAGACAAGAATGGCGTAGAAAGATCGCCTGTTTGCGAAAGAACACTTTAAATCATTGGAATTCAGCCGACAGGGGGAAAAAGGGTGGTCAAGTAAGTAACAGTTGTCAATTGATCGTATCGTGTGGCCTGTAATATCTCTCCCAGTCGAGGTGACTGCATATGGGACGGGCCGCCATGTTTCACCGAATCATTGCCTTCGTCGTCCTATCGGAATCCCACCCAGAGGCTAGTAGTGTGTAGTCGATGAATTTACAACGTGTATATTGGACAGAAGTAACATAGTATAGTGTTAAATATACAGGGCGAAATAACGGACAGTTATCCCTTTCCTAATTCCAGGCTGCGGACAGTAACACTAACAGGTGTATTCTCACACGTCATTTCAATGATATAACTATAACGAGCGTCTCTCTTAACTGAAAGTAAGTCAAATTTATGACCCAATACTACATGCTGCGATCTCATATCACAATTTTCAAATAGGCGTTCGTATTTGATGAAACAGCCTTGTTTTAATATGTGTCACCTTTTTTCGACCTGTGTTTTCAATCAGTGTGTTTTGACCGAACTGTCAACACCGAAAACCTGTCGTGTTGGTTGAGCAACGACAAGCCCATGTGCCTATGTTGACTACCTGTAGGGGAATACTGTCAGGCAGAGGGGCCAGGAAATTAACCTTTACACTAGCATCACAGCACAAGTGCTTTTTAATTAACCCAGTATGTTCAGTACAAATAATGAAATTATTATTTGACCGCAATTAGGTTGACTTGTACTTCCTAAAGAAGTTAAAGAATACCCAATTCTTGTATATATCTAAAGTTAATCTGACATGACAGATTAACTTTAGCAATGTGAAAGAATCAGATTCTCTTTAACGTATCTTTAGAGTATATATTTTTGACGATACAGCCTATATGTCCTGGAGTGCTACAGTGGTTATTATATTCAGTGTTCAGCAAGATATAGTTTGAGAGACTTGTCATCATTTTAGCGATTCTCAAAACATGTTTACAGTGAAACATACAAACTTTATTGCAAAGACAGGTACCCCCGATTTGAATTTGTTTATGAAAGTAGTATGTAAGTTACACACAGAGAAATTACATTTGATTTTAGTGCTTGACCCTTGCGCAACACATTACATGGTCCTTGTACTTCCACGCCCCACTTAGATATGTTGGTACAAACAGTGTTTCTTATCATTAGCAAATACATTTCTGTGTATGTATTATCATGGTGTAATATTTATAGTTATCATGATATAACATTTATACTAAGTTTTCCTACAACAATTAGATCCACATCAAGTGCTTTTATGACTTATCATGGTGTAATATTTATACATCATTTCATATAATTATAGTTTAGCAAGTAATACTTATATGAAATGATGTATAAATATTACACCATGATAAGTCATAAAAGCACTTGATGTGGATCTAATTATTGTAGGAAAACTTAGTATAAATGTTATATCATGATAGTATATTAAAAACAAATTAAGGGATCATGAATATTATTTTGGATGTTTTTTTAAGTGAAAAGACTGAGCACACAATTTCATAATAATATACCCCAACATATTCATGATCCTTAACTTTTTGTGTACAGTATAGATACTGATGATAGAAGTTAGAACTTGTATGTAAACCTCCAGCTGAGATTTAATGCATTCTTATATCCAGTTTTCATACTCAGTGTAATCAATATACACCTACTACTTACAGGCACTTACAGGAAGACATAGGTTCTCTATTATGATGAGACATACTCGGCAGGATGGCTTATACATGTCTTCAGGTCATTCTGACCTGGTGTAATTGCCCTGATTGATTGGTTGTATTTCTTGTTGACCTACCGGTACACGGTAACTGTTTCCAGCACACAGGTCAGTCTCAGTATGCGTTGTGGTAGATCATGGTATATGGTAGCATGTTAATATGCTGGTGTTTGTGTTTTAGACTTCAGAAAACTTATCTAAATAAATCTTTTAATTTTCATGATGACTGATCAAACATCTCAAAATCCTAAAGATTTTTTCGTATTTTCTCTTACAAGTGTCTGTTTATGTGCTCATATATTTGACTTAGTTGTATTTATGGGATTTGCATGTAGGAAATATGAGCTGTATCACATGGAGATATATGATACACAATCAGATGATATGAAACAGTATGGAACAAAGTGTTCTCTTGTAAGACAATAGGAATACACTTGCTACTTGAAATGGAATGTGGCCCATCCCAGCTCAGAAGTGAAATAGATGTCATATGATAAATGTTCAACTTCAAGGAATGTTGTATTTTCACTTCTTTTGGACCTGGAAACTAATTACATTCCAAAATGTTTTTTATTGACATTTTGTAGCAGATTCTAAAATAATGTATTATGTTTAATGATAAGTGATTAATCATATCTGATATGATATATACTGAAATAAACGGTGAGGGATCATGAATGTTTTGGGGGATATTTTGTTGTGAAGACTGAGCCCAGAGTGTCATAAAAATATCCCCAAAATATTTATGATCCCTAATTTTTTGTTCAGTATATAATGCAATGGAAGGCTGTCATGATAAATATTTCAACCTTATTGTTGTGTTGTAGGGGCAGTGCTCAACGCAAGTAGTTTATCTGGGGTGACCTGTTTATCTTGAAATATAAGCTAGGAGAGCATCAAGTAATTAGTGTAGCCTGTTGTAAGACCGCAGACAGCTATTAGGAAAGTCAGCGGTTTAAGCCTGCAAAGATGTTGTATGTCATGCAAGGGTTAACCAATCAAAGCCTTGTCAATCTTTTTCTCTCTGTCTGTCTATCTGAGTGGCAGATTGAACTGAAATGAATCATAGTCAGTTGACCCTGTCAAGTTTGGCCTTGAACAATGAGATACCCCCACCGTAATGATATAGTAAATATGCCATTGGTGTGATATGGAGATATATTGATAATAATGCCTATGTCATATCTAGAATTTTTTTATGTTTATTCCTAGATAACCCGATTATATGAATTAGTGTACAGGGCTTGGTAAAACCTGTCATGATGTAGAGGTACTGAGGAAGATAATATATTTTTGTTTCAATTAAATAAATTATCTTAATGATTCAGAAAAAAAGTTTCACAAGTTTTTTTCATCTGCCATTTTAGGTATTGTCATATTTCTACTATGATTTGCTTGTATATAACTGACTAACACAACTGTAAAATAGTCGGTGCCTATCAACTGGTACATCAACATTTGCACCAAGACATGTCATAAAAACATCTTAGTTATGATGGCAATAGTGCTAAGATTACTTGTGTGAGCGGGACACTGGATAGTCAGAAATTATTAGCTGACGGCAAGTGTATTGCTCTATGTATCAATAATATTGTGCTGGGAATAAAATTGTATTATGCAAGCCCATGATGAGTACAATACATATATATTTTCCTAATATCTGATATTCACGCTATAGACCTACACAAGGATAACATTCTCCTTATCATATAATGTTATTCTTGAAACAACCAATGTTTAAGTCTTATTTTCAGTAACTTTTGAACTGCGCATTAATACAATGTTTGAGTAAATCGCCCCATTTTTCATTTTGTGCCAACTGATTTACAGTCATGTTTGTCTGCAGAAACACACATACATCCGGAAAACTCTATCAAAACCTACTGAGAACAGCAGACAATAATTTATTGATCAAGCAGACATTGCATCGCTGTACTATTATGTATGGGGCTTAAAAGTAGTTCCTGGCAGGTGAACTCATTTGCATATTTATCGGATTGTGATACCCAGTTTATTGGATTGGTTTATTGCATCAATAATACCATCCATGATATGATAAACATGTTTACCACAAGCTTGTTTTTATACAGTTGACATTAAACAAAGTAAGATAGGATGAGAATGTTTGATTTGTCATTTTACAAACAGTCACTTTTGGCAGGCTATACATTTATTAGTCCTCAGTAGAATGTCAACATTCCAGTCCCCTGTAGGTATACAGTTCTTGTAATACATACACAATCATCTCAAGCCCTGTCCGTATTCACTGGCGATCATGGTCAAGCCCCTGCCCAGGTTTGCCAAGAGACTATTTGAGATGTACTTTAGAAAAATATTGTCCAAAAGCACATTTACTAGTTCCCAGAGCCTATATGCCCTGAGCAGTGCAGAGTTACAAGATGACAATTGCTGAATAACTCGGGGGGGGGGGGGGGGGGGGGCTGTGTAAACATAAATCCTAGATGGAAGACTGTTTGCTGTGATGGGCCTCTATTAGTGACCTAGAGAGAAGGGTTGAGGCACTGGGAGAGATTCGTGTCCAGAGGCAGGACTTGCCGAGCAGGGTTTCAGGTAGGCGGCCCAAGGATTTAATCATGCCTGAGTGCCTCGGTGGAATGTGCTGGTCTACACATCAGTGTTATCAGAACAATGGGAGCCGGCAAGGTACGATGAGGGCCTGTGAACCATCACCCAACTTGTCAGGTGCACTACAGTCTCGGGGCTTTGTAAATGTGCTTTGAGGATAGTCAAGAGAGGAAGTTATTGTATTGAGGAGGTCACTTTCCTCTCTGTCTTGTTGACTCGGCGAGTAGTTTGTGTTATTTTATTATTGCCATGTTGACATGGAGATCAAGGATTGGTCATCTAGTTGAGCTCCATGAAGCCCTGCAGCAACAAGGCTGACCTGTTCTGGATGGGAGAGTTTACTAAATTTACTTGCGTGTAAAGAATTTCCACTACACATGCTGAATTTCACACTTTCATGGATAAAAGGATGTAGTATACACTTAAAAAACTTGACACTTCATCCTGAAGTTCAAAATACTTTGTGTATATTGTTGTGTTGTGCAACATGATTTTTCTATGCTGCTCTTGATGTTTATATGATGGCCCAAACGATATATGGTTTCAATTACCTGACCGACCCTTATTTAAGGTGCCAACCATAACCATTTGCAATATGCTGACAAGATTATTCTGTAATTAACACCTGACATTCTGTAGCCCTGGCAGTTGAGTAGCCTAGTGGTTAAAGCGTCAGCTCATCCGGACCAGACAAACCAATGGCTTGTAACCAGGTAATGGCCCTCCCTGCCTTTGGGAGGGATAATACGCAATCAGCCAGGTGACACCTTGTGAACACCTGATTCCCTCTTTGGTCCTCTGAGGACCTATTTTACCCTGGAATCCCTATGGGGTAACTTGATACTGTCATGAACGTGTAGCAGAGGGAGAGGGTCCTGACTTCAACTACTTGGTGGAAGGTGTCACTTTTAGTTTAGGACCTTATTAAGTATGTTAAAGAATGGCAGCTGTTGTCCCTGGGAAACTTTGTATAAGACAGCCATGTTCATTAAATTCTAGAGATTATGATATGTGGCTTTAGCGATACAAACTGTATTTCCCAGCTAGATATTATACCCGGGTATTATGGGCAGTATACCACCTCCCCAGTAACCTGATAGCCATATTCACTGGCTTATGTAGGGTTGTCAATGCTGAACACGGGACATCAGCTGTGCTCATATTCCCTCAGGCAGAGGCATCATACCAGCCTATTAACCTGAAAACCTGGTACGACCAGTCACCTTCACATGCTAAATATGTGTAGCAACTACTGACTACACATGACAGTAATTTGGTAACAAGTTGTGTAAACTATGACCACTTGTTTACTTTATTGCAAGGTGAGCTTTGTGTTGAGTGCCAGGCCTGTGGCTTGTAATCATGGTAATTGTGGAAGACATTTGATTGTATGTTATTTTCTGTTATCATATGGCTACTCACCAGTTTGGAGTGTTTCTTTTGTAATTCTTTACAAAAAGTCATTTATATTTGTAGTATCTCAGCATAGGTCTTCAGCAACCCATGCTTGCCGTAAAAGGCGACTATGCTTGTCGTAAAAGGCGACTAACGGGATCGGGTGGTCCGACTCGCTGACTTGGTTGATGCATGTCATCGATCCCAATTGCGTGGATCGATGCTCATGATATTAATCACTGGATTGTCTGGTCCAGACTTGATTATTTACAGACCGCCGTCATATAGCTGGAATATTGCTGAGTGCTGCATTAAACAACAAACCAACCAAACCAATCAGCTTTAAGATTTCTGCCAGAGTTATATACTTGAGTGTGTTTGTTTCAAGTTAAGGATGTATCCCCAGTATCCTATTCTTGTTGTAAGAGCCAACTTAACAGACTAAGTTATTCTGACACTGAGACATCAATCACTCAGTCAGTTGGTTTAGCAGGCTGGTCCAGCTGTGATCTGTTGCCTTGTCCAGGGGGGTTCCTGGGGCGGTGGAGCAGCCTAGTGGTTGAAGTGTTTGCTTGTCACAACGAAGACCCAGGTTCGATTCCCCATATGGGTACAGTGGGTGAAGCCCATTGCCCTGCCGTGATATTGCTTGAATGTTGCTAAAAGTGGTGTAAAACCAGACTCACTCACTCTAGATTTGAGTCCAGGGTACCCCCGGTACAAATTTTGGTGGGCGTGAATTATACTGATATCATTGCTTGTGCTCAGAAGTCTTTTAAAACTATATACAGATGGCAATTTTAATGTTACATTGAAAAAGATCAACCATCGACACTCTGAAGTGTACATCCTACAAGAATAACAGTTGGTGATAAAGGGATGGTGAGGTAGCCAAGTGGACAAAGCGTTTGCTCATCATGCCAATAGCATGGGTTTGATTCCCAACATCGGTACAATGTGTGAAGCCATTTTCTGTTGTCTCTTGCCATGATATTGCTGGAATATTCTTAAAAAAGGCAAAAAAAGGGTACTCCCTCACTCTTACATGAAATCTACAGTTTTTGCCAGTGATTCACACAGTGAAATTTTTCGGCATCTCCCAGGACTCGCAGTGTAAATTATTTTGTGTCCAGTCTCAATTTGTATGGGTAAATGATGCAATATTTACCCTTGTTGCGCTAGGTTCGCAGTTGTCTTCCCCTATCCAGGATTTTGAAAAAGGTGGGGTGCACACTACAAGTCATGAAGTGAACAATAATAAGAGTGACAAAACGCTTCCATTAGGGCTGGGACGGGTAACTCGGGTACCTGGGTCGGGTGGGTACTGTTAAGGACCCGGGTACCCACAGGACTACCTGGACCCGTGGTTAGTCACAGGATTATATTGTTTAATGGCAAAAAATATTTATGGTTGCACTATAAGTGACAAATGTTCACATTTCTTTCCGACTATGAATACATTCCTTCTGACTTTATATGTTTGCATAAAGATAAAACTTCAGTCAACTTCAGTGTGTGCACGACCAGATCATTTTATACCTGTATCTAAATACATTTTGACAGGAGTACGGTCAAATGTTTCCCAATTGGACATTTTGTACCTATTTCTTGAGACCCACAGCGGGTACCCGTGTAGGGTCGGGTAATAGTGGGATAAGTACCCGGGTAGTAAATTTAGACTCGTCCCAGCCCTACTTTCCATATTCATAAGCAACCACTGCTAGAAGCAGAATCAACAGTATGATAGGTGACAGGTATATGCTAGGTTTGCAAGTAGGGTGAACGAAAAAGGGAGGAGCCATGGCAATTTGTAAAGGGTTTTCCCAACCTATAATGCTTCAGTGTTGCTAAACCTGACCTTCAAGCCCCGTTATCAATGAAATAGATCTGATCAGATACGTCAATGAAACTTTCATGAAAGACATTTCTTCCCATTTAGCAGCTTCAGTCGGCATTCATAGTATTATGTGGTATTGTCCACGGGTCTATTACTTATGCCATGCTTGCCATTACAACTGGAACGGGTGGGCGTCGCCCAGTTTGAAAGTCACTTACCATTACTATCTCCATATTTCCATTTAGTCTCATTTGAACAATGTCCCAAAATACCCCAACATAATCAAGTGGCTTGAGTTGGTTTTAAGCCAGCTATTTGGTTGAACTAATGCTAGGATTATCTGTAGAACTGGTTTGAATGTTTGCTTATGTGTTCTACTCACCAGATCTGTTAGTTTAACCGTTGTTAAAATCCAGCATGCGTGAAATGTGTGGCTTGTGAAATATCTGATGCTGACTAATTGTGGGTGGTGATTTTAATCCAGTGGAAATGTCAGACATCTGTGGACCTCTGTGGGGATTCAAGGAGAGAATTGGTCCCCAGCAACCTATTATGGTCATAAGAGGTGACTTAATAGATCAGACGCTGTGACTTCGTTGATGGCCTGTCATAGTACCCTAACAGCATACATCATTGCTCACAGTATCAATCACAGGATTTTCAGGTCCAAACTTGTTTAGTTACAGGCCATCATATGTTTTAAGGAATATATATTTTTTTAAATAGACATGTATATTAAAAGTGAGCAAGCGCAACGCCTATCTGAAGATCTCTCAAATACAAAAATACTTTGTATACAAGATAATATATACATCACAATGCACAGTGGATGTCTATCTAGAGTTCAACATCATATTCACGTATACATATCTAAATATATGAAAATATCGTCTTTTTATGGCTTACAAAGTGTTTTGACAGGGTAATAAAATTCCTGTCGTCATATAACTGGAATATTACTGAGTGATGCTATAAACGCTCCTTGCGAAACTTGACATTCTACTAGCCATTGGGATACCTTCAACATTTGGCAAACGTTTCACACTTAGTAGCAGGCTTGTGCCTAGTTGCATCCCTGTTTATTATGTTTCGTGGCTTTTAAGACAGTGAGTGAGGTTTTATGCCGATTATAGTAATATTCCAGCAATATCACAGCGGGAGACACCAATGGGCTTCAAATATAGTACCCATGTCAGGAATCGAACCCGGGTCTTCGGCATGACAAGCAAATGCCTCAACCACTAGGCTACCAGCCGCCTCTTTTAAGACAAGAGAGACAGAAATAGTTAATTAAAGTGTCACATGATAGGGAACCTTGCTGTAAATGCTTTTTTGTGTAAATGTTACCTATCACCCAGACTGACAGAAATATTGAAATACATTATGTACATATTTCTCAGTATAGATTTAGTAATGTGAATAATTTCATGTGCGATTTATAAGTATGTAAGATATTTATTGGGTGTTAATCTTTTTTATTGTAGTTACGTTAATTTTTTTAATGCTGGGCATCAGCAGCAAGTTGTTTGGGCACTTTCACTGACAGTAATCTTCAGAGATGCAGTTTGACAATAGTATGAGGAGTGTAGTTTATCCATATATCTTGTCCTTACTTAGTACTCCAACATCTAAACACCTCTCAAAAAGTATGAGGATATTATGGCTGTTATTCAATGGTAACATTGTCGTTAGTAACACAACCTGATAACTCAATTTTTATTATGCCCACTGCTTTTCTGTTCTGTTTTACATGCCATATTTTAGCACAACAATGTAAAACTAAGTTCTAATGAGAGTTCATCCCATGCCTGTGGTCTCTATGAGATACAGCCTATATTCACCAGCCATTACACAACTGGAAATCAGCAGTCAACCCTTACACCTGCCCTGGGGTCATGTCATGTGTGAAAGCAGATGAAATCCTTCCCACTTGAAGAACGATGACCCCAGGTATTGCACAAGGCCAATTATAAGTGTATACAATAGGCAATCAAACCTCATTGTCACCTATGCTGGCCAGTCAAAGGCAAAATTAAGACCTCTCCAGACAGTTACCTCATTAAGCCAGCCCTATGTCATCTCGTAGCCATGCTCTTTGTTAGGAGTATCTGCATGTGTTTGTGAGAGACAAAAAGGGGAAAAAACACACGTGTAAACAGCCTAAGGGTAAACAATACCTGAGACGAGAGGGTAACCTAGGACTCTGTATGATGAGACTAGGTGAAGGATTTTCTGCTAAGCCCCCAGACTCAATATTTACCTGGTTCCCTGAACGGCTGTGGTCGTGGTACAGACTGATTAGCTCTAGGTATATTCATGATCAGTGATCACAGTGGTAAATAATCCCCAACTCTCCATACACTGTCAGTGTGAGTACCTTCTGTTCTGGTTGTGGTATGCAGTTTGAATCAAACCGCCTGGATATCTTACTGGATCAGTGAACCAATCAGTAAGTGGAAGTGCAATACAAAAGTTATGTTTGACTCAACACGTAATATTTTACAGTTGAATGTAATGTAATTTTAAAACCATATTTTATTTTTTTCTGTATAATATATAATAGCAGCCTGTGTCGAAAGTTTGTGTACTAGCCTGAACATGGCTCTTAGCATCATTTTCAGTAGTCTTTAGTGTTATTATAGACTATTATTAACTAAGCTGAACAGTTTTGCTAGCCTTCTGATTAGTCAAAGTCTGTCGTACAATACAATACAATACAATACAATACAATAATATCTTTCGTATGATATGATATGAAATGATATCTTTTGTATGTAATGTAATGTAGTCAGATTTCATGATTTCACAAGCATGCTCAAAGCATATGCCATATTATTATTTATTTACCTGATGTAGGAACTGGTTATTTATGTCATGTGCCCACATCTAATGATGAATATTGTGCAGACGGTTTCATCTGTAGGTTCCTATATAACTATGTATTTCCTGTGACAACGATGAGGTTGGCGGGACATGCACGAAGCCCCTGTTCAGTGACACAGCAGGGTGCAACGCTGGAATCCCAGCTGCCTCGGCTCACTCTGAGCTTGCATCATACAGATGCAATGCAGGATATTCATATGTCTTACATCATATGCATTCAGGTGTCTAAGGGGGTAGCCTAGTGGTAATAGCATTCGCTCTTCACGCCGAAGACCCGGGTTCGATTCCTGAGATGGGTACAATGTGTGAAGCCCATTTCTGGTGTCCCCCGCTGTGATATTGCTGGAATATTGCTAAAAGCGGCGTAAAACCATCCTCACTCACTCAGGTGTGTGAGGTGCGTGCCTAAGTCGGCTAGGAAGCTACGTTTGAATCCCAGGGTTGCTCTGATACTCGATCACTCGGCACCATACTCATTCATCGGCTTCATCAAAGTAGTAACCATGTCAGACCCACATGAGCTTTCCTGACACGCCTGAAATTACTGAAATACTGTTCTAGTCAATGTTAAACTCACTCAGTGGAATAATGTTGGAATATTGTTGGAATCTACTTTGAATTGTGAAGTGCTCCACAGGTTGGTTCAAACGGACTGAATCATGTTTAGTATACTGGTCCATCCACCATACATACATCTTGGATTATTTGACTTGTTGGTATATTGGCCGACGGAAGGGTGGTATAAATTATTTATATCCTACTCAACATGCTCAAGCAACAAACATAAACTCACATTTTACTTTGGAGATGTTTACTCATCAGATGTATATTCATGAGTACAATGTGTGAAGCCCATTTCTGGGGTGCCGCTGTGATATTGCTGGAATATTGCTAAAAGTGGCATAGATCATACTCGCTCACTCGAATACCCTTGAAGATCCGGGTTAGAATTGGTCTTTCAGCAACCCATTTGTGTCTCCCTCCATGAAGATCCGGGTTAGAATTGGTCATCAACAACCTATGCGACTAACGGGATCCAGGGCACAGGTTTGCTGATTTGGTTCATGCATGTCATCGCCTCTCAATTACATAGATCGAAGTTCATGATCAATCACTGGATTGTCTGGTCCAGACTTGATTATTTACAGACTGCTGTCATACAGCTGGTATATTGCTGAGTGTGGCGTTAAACAACAAACAAACAAACAAACACAAACACTCTCTCCCATAAATTAATGATGGAGAACTTAATTTCTTAAACCGCAAATCCAGTGTCAGCTTATCCACCACAGACTAGTGGTGTGGCTGGGAATGTCCTTGAGGCAGGACATGGCAGGTGCGACATACTGGAGTCAGACTGGAGTTGTCCTGCGGCTTCTCACACACCTCCTGGAGGTTAGGTGGAAATAGGTGGCAGTTGTTTTAGCCTCTTAAAGGATGACAGGAATTATAAAAATGCCCGAAACGTTGTTGTATAATTTGTACCGTATCAGCGACTCATGGTTTTGAATGGGAATCATGTCACCTGTCTGATTGTAGGTCATTGTACCCTGACGGTATGGATTGTTTGTGTGTTTAACGTTGTACTCCGCTATATTCCACCTACATGACGAAATCCAGTGATTGATATCATGAGCATGGATCCATGCATGTGGGATACAATGACATGCAGTCAAACACGTCTCTGAGCCTGACCACCGATTCATTAATTACCTCATACAACACACATTGGTTGGTGGGAACCTATATTTGTAAAGGGTTGTGACTGCAAGGGACAGATGATCGTAAAATTCATTAAACAGTTACATTCAGTAAAACGTGTAAACCATTATCCATTTAGTGTTAAATTATTTACAGGGATTGTAATGAAACAGGATTTCAAGTAAGGAAACATGTGGGTAAACGAAATTTGAATACCCCCTAAAAAATGTGGATACCCAATATAAATTGAACCCAAATAACTAAAAGCTTATCTATGACTCTTAGATTGTGTGCACAAACTTCACTACCAAAAAATACCCCCAAAATGTTCATGATCCCTAATGCCGTGATATAACTGGAATAATGTTCAAAGCGGCGTTAAACCCCACTCACTAACTCACTCACTCACTCACTCACTCACTCACTCACTCACTCACTCACTCACTCACTCACTCACTCACTCACTCACTCACTCACTCACGTCATGATCCCTAACCTTTTTCTTCATTATAGATTTAAATACAAATAATATTGTCAAAATGCACAAAGTCCTCAGACCCATCCCTCAAAATCTCTGGTATTGTACTGCTGATATTTTGCAGTGAAGAGCAACCGACATTTTAACCTTGTGTATTTAGTTGAAGCTGACAATGCAGAAAACACTTGCACTAATAGCTCAACCCTTCAATCCTATCATATATACCAACTAGTTTCCTTGGCATGTATCGCAGACAAGACTGTGAATGTTGTCATGTGGTAGTGTAAGTTCCTTCATCGCGGAGATACCAGACTCTGCAGTTGTCTCACCTCATGCATTATCTTGACATCTTGACATTCTGTCATTCCGGGTGTAGGGGTTTCTGGGTATTGTGTTGCTCTGGATAAAGAGCCTGTCAATACTCAGGATATTGTATTCAGTATTGATTTGTCATAAGTTTTTCCCTTTAAGACAACAGTTTTATCTGCATTGTCTTCCTTTAACCGCGTACAGGTTACGTCCTCTACTGTTAACATATGTTTAAGGAAATTTCCTGTGCTAACATAGATAATCTGTAATAAAAATGCTTGAATTTGAGGTGAAGGTGAGGTTTTCCAGGGATTTATGTCGGATTTTAAACTAAGCCCCCTTGGCCATGTGTTGGCAGGCATTATGATGGGAAATTATTTTTATTGATTACAATTGGGATGTTTCTTGTAAACGTTGGGCATGTTCTTCTTTTTACTCATAGAAAACACATATAATTGAGTCTCGGATATAACCAGGTCTCATTTCACAAAGGCAGCCCTAAGTTTGTTTTATGTCTGTGTTAAGGTAGACTAACATCTAGTCTCTGAAATGAATATATTTTACCGAAAAAAACAGGTGTTAAATTATAGTTATAAAATGTAATTAAAAGGAGCCCAGAGACTTTCTTCACAAACATTATATACTTGAATGGGCTCTATTGGATATATTTGTTGGATATATTAGTGTTAAGGTATAGGACTGTTGTTCAGCTACGATATTTTTTAGAGACAGCCCAGTTCGATACACTCACTGATGGTTATTTAAACATCAGTTGGGATTGTTAGGCCAGACTTTTCTGGGTCTTTTAGTTTACAGATTTTGATGTGTAAAATTTTGATTGGTAGATCGAAAAAATATAATAGAGGATTTTCTTTTTATGATCTTAAAATTTGATTTTAATCGAGAGGTGATAAATTAAGAAATTAAACTTTGTTTAGGACCTTATAAATATTTAAAATTCCATTGTCATTTTTATTGTGAAAGCCATCTTTAGCATTGGCAGTAATGAAAGAAACCTTGTCATTCTGATTTTACTTTTTTCTGAATTTTCTATTTTAACCATTTAACCTGGAATACTGTTAAAAGCAGCGTTAAACCCAACTCACTCACTGTTTTAACTTAGACATGTATGACTGTTATGTGACCTACTTGGGGCAGCACACAAACATATGCTAGTTAGAACAACCTGGAACAATATAGAAGTAGTGATTTTCTTGAACTCTACTCATCGGTTTACAAAACCTCATAGACTGAACTCAAGAGATTACAAATATATTGAATACCCAAAGAGACCATCAATACCCAATATGAATGATAACATGTGAGTAAATACTCAATGGCTCAAAAAATCATCTGGAGGCCAGTACTTATCAGCTCCACTGAAATTAGATTGTACAAAACCTGTTTGACATCCCCTGCCCATATAGCTCTTAGCTCGTTTAGTTCTCAGTTTGCCTGTGACCATCAACCTTCCCAGATATATCGGTAATAAATCGGTGCAAAGCAGTTAAACATACATAGAGAAGAGTGTGTTTCACATGAGTGGAGCACCAAATCCTAGCCAGGCCCCATTAACCAACTAGGTATTCAAGCTGTTTATTGAACCAGTTCTACATAAGACCTTAGCTGGCTGTCACAAATCCATAGGCTGGGATTAACGTGTTCATGTAGGAACTAGAGACCATTCCCTGATCTAGTAATACATATTCCCAGAGAACTGTAATGGATATGTTTGTTTGAAGAACTTAAAGGTATTGTTTTTCATAACCCTGAAACACATACAGGTGCACGAGGTAGACAAATGGCTGGTACGCATGGTATGGAGTAATATGAATATTGGTGACTTTATATTACAGGGATAGCAGTGGATGTTTAGTCTGTGTCAGTGTTGGTGTATAACCTTATGCATACCCATTCTTGATGCATGCCATGGTTTAACCTACGTATCACATGTCCATTGTACACACTCTGTTTTTTCGTTACATGATATCCTCTCTGACACAGTGTGTGTACAAGTAGGTCGGATACTTTGTCAACATAACAAGTGTTAACACTTGGATGCTGATGTCACACCTTGGTACACAGTATCAATATGTTATAGGTTCCTACACGGTTATCAAGTTAGAGCGACAACAACCAAGTGACGAGAGATATATATGCAAGACATGTTGTGATAAGAAGCAGATTACAATTGACAACAACAGGTGCTAGATAACATGTAGCATACAGATAATTGGATGAAGCCAAATGAACTGTAAGAAAAATGTTATGTATAATGTTGTGCTACAATGCAAAGAATTACCTGGTCTGTCTATTTTTTAGTTATATAGCTGGAATATTTCGGAGTACAAAATCATACATGCATGTGAAGTGCATTTATCATTGGCATCCTTAAAATCATGTCATTGTAAGGTAATATTATTATTATGTATTATGTTGTGCCACAATGCAGGGATTTACCTGGGTCTGTCCAGGATATAAGGGGTTAACAAAATCATGCATGTGAATCAGTGCATTTATCACTGCCATCCTACAAATCAGGTAATATTATGACATGTGATCTGGGAACATATTTTATCCGTACTGTTATGATTTTAACCGTACCATTGCGCTCTATGACAAGTTTCAAACAGTCACTGAAGATGTCATTGAAAAAATGCATTAAACCGGACTAGTTCTTAGTTCCCGAACATGGCCGACTTCTACTTTCGTTGTGGTCTTCCCGGAGGGCATGACTTACTTACCTTTGCTTTATTGAGCAGATCGCTGTACATATGTCATTATACGTGTCATGGTATTGAACCAGAGCTTAATACAGTGTACTTGTAGGTCTTACACTGTAGAAGTGATAGGATGGGGTTTCAGGCTGTGTGACAAGTGTCATGGACAAACTTACTTGTAAGTACACCTGTATGCTGATGTTCAAAATTATCCTTTTGCTGTCAGATGTACTCGGGGTACCCTAGAGCCTGGGCTACAGCTGAATAGAGTTTGTGATCCTGGTTTTCACTGAAACATTATCCATGTTCCCACAGCTGTGTATTTATGTGATCCTGTTTCTCACACAGCTGTGTCTGTGTGTGATCCTGTTCCTCACACAGCTGTGTATTTATGTGATCCTGTTTCTCACACAGCTGTGTCTGTGTGTGATCCTGTTTCTCACACAGCTGTGTATTTGTGTGATCCTGTTTCTCACACAGCTGTGTATTTGTGTGATCCTGTTTCTCACACAGCTGTGTATTTGTGTGATCCTGTTTCTCACACAGCTGTGTCTGTGTGTGATCCTGTTCCTCACACAGCTGTGTATTTATGTGATCCTGTTTCTCACATAGCTGTGTATTTGTGTGATCCTGTTTCCCACACAGCTGTGTTTGTGTATGATCCTGTTTCTCACACAGCTGTGTATTTGTGTGATCCTGTTTCTCACACAGCTGTGTATTTGTGTGATCCTGTTTCTCACACAGTTTGTATTTGTGTGATCCTGTTTCTCACACAGCTGTGTCTGTGTGTGATCCTGTTTCCCACACAGCTGTGTTTGTGTGTGATCCTGTTTCTCACACAGCTGTGTATTTGTGTGATCGTGTTTCTCACACAGTTTGTATTTGTGTGATCCTGTTTCTCACACAGCTGTGTATTTGTGTGATCCTGTTTCTCACACGGCTATATCTGTGTGTGATCCTGTTTCTCACAAGGCTATATCTGTGTGTGAGCCATGTTCTCAAATCTGTGTGTTAGCCATGTTCCCACAGATGTGTGATTTTGATACTCAAACAGCTGTGATCGTGTGATCTTGGTGTACAGGTCCTCGGTAAATAATAGTTTATGTTTATGAGAAGCTTATGCTATGTTATAAGCTAAGGTTAAAGTGAACATTTTGCCATGTTTGTTGATGGCCCTGAGAAAGGTAAACAAAGATGGTGATACGGTTGTTTATCAACTGCTGGCCACCTGTTGGATGATAAGCTCACTTTCAGGATGGTGTCTCCTTCACTATTCGAGAATGTTCTTGATAAGGTTTTATTTTGGGGGAATTCTCAAACCTACCTTTCCCCGACCAACACGTGTCACCAAATATCAAGGTAGTATGGTATGGTTCATATTATATATAAAGCAGGAAGTTAGCCAGTAAACAATGTGTAATCAGTTGCTTCATAATGATTTCAAAGTCTGATGAGTTCAAATTAATAGTTTCATGTCGCATTGAATTAAAGTGTGTAATTGTCAACACTTTTGTAGATAATTCTTTTTAGATCAAAATATTTGAAAACAGAAAAATTCAACACGTGAAACCCCATATACTGTCAATACACAAGGACATGTTTAGTGTCAATCATAATAACTCATAGTCTCATAATCATATTTTTGGAAAAGTAAATCTAAATTAAAACAGGAAAGGGGATCACAGATTCCTCATTGATCCAAGGCACCACATGGGCACTCGGGGCCCAGAAGTTTGCTGTGCAGAGTTACATCCCTTGGGCATGCCAGAAACCTATGATCATGTGTTTGTATCCCGGTTCGTCCTGATTATGTTTCTTGGTTTGTCCGCACCAGGGCCCACTTGCACAAAGTGATCTTAGCGCTAAGACTATCATAAGTCTATGTTAAAGTATGGAAGTTACGATCATCTTAGCGCTAAGATCGCTTTGTGCAAGTGGGTACAGATCCGTGCTCTTTGGTTAACTAACTTTGTAAACGTCTGAGACCTGCATTACTTCAGGCTTCGACACTCCGCCCACATTAAGCTGGCATGTCATGATATCAGTGGAATACTGTTCAAAGTGGCGTTAAAGCTAAATCACTGACAGTAAGGCATCACAACTTGTCCAGAGTTATGCCCCTTTGCTGCACTGGTGGTTGGATCTGATGGACATTTGGTTGATTCCCAGACTGGGTAAACACGGACGGCATTATCACTGAAGGAGTCCTTCAGGATGAAACTGTTACACCATGATATGAGGAACCACTTCAATGTCTGAGAAAAAACCCAACTAATTTCCTTAATTATCTAGACATACCCCAACGTTTCATCACAATTAAAGCTGTTATTTATTGACTTGGACTGTAAAAACTGTAAAAGTTGATTTTGTTGCGTGAAAACTTTCTTATCTCTTAACCCTTCTGCCCCAAACTTAAGCCATTGAGATTTTTATCGGACATCAAACTTTGAACTGGTTGCTGACAAGTTGTTGAAAGTGTAAACTCCTGTTCGTTATCTCACTCAAATTTAAAGCAGTAGGTTTGTCTCCCAAAGGTCCCTTGAGTCAGAGCTGATATGACGAGGTAGGATCTCTGTATCCTAGACTCCCTGATTAAGTATGTGTAATGAATCTGTTGTTCCTCTACCATGTACTGTAGAAGGAAGGACTCGGGATACAACCAGGTAAAATAACAAGGCACTTTGACCTTGAAGTTGATCACGTGACAACAACAGTTTACATATTGAACTGTGGGGAGCAGATCAAAAGGGCCTCCAGAGGTAAAGTCAAAACAATCACTACCCATGGTCAAAACAGCCACGACCCTGGTCAAAACTTCCGGAACCCATGGTCACAACATCCACAACCCATGGTCACAACATCCACAACCCATGGTCAAAACAGCCACAACCCATGGTCACAACAGCCACAACCCATGGTCAAAACAGCCACAACCCATGGTCAAAACAGCCACAACCCATGGTCACAACAGCCACAACCCATGGTCACAACAGCCACAACCCATGGTCACAACAGCCACTACCCATGGTCACAACAGCCACAACCCATGGTCACAACAGCCACAACCCATGGTCAAAACAGCCACAACCCATGGTCAAAACAGCCACAACCCATGGTCAAAACAGCCACAACCCATGGTCAAAACAGCCACAACCCATGGTCAAAACAGCCACAACCCATGGTCACAACAGCCACAACCCATGGTCAAAACAGCCACAACCCATGGTCAAAACAGCCACAACCAATGGTCAAAACAGCCACAACCCATGGTCACAACAGCCACAACCCATGGTCAAAACAGCCACAACCCATGGTCAAAACAGCCACAACCCATGGTCACAACAGCCACAACCCATGGTCAAAACAGCCACAACCCATGGTCACAACAGCCACAACCCATGGTCACAACAGCCACTACCCATGGTCAAAACAGCCACAACCCATGGTCAAAACAGCCAAAACCCATGGTCCAAATGTCCACACAAAAATGTCAAAACGTCCACACAAAAATAGACTACAAACTGAACTGTGTATTTATGTTTAATCAACTTCAACTAATGCTGCACATGCTTCAGTTCCATGGCAACATCAGATACATACATGACAACATATCCGAGCAATCAGTCAGTTTCAGACCCCACCGGGATACTCCCTTTCACTATCAAAAGCTGAGTAGTATGTGTCACTCCTTGGATATATCAAGAGCTTACTCAGTGTACATCATAACTCCACAAGTATTGTGCCATATTCTGTAGTGATAAAACTCTTTATACAATGTCAAAGTTAGTGAGAGAGCCCCTTTAAAATGTACTGTACAGACATGCTTGCAGGATAGGTATTGTAGCAAGTTTGATTTCTTTCTTCTCTGCTGTTTTGACATAGGCTGTGTGACTGAATGAAATGTGTACAACAAGACCATGAACACAGCAGTTTTATGTATGGCATGACCTCAGTCATCCATTCACATAACATAAAAGCCTTAAAAAGTGGAAGTTTCTACAAAGCGGCTTTTGGGTTTGAGAGTAAGGACTTTTCGTGAGAATGACATCATTTGCTTACATTTGTGAATCATCTCTTCCCCGTATTGTTGATTCCTTAGCGCCCCACACTTAAAGCTGACTAAGTTGGGATTCAGTAGGTACGATTTGTGACGTGGCTGATACTGTGGCACCACGGTGAGGATCATTTACCATGCTGTCTGGCACTGAAACTTGTTGAGCAATGTCGTTATTATACCCACGACCTTTTAGGTTGGGGGTATATAGTTATACTAAGGTTCCGTCCATTCGTCCGAAAACTTTGATTTCTCTGAAACTATTCAGTGGAATTTCATCTCAAATTTAGAACATATAATCTGTGTCATATGGAGGGGTGCAGTCCAAAAAAAAAATGTTTATTAATTTTCCATTTTTTATGAATTTTTCAAACCCTAACCCTATCCATTATTTAATTTGAAACTACTGACACACTAGGCGGGTCGAGGGTATTAGTGAGCCACGCTCACTTTTGCCCTTGTTTTCATAGTGTTTAACATGACACTGACATACTGTGATGTATACTAGTCGAAAGAAGTGAAGGACCACCCAATTTTTTCATATTGCTCTAGTTAATCTATCATGTCATCACAGATTAGCTATGGTAACATGAAAGAATTGGAGGGTCCTTTACTTTTGAGTAGTTTAAATGAAATACTTCTCAATACTCACTCACTTAAAGTTATACAGATCAGGAAGGTGAAGTTCTTAACCGACTGGTAGATGACGTTTTAAATAGTTCTTTCCCGTTTTTGCTCACTTGAACCAGAAGCTCAGGTGGTCTTATGTCCGTCTGTCATAAACTTTTACATTTTCAACACTTCCCCTGAAACCCTATGATACATTAACTTTTCAAGGATGATCCCAGCATGCCTCATTGGAAAATCAATTTCTTATTGTGCGAAAGGCGGTGTTGAACTCTATATCACTGAAATTTGCCAATTATTACAATGTTTGTTGATAATTGTATGTTGACGATGTTGCGTTATTGTGACTGTTGTGTTGTTGTTGTTGCAGGCTAGAGTGCCCAGCGGAGTATGCCGGGCCTGACACCACGTGACATGAACGGATACGGTGATTACAGCGGCCCAATGAGGGGAGGCGGATCACAGTTTGTTGCCAAGTAAGTATTTACAGGGTTTCACAGGATATCATAATGACTGCAGTGTTTTATTTGGTAATACCTGTAATTTTTCGGTAAAATAGGCCATGTATTGGTAGACTTTAACCCTATCAGTCCAAAATATTGAATATACCAGTATTTTGAACTGGTACGTTTATATCTGAAGGAAAACAGTGCTGATGACCATGTCATAACGTTGAGGCCTGAGGGTGTATCTTCTGTGCCTCAGTGCCCCAACAATATTTGTGGAAACAATATTTTCACTCTTGACCACCACAAACCATCCCCCTACACACACATCGTACTGTTGAGTGTTACTAGTATTAAGACCACTCCACATCCATCATCACCTCGACACCCCCATCGCCGACACCCCACCGCCGACACCCCACTGTCGACACCCCACCGCCAACACCCCACTGCCGACACCCCACTGCCGACGCCCCACTGTCGACACCCCACTGCTGGCACCCCAATGTCGACACCCCCCTGTCGACACCCCACTGCTGACACCCAACTGTCGACACCCAACTGTCGACACCCCACTGCTGACACACCTATTTCTTCCACTCGGACTCACCCAATGTTTGTGTGTGACTAAGTATTGGTGTATAGTATAGTGGATAGAGGGAAGTGGAGAGGGAAGGCTTGTGGTTTCATCCCATGCCCAGCCATTCCATTGATGTACTTGTTACTTTGTGCTTGGCATTAGGGGAACAAAACAAGGATGGGTTGCCTCAGTGTCAGTATACTGACTGAGTGAGTGAGTGAGTGAGGTTTTATGCCGCTTTTAGCTGTATTCCAACAATATCACAGCGGAGGACACCAGAAATGGGCTTTACACATTGTATCCATGTGGGCATACGGTGTTAAACAATAAATAAACAAACACACATCGATGATCACACATCGCTATAAGTGCAAAAACTTTGCATTCAACACTAAAGCCCATTTCACCTCCCCCTGCTTGTATTACGACCACCAGGTGAGACTAGCAACTGTCACCCCACTGTGGCATACACTGTGGTTCCCACTATAACCACTAGTTTGTCAGATCCTGCCTCACCTATACAGGCTGCTGGGATATAACTGTCATAATGCTTACTTCAGCAGTAAACACTGTTCTCTCATACCATAACATGACCAATCAGAACAGCTCCATATCAGAAATATGTCAAACAGGGCAATTGTATTGCATGTCTTCTGTAGAATTTGACGGATGAAGTAGCACATGCCCCTTTAGAGTCTTGGAATTAATGTCTGCATCTTTATCCGCAGTTTCATTTACGTCAATTGTGCGCTATTGATTGGTGCATTAATAATTTATCCCCTTTGATTTTCAATTACCCTGCTCAGCGAATGTGACTGTGTCAGGCTACTGCATGTCCCAGTGTGTTGTAGGAAGGCAGGCTTCACGACACATGACATGTAATCCTCTTAAATACTCGGATAAGAATTACTGAAATGTAATTATGACATGAGTAGCCAAAGGCTTACATAATACTTTTTTCCTTGATCTATATTTACATTATGGAAACACACGAGGGTAATACCTCCTTATCACATGATGTCATTCTTAATATAAAAACTTAAGACATTTTTCTGTCATTTTGCTGATGGGGTGGCACAGGTGGCCCAGTCGTCTAAGGCGCCGCGATTCTCTGTGCAGAGTGTTGTCCCTTGGGCACGCCAGAAACCTATGATTGTGGGTTCAAATTCCGGTTTGCCCCGATTATGTTTCTAGGTTTGTCAGCACCATACCCGTGCTTGTGGGTTTCACCGAAGTGGTAAATGTCTTAGACCTGCATCATTTCGGGCTTTCCTCCCACATTAAGCTGACACGCTGGACTGGAATATTGTTAAAAGAGGCATTAAACCCAACTCACTCACTCTGTCACTCTGAATGATAACATTGGTATATGGAGCTTGTTAAAATTGTTCTTTCTAGGCAACCTTTCTTTGCATATATGTCAGGTCGTAATAAGTTTATCAAGTTGGTATCACATTGATAACACTCCCAGTGAAGATAATATGATTTATTAGTTGTAAGTGGGCAAATGGTGTGAATATTATTAGAGATATGGATTTTTTAAAGTTTTTCTATAACATTATGTTTTTGATGTATAAAACTGTATAGAAAACCGTCCAATCTCTCAGAGCATCTTCTCCTGTGTGGCTGCTAGCTTGAGCTGATATAATGCTTGTGTACAACTAATCCCATTGTTGCGGATGTTGAATTATGTAGTAGGAACACTGTCCCTCGGGAATAAAGCACATGTTCATGTTTTTCTTTGGTTTTCCTCTCCCTTCTCCTTGCATAAATATAGCCCAAAGTGCAGCATGCTTGTCTCCCTGTTGGATTTGTGTGGCTGAATAGGTCTGCAATACACTTGGGTATTGGTCAGACTTTCGTATTGCAATAGAGATTAATGATGTATTGTGGTATGTTCCAAAATATATTGCATGCATTCTTTCTTCGGTAACATGTTTTTACCTGTATAAAGATAACCCACATTTTGAAAACTGCGTGGTCATATGTGTAAGAAGCCGGTCACAAAGATTTCACTTTTTCGATCACAAGAACCAGATCCTAATTTCTGAATTTCTTACTTTCTGTTCGACTTGATTTTAAATACTGGTGTTTTCCAAACGAATTGTGATATAATTTTTTAATGATTTGATATGCATGTTTTGCATAGGTAAATCGAGCCCTGCAAAGAGATTTTAGCTGTCATAATTTTCTGTTAAAGCATGGGAGTTACGATCAACTCAGTGTACCTTTCACCCTAACTCTTAGCACTGCCACTGTCACAGGTCAATGTTGAAGTATGGGAGTTGCGATTACCTTATATTAGCGCTAAGATTGCTTTGTGGAACAGGGCCTTTCACCCTAACTCTTAGCACTGCCACTGTCACAGGTCAATGTTGAAGCATGGGAGTTGTGTTCACCTTAGCGCTAAGATTGCTTTGTCGAACAGGGCCTTTCACCCTAACTCTTAGCACTGCCACTGTCACAGGTCAATGTTGAAGCATGGGAGTTGTGATCACCTTAGCGCCAAGATTGCTTTGTGGAACAGGGCCTTTTACCCTAACTCTTAGCACTGCCACTGTCACAGGTCAATGTTGAAGCATGGGAGTTGTGATCACCTTAGCGCTAAGATTGCTTTGTGGAACAGGGCCTTTCACCCTTATTCTTAGCACTGCCATTGTCACAGGTCAATGTTGAAGCATGGGAGTTGTGATCACCTTAGCGCTACGATTGCTTTGTGGAACAAGGCCTTTCACCCTAACTCTTAGCACTGCCACTGTCACAGGTCAATGTTGAAACATGGGAGTTACGATCACCTTAGCGCTAAGATTACTTTGTGGAACAGGGCCTTTCACCCTAACTCTTAGCACTGCCACTGTCACAGGTCAATGTTGAAGTATGGGAGTTGCGATTACCTTAGCGCTAAGATTACTTTGTGGAACAGGGCCTTTCACCCTAACTCTAAGCACTGTCACTGTCACAGGTCAATGTTGAAGTATGGGAGTTGCGATTACCTTATATTAGCGCTAAGATTACTTTGTGGAACAGGGCCTTTCACCCTAACTCTTAGCACTGCCACTGTCACAGGTCAATGTTGAAGCATGGGAGTTGCGATCACCTTAGCGCTAAGATTGCTTTGTGGAACAGGGCCTTTCACCCTAACTCTTAGCACTGCCACTGTCACAGGTCAATGTTGAAGCATGGGAGTTGTGATCACCTTAGCACTAAGATTGCTTTGTGGAACAGGGCCTTTCACCCTAACTCTTAGCACTGCCACTGTCACAGGTCAATGTTGAAGCATGGGAGTTGTGATCACCTTAGCACTAAGATTGCTTTGTGGAACAGGGCCCCAGTGGTGTATCAGTGAAATAGGAGTGCCCTCTCTTTGAGTATTCATACACATTACAGCCACTAAGCCTATATACTCACCTACGTCATGTGTTAAGCTGTTAATGTGACCTCTTATTCATCAAAAGCAAATTCCTCCTGTGCTTTTTTGATGGTGATAATCCAGGTTAAGAATATAACATTAACTCAATCCCCTATTTCTGAAGAGATCAGATTTAACTCTGGGACATACCATTGTGTCATGAGGATTGACTGTGCTGTGGTTGTCCAACAGCTGAAGGCCCACCTGATGCTGGCCTGACAATAGATTTGTTTGTTTGTTTGTTTTTAGCTGCACTCAGCAATATAACAGCTGCATTATGGCACCCTGTAAATAACCGAGTCTGGACCAGACAATCCAGTGATTGATATCATGAGCATCAAAATCATGACACAACTGGGATATGATGACATGTATCAACCAAGCCAGAGAGCCTGACGACCCAATCCTGTCAGTCGCCTCTTACGACAAGAGTTGCAAAGGAGCTTTTCTAATCCAGACCTTCAAGGGTCGACAGTTGAAGAGAGGCCACTCTGATTGTGGCTGACCATTTGTGTAGAACCTATTTTCTTGGTAACTATGGTGATAATGTGTCTAACTTCATGTATCTGTGTTTCAGCGGATCCTACCCTGAAGAATATTACCGCAGGTAAGCACAACACTTTTTCAGTCATGGGAAAAGTTAAGAAATAATGTTTATATTAAAGCGAAATTTATTTTCATCATTTCAAAGTTATGTCATACGTGGCAAGTCATGCTTAAATATATATATAGTTGTTAAATATTTATCTCCATGTTGACACTATCACTCCTAGTTAAAAATAAGTGTCGGGTGAGTTGTATTCTGCTTATGATCAAAGTCATAGCCATATGTTACACTTGGCAGTATGTCTTGCTCACAATACAACTGCCTCACCTGCTGTAAAAAGCCTTGCAAGCCTATTAAACATGCTTACTATAGTGTGCCTGAAAGTAAAGTATGGCACAGGCTACATGCATACACTGTGTTGTGGTGTTTGTATGAATGTCCCTTGTCTGGCTATTGAATTAACAAGGATTGTAGACTAGGATGTTTGGCTTTGTATTTTGGGATGAGATGAACGTATAGAATCAGCTATTTGCAGTGTTCTCATGGCAAAGCTAGCTCCTGGTTGGAGATCTTTGTAGACTTAAGTAAATCCCTGTTTCGAAGCCCTGCTGGCAAATTTTCAGCAGGTTATTTTTAGTCAGGTCCTTTCAAAAGTGACTTGTGGGCAGAATTGTCTCTGTAACGCCCTTTGCCACAGAATTGCGAAAATGATCCTGTCATAGACGATGGGTGTGTTTCCTTTGGGACAGCAATGCTGATCTTGTGAGGTGGGCTTTCTGATTCATCTTGTATGTTTAGTGACCTCGGACATACCCCAGTAGACAAGTAGAACAGGTGAATCGAGGAGGTTTAAATTCCTAAGTGCAAGGAAAGAATGTGATTGGGCTGCCTTCATTTCACTGACAGTTTCGTCGTGATTTAATGAGAAAGAGAGGAGCTGCAAGTACCTGTGTGTACTAATGTAGAGAAAAACAGTTGTTGATGAATTTAATGGAGGATGCAGTGACTTGCATCATTCATTGACAGGTTATTGGGAGTACTGCAGAAAGTTTGCGCCTGGTCTGTCGGAAATAACTGTGATAAGGCTGCAGTATAATCTCCATCGGATCCTGGACAGAATACAGAAGAATTATTGACTGATTTGTTATCCCTATGTGCTAATACTTGAAAAACTTAGTTCCTGTGTGATGTAATGGTATTATACTCCAGCTGCAAGGAGAGGTGTGTGATGAAACTGTGTTATATCCCGGCTGCAAGGAGAGTTTGTGTGTGATACGAGACCCTAGGATAACTTGTCAGGAGAATAGTTTGGTGACATTTATATTGTACTAATGATGGTTCGTTTTAGTGGCTTTAGGGATGAGGATCCCTACAGACGGGTTAACAGAGAAGACCCTTATCGAGAAAACCCTTACCAGCGCAGGGAGGATGTCTATGGAAGGGTGGCCACTACTAACGGCCGCTTCAACGACGTCGCTGGGGGAGGTTGGTATTTTGGTTTTGCTCAAATACAGTGAAACTTTGTTTTGTCAAACTCTTTAGCTTGATAGATCATTTAGGACAGTGTCAGTTTGTTTCCTTGGCTGGTGGCCAGTTGTACAGTTGCTGCAATTCACTTTGCTGAAATGTGTTTCTGATTCATGCTAGAATCCTATGATTTTGGTTTGAATGCCAGATTCAACTTGATTATGTTTCCAGGTTTGTCACGGCACCATACCTGTGCTCGTAGGTTTCACCAGTGTGATATGCGTCTGAGATCTGAATTACTTCAGGCTTTCCTCCCACATTAACCTGACATGTCGTGATATAACTGGAATACTGTTCAAAAGCCGTGTTAAATGCAACTCACTCACTCACTCAGTGGTTTCATCAAAGTGGTAAACGTCTAAGACCTCCTTTCTCAAGGCTGTGCCCCCAAGCTCACATTGTGATTTGACTGAAATATTGTTCAAAACACCCTTATAATCCAAATTCACTCACTAACTTCTGTCAATCACATTTGGTAATGTGTGAAGCCCTTTTCTGGTGCCCCTAGCATGGTATTGCTGGAATATTACTTAAATTGACTTAAAGCCATACTTACTCAGTTGTTTGTGAAATATTATTAGTAATATTGGCACTCTTCTTGTTTCAAACCCCAGTTAACTTGATACATTCTACCCAACTTTTGATAGGGATCATATATGGCATTCTATTTAGATATATACTTGACATATACTACTCAAAAGAAGTTAGAGAACACCCTATGGTATGGCAGATTAACTATAGTAATATGAAGGAATTGGTGTTTAATCCCTCCATGTTAGCAGGTGAGGGATTTTATGAGATGGGCATTGTTTTTTCCTTAGTCCGACAGTGTTACCTGTAGTCCCAAAAGTATTCCTATCCTTGCTACATTGTTGACATTCCTGGCAGGCAGGTCTAATGAGGCACTCCTCTGGGTGATATATCTGATATACCACCATCACATGGTTAACAACTCTTTCATCTCTGCTTGAAAGAGCCCCTTGTAGTTGTGGAGCCTTGGTAGCTTGTTCTTGTGTCCTCAGTTGGAGACTCACTCAGATAAAAGGGGCACCCGTTACATAGGTTTGGAGGGGAAGGGGGTGTGAGATGAGGAGTAATTGGTGGGAGAAGGGAGCATCGGGTAAATGTGGGATAGGGAGTGAAGGGGTGTGTTTGTGGGTGAGCGGGGAGAGTCATGTCGATGTGGGATAAAAAGTAAGAGGTGGAGGGGAGAAGAGTCGGGTAAATGTGGGATAGCGAGTAAGTGAAAGTCAGGTAAATGTGGGATTGGGAGTTAAGGGAGGGGAGAGTCATGTCGATGTGGGATAAAAAGTAGGAGGTGGAGGGGAGAAGAGTCGGGTAAATGTGGGATAGCGAGTAAGTGAAAGTCAGGTAAATGTGGGATTGGGAGTTAAGGGAGGGGAGAGTCATGTCGATGTGGGATAGGGAGTAAAGAGTGTGGGAGGTGAGAGTCGGGTAAATGTGGGATAGGGAGTAAGGGGTTGGGAGCAATGAGAGTCAGGTAAATGTGGGATTGGGAGTTAAGGGAGGGGAGAGTCATGTCGATGTGGGATAGGGAGTAAGGGGTGGAGGAGGGGAGATGGTGATTTTATATGATTTATTGAATGGAAAACTCAAGATCTTTGCAAGGCTTTGAGGATGAGGAATTATCTTCAGACTGTTTGTTGTAAAATATGTTTAAGCGACAACCAGCATGGTATAATGATATTCTGTGCCATAACAGCCTCATTGTTTGTTCCTTGTCAGGGATGGAAACAAACCAAGAAAATCTTCCAGTTTGAATAGGGTAACATATAGGAGCCACCCAAAATGTTTAGAATATTACCTGCCCTTAAGGTATCTTAAATATCAGGGAGACTGGCTAAGGCTAGCGGGCCAGTTCTAATTCTATCCCTGTTTGCTATTTGTCTGCAGGTTATAATGTCTGCGTAGGTAGTGTCCACTTCCTTCCTGTTGGAGTGATAGCAGGTGCTTGTTGCAACACTGAAGTAACATCATCAGATGGACAGGACGCTGAACTGTGTTGATAGCAAAGGAAATCCGCTCAAGTGTCTAGCTTTTAAGAACTGACATTTTTTAGGGAGGGTGTTTCATGTTATTTGTTGAGAAAGAATTGCAAGGTTTTAAAAATTGTTGGCAAATATTTCATAAAGACCAGTTAATCTGTGTCAAATTTCATGTCGTGATAAAACAGACCTCTTCTCTGAAGTAAGGTTGGATTAGAGTCTCACTTGACTGTCAGAACTTGAAATCAAATAAACTTTGTTATTGTCTTCATCTGCAAAAGGAAAGCCAGAAAGTTTTTGACTTTAGGATTTAAGGTTGAGCTATCATGGCTTTAAAATACATGAATTTATTTTAAGTGACATGCTTGTCAAAAATAATTTCAATCATGCCCTGAAATCTGGAAAATTGGCAGCTGACTTCCTCCTAAGACCAACAAACCGGAAACTCTTTGACTTTAAGGTTTAGATGTAAGTTGATGCTTCTTGTTATAATCTTCAGAAGACCTGTTTAGATGCTACAGGAGTCAATGATTTAGGAGTTACATGCCATGTGTGTGTGTCAGAGTGCAGGAGAAGGTGAAGATGGGCCTCTGCACCCTGGGGACAGGACCACATCCAATCAGTGTAAACTAGCTGGGGGAACTTGTAGTCTTCACTGGGTAATGTTCAGCCTAGAGGAACTGGTTCCCAAACGTGTAGCCTGAACCTACTGCAGTCTTGGCAAAGCTGGGGGTGACAGAAAGATTTGACAGATCTTAAAGTTTTATTTGTTTTAATGTGTTTGGGACTGCAGGATTAACGTGAACAGTTTTACTCTTCAGTACTCTTCCAATGTGTCTCGATAATCACATGTTGGGATTTACGGGGATGCGAATTTTCCGCAGATCCATGATTTTGTTATGTCAAGGGTCACTGTTGTGACACGTACCATTACAATATTCCATTATATTTTATATTCCCCGTACCCTGGCGATGGTTAAAAAACTTTCTCATCCCTAGCTTTAGAGGGCACCAAATTAGTAGGTGTGTCACGATAAATCGATATATCGATATATTGCTATTGCTAAGCACTTAAAGTCAATAAATCAATTGTTAAATCATTTTCCTATCAATAGTATCGATTTCAGTTAGGAACATCGATAGCTTTGATTGTTTTTACCATATCAATAAAATACATGCAATACTGTTCAAATTTGTTTTTCTTTTGATCATGAGTGGTAGCAATTTACACATGGTAATGTTGGCGTTTCTTTTTCTTAAATTATTAGGGTAATCTCTCTAAAATGATACACTGAAAACTATCGATATTTATCGCAATAGTTGTTTGCAATATGAATAGTTATCGCAATAGTGATTTCCAGACCAATAGTCGCCCCTACCAAATAGTAAAGATCTATAGGACATATGTTTCTTTTGATGTCAGGTATATATTTTGTCATTTATCAATTTGTCATATTAGCCTCAATTTAACAACTTCCCAAAATGGTTGAAAACTGCAGAAAGTTACTTTTGTTGTATGCCAAAAATCTTTTGACATTATCATGATTATCAAGGCAGTCTTTTTTTTTAAAATTGAATTTTTGTCTTCTTTTTTTTTAATTCTATTTGTTGATTGAGAAGATAAGGGCCAGTTGATGTGTGTGCCACCCAGGAAATATTGATCACATTGACCTATGTGTGCCACCCAGGGAATATTGAACACATTGACCCGTGTGTGCCACCCACGGAATACTGGACACTTTGACCTGTGTGTGCCACCCGGGGAATATTGAACACATTGACTTCTTTGTGCTGCCCGGGGTATATTCGACACATTGATCTGTGTGTGCCATCCAGGGAATATTGAACACATTGATCTGTGTGTGCCACCCAGGGAATATTGAACACATTGACCTGTGTGTGCCGCCCAGGGAATATTGAACACATTGATCTGTGTGTGCCACCCACGGAATATTGAACACATTGATCTGTGTGTGCCATCCAGGGAATATTGAACACATTGATCTGTGTGTGCCACCCAGGGAATATTGGACACATTGACCTGTGTGTGCCACCCGGGGAATATTGGACACATTGACCTGTGTGTGCCACATGGAGAAAAACATAACAGTCATGGCACTTTAGCATGTCTTTACAAGCATACAACTCCCACATATTGTTATGTGATGGCTGTTTACAATGACAGGTTGGATTTGTTAAACAAGCATTGCAAATTTGTGAGTGGCAGGTGCTACCAGTATGACAGGACATGCTTACCGTTTTCACTTACAACTGGTGTTATCACTGATTTTAAGTGATCCATTCATATAAGTTTCACTGCTATTTTGCCTTTTGCGCCCAATGGAATCTGTTTTGGTGTATAATCAAGATGGGTTATTCTATGGCATTGGTGCTTTATATTTCACTTGGAGCTGAAAATCACAGAGGGCTTTGCTTCATGCTCTGATACCAATCTGGACATTGCATTTTCGTGCAATGTGTGAAACTGGGACGTTGTCTGCATTTGATAAGGGCAATCATTAACTGCTGTATTGTACCACATAAAGGTCATGATAACAGACAAACAAGGTCAAATTATGAAGACTTAAATCACTCTTGCTTGGGCTGCCAATACTTGTGCTGCCAATACTTGTGCTATGACTATTTTCATCCTGCAAAGTAACGGCCCAGGTCACAGCCAACAGATTGGTAGTGTTCATTCATGGCATTAAGTATTTGCTGTGGTTCGTTGCTGGTTAGAGGGCACAACAATACCTGTGCGAGGGACTGAGGTGTAGAGTTGCACGAAAACCTGTCCAACAAGATTGTTTGCTATTTTGTAAAGCCAATAGTTTAAAATCCTAGGCCCACTTTGTTATGTAATGTTAGGAAATAACATTTTTATACGTCACAGTTGGTGATGTATGTTTTGAATACAATTGCATCTTAAAAATAAACACATTCTTCACTGTTTGGGGGGCCCCGTCATGTAAGGCGCCGGAATTCACTTGGCAGAATTGCGTCCATTAGGCTTGCCAGAAACTTCATATCATTGGTTTGAATTCTTGTTTGCCCTGATTATGGTTCCAGGTTTGTTAGCACCATATTTAGGCTTGTGAGTTTTACTAGAGTGGTATACCTCTTGTATCCCGCTGTGATGTAACTGAATTACTATTCAAAGTGGCATAAAGACCAACTTTAACCGATTGTGGGTACATTTCACAATATAAATACTGCAAATAAAGTTTTATTTTAAGTTGGTACAGTGTCTTAGCCCAGTGGTTAAGTGCTGGCTTGCTGAATATCTGGGTTCTATTCCATAATAGGTTCAGTGTGTGAAGCCCATTCTTGTTGTTTACCCCTATTATATCACTGGATTATTGCCAAAATAGGTGTAGACCATCCTCGGTCACACTATACTATGTTGCCTATTGAAGTTTCTGTTCATCAATATTTGAATTTCAAATCAAAGTACGGTCGGTGGGGCAGCCTGTTGGTTAAAGTGTTCGCTCTTCATATCAAAGGCCCGGGTTCGATTTCCCACATGGATACAATGTGTAAAGCCCATTTCTGGTGTTTCCCGTCATGATATGCTGGAATATTGCTAAAACCAGCATCAAAACTCACTCACTCACTCACTCACTCACTCACTCACTCACTCACTCACTCACTCACTCACTCACTCACTCACTCACTCACTCACTCACTCACTCACTCACTCACTCACTCACTCACTCACTCACTCACTCAAATTAAAGTAATATATCCAGATGCTTATAATACTTGAATCATAATGTATGTGTCTTTATGAATGCACTGTGAAGCGTCTTGCTGGCTCAGATCAGAAGACGGGTTGTGTCAACATGACAGTTGACACACAGTGTTGTCCAAGTGTGGGTTCGTGTACATGGTCATCAGCTTGTTTGTCTCAACAAGTAGAAGTTCTTGCTCCTTGTATGTAGTCAGCCCAGCCTGCTGTTGGAGGGTCATCTCACCAGGGTTGTGGATGAACTTTGGTCCGGAGACACTTGATATTAATTACTTGTCGTGTAGTAATGGCCTTTCAGTCAACCAACTGGTGATATTTGACAGATGTGTAAATAAAATCTGGATGGCACAGCGACAAAGTTTGATGATTGTGGGAGATGTTTTGTTGTGTTACACAGTTGCCTGTGACGTGGGTGTGCTATTCAGACACAAGCATGACCTTAGTGCAAAGGCTGAATATAAAAACATATTGTTTGGGGCAGTGACTGTTGAGATTTTTGGAAATTTGGTGTAATGGGGTTGGGGGTATGGTGGTAGGTGTCTTGGGGGTAAGGATCCAGCCAGCAATGAACAGAGACCAAGGCTATTACATCCCGCCTGCTTACCATCACCTAATTGCTAAATCCCTATTCCATTCAATTAATCCACTGGCTTCCATCATCTCTATCAGTCTGCTTGTTGACTCTGTGTTCATTAGTCATCCACTGGCTTCCAATTATCTTAATCAGCTCTCTGTGTCCATCAATCAATTTACTGTATAAACTTTGATGTTAATAAGTATATATACTTATGTTGTTTAGCACTATTCATCACTTGCTTGATAAAGGTGTTAGGATCTACACCGAAACGTCGCACTAATTGTAATAAAGAAGTTGTTCATCCATAGAACTCGTCTTACTTCATCACACCAACTTCTAAATGCCACTGAAAGAAGGCAAGAAGTACATAGACTCAAAACGTTGTGTATGAGAAATACTTGTTGAAATCCATTTATTTTGTGTGTCTGATCTACCAACTTCTAAAGACCTCATTAACAAAATTATGTATCAGACTTCTTGCTGCCTTATGGCAGATAGTTGAGATGGCCATGTAGTGTTTGTTTGATTATAATGACAAGGGCTTAGTTTGAATCTGAACGTCCTGTACAGTTTGTGTGTTGTTCCCACCTGTGATGATACTACAGTGATGTAGACAGCAGCCGAACCTTAGCTTGCTCACTCTTCTCTTCTTCTCATCATTTTCCATCCTCTACTCCTGGGGGCACGGGAGGCCCAGTCGTCTAAGGAGCTGCGATTCGTTGTGCAGAGTTGCGTCCTTTGGGCGCGCCAGAAACCTATGATTGTGGGTTCGAATCCCGGTTCGCCCCAATTATGTTTCTAGGTTTGTCAGCACCATACCCGTGCTCGTGGGTTTCACCGAAGTGGTAAACGTCTGAGACCTGCATCACTTCAGGCTTTCCTCCCACATTAAGCTGACACGCTGTGATATAACGGGAATACTGTTAATACTCACTCACTCACTCACTCACTCACTCACTCACTCACTCACCTACTGCTATAGGGTTTCACCAAAGTGGTATACAACATCTGAGACCCATCACTTGGTGATTTGCTCCCTCATTAAGCTGACATGATGTGGATATAACTGGAATTCTGTTCAAATGGTGTTAAACCCAACTCGCTCTCACACTATAACTAAATCTTCAGATTTACAAAAAAAAGTCTTCTCTGTCAACTATCCACAATTAGTTGTGCCAGTAATGGCATTTCACTTACCCAGAATCCATTGCCTGAACCTTCCTCTCCTCACATGGACCTACATTCTTGATGTTTCTAATTGTGTCTCTTTGCTTTTTTTTCAGATCAGAACAGTTTGTTAGATTATGCACAACATTCAAATGAACCTGTGTTTGAGCTGGATCATTTGGCAACCTACACAGCCGGCACACGATCAGGTAGGTTGAAGCTTGTAGCTCAGGATCAGGGCACTCCTGCTAATCTAACTCTACTTATAGACTCTTATCTAGATATTTGGTCATCGTAAGTGTCAACTTGAGGGATCAGGTGGTCAGGCTCGCTCACATGTCATTGTATCCAAATTGCATAGATCTATGCTCATGATATCAATCACTAGATTGTCTGGTCTGGTCCATACTATTAATTATTATTAATTATTTCTAGTGAAGACCAAAATATATCTATTCTGAACACAAAAGTTAAGTGATCATGAATATTTGGGGGTATGTCTTTTTTCTAGTGAAGACCAAGCCCACAAATAAATAAAAAAACCTTATGGTTAAAGCGTTTTCTTGTCACACAAGACCCAAGTTCTATTCCCCACATGGGTACAGTGTGTGAAGCCCATTCCTTGTGTCCCCCGCCATGATATTACTGGAATATTGCTAAAAGCAATGTAAAATCATACTTACTCACTATACAATTAAATATTTAGATTTGTCCCCAAGACTTTTAATTAGTCAGAAGCCTACAGCTTCCATGTTGATGACAACACTGCAACATTTTCTCCTTATTGTTTTACAGGAGTGATCAGTGTTGAGGATGGCCTTCACCGGCTCCGTAAGATGGAGAATACCACTGGCATTTGGACCATGCGCTGTATCCTCATCGTGGAGAGACGAGCACTTGTTGTTCTCGATAAGAGCACAGGGGTAAGAGTGCTTTGTTTTTTCCTGTGCAGGAATTTTACAAGAGGCTTTGTTGTTTTTCCTGTGCAAGAAATTTACAAGAGACTTTTTTTTATGCCCATGCATGTATGTAGGAAATCTTTTTAAAGAATGCAAAGCATCAAACTTAGTGTAAGCTGGTCTGATATATGGGTTATTTGCCAGGGAAGTAGCACAATATACACTGTAAGGTTGGTCTGGTATATGGGTTATATGCCAGGGAAGTAACACAATATACAATGTAAGCTTGGTCTGGTATATGGGTTATATACCAGGGCAGTAGTACAATATACAATGTAAGGTTGATCTGGTATATGGGTTATATACCAGGGAAGTAGCACAATATACAATGTAAGGTTGGTCTGATATATGGGTTATATACCAGGGAAGTAGCACAGTCTACAATGTAAGGTTGGTCTGATATATGGGTTATATACCAGGGAAGTAGCACAGTCTACAATGTAAGGTTGGTCTGGTATATGGGTTATATACCAGGGAAGTAGCACAGTCTACAATGTAAGCTTGGTCTGGGATATATCGGTTATATACCAGGGAAGTAGCACAGTCTACAATGTAAGCATGGCCTGAGATGTGGGACAAATTTCAAGGTTGACAGAATTTGGTTAATGGCAGCCACTGAATGGTATTCTGAATTCATTATCCTTGATCATGGTCAAATAAGACCTGTCTGTAGAAGTGGGTAGCTGATGTCCAGATTAGCTGAGGAATTTGATACATACATTGACATACCATCAGCAAGGGTGATGTTTCAGCCACATTGACACAAGTAGGGCAATGCAAGTTTTCAGGATGAGTTGCCAAAGTTTGGTTTCTCTTACTGGTCTCATTTAAACAATCGGACTGTGGTGAATGGGTAGGAGATTTTACATTCATAAGCACTAATGCTGCAGACATTAACTATTAGTTCATTGTGAAAAAAAAGAAGAATTTTGTCGTGATCCTTATCCAAATTACATAGTTCATTTCACAACTCTGGTTTGACATGACCCCATATTTTTTACCTCATCCACCCCTATATTGAATAACAGACTCCACCAGTTGGTAGAATACAGAACTACAGACTTACCCTGCCTTCCTCTGCTGATCAACCCCTATATTAAATGGGGGTGGTCAGGTAGCCTTGTGGTTAAAGCGTTCGCTCGTACAATGTGTGAAGCCCATTTATGGTGTCCCCCGCCGTGATATTGCTGGAATATTGCGGCGTAAAACCATACTCACTCACTCACTCACTATATTAAATGACTGACTCCACCAGTAGGTAGAATACAGAAATACAGACCAACCCTGTCTACCTCTGCTGATCCACCCCTATATTAAATGACAGACCTCACTTGTAGGTAGAACACGTAAATACAGAGCCACCAGAAATGCTGGACTCCACAACATTCTCTATCATCTCTGATACTAGCTTTATGTTTTTACATCTGAATGAAATAATCTACTGAATGTCATTTGTCGACTCAGCAGATTTAAGACCAAGTCTTAAATCTGTTCTCTATGAAATCTATAAGCTTTCATAAATCCAACTTTATCATTACATTACCCTCTGTAATCTCACACCACAAAATATTTATGATAACATTCACTCAAGGAGAAACAGCACCAGTTTTACTACCATCAATGTAGGTCAGCTCTCCAATCTGTCACCCATGACTGGCCATTGAGCTGTGGGTTGACACTGCGAGTAGTCAGCTTCAGCACTGATGAGGGACATGAGTTATACCCCTAATCCGTCACACCTTATGTTGTTTATTAAGCTCCTGTGTGCACGTCCAGGTGCCTTCGTGCATTAACGAGGATAATCTCAAGCTCCCTGTGGGCTTGGCTTGTTTCTGGCAACACTGTTGCTGCCACAACATAGCAGTCCCCAACAGGGCTGTGATAATCCCTCAAAGTAAATATGTGGCATTATTTTAAGTAGTTCTAAGCTATTGTCATACACAAGGGATATGAGTGCTGACAACAACTGGATGCTGGCCCATTTATTTTAAGTCCTTCAAACAATATTCTGCTAACCAGTTTGTTTTTGTCCCTTCAGGCAGATTGTAGGGGTCCTGTGGGACAATGGACAGAGATGTGATTTGTACTATAAAGTGTCCAGGCAGTGTGTCAGCCACAGAGTAGCTGGTGACTGACAGGGATATGTGCATGGAGGAATGTACTGTAGGGTCTTAAGGCTCTTAGTGTAGACTGAGAACTCGGGGATCCCATACCATGTAGATGGACGTCTACTGTAAGTGGGGGCATTTGTAGATGGCTTGACGTGGGATTGTCTGCAACTATGTTTAAAGTTTTTTATTTGAATTATCATCTGTTTATTATGATTATTAGATCATGTTATGGGGAAAAAGTTATTTCAAGATATGAGACCTGCATCACTTTGGGATTTCCTTCCACATTAAGCTGACACGCTGTGATATAACTGGAATTCTGTTCAAAATGGCGTTAAACCCCACTCACTCTTTCGATTTTATTTTTTTAAATAGACATGATTATGTTGATTCCACGCAAACAAATAATTGCATCATCAGTGTTTGAAATTAAGGATGCTAGTCAGAGGGTCATTCTCATAAGCAGAAAGCTTGAAAATACTTTGATTAACAAGCTAGGGAGCTAATCTCAAGGACCTGGGAACCCATTTATTTCGGACACTCTGCTTGAGACTTGCTCAGCTGAAAGATGGTTATCTCGCTGTGATGTGTGTACTGCGGGTTGATGAAACAGCCCTATGTATTGCAGGTCAAACTAGACTAATGTTTCCTCTCTGAAATTAAAATATTTAATTGGTGTTTTTATAAAAAATGTTTTTAAATATATTAGAGAAAGAAGCCCAGAGAATCTCTTCATATTCCTGAAACTAGGCAGATCTACACTTGCCAAAGTATTGTAGACTTGTTTAGGAGTATATTTGTTTTAGGCATTGTATCAGAAATTGGTTGATGATGTGTATTGCTTGAGAAACTGGTTGACGATGTGCATTGTATCAGAAACTGGTTGACGATGTGCTGTAATGCCGCAATTGATGGTCCCAACTCTGTTGTGTTTGCAGGAAGAGCTGGAGCGTTTTCCTATGGAATGTATAGTGGACCCAACTGCTGTGTTCAAGAACGACCGCCGGGAGGTGTACAATAACCTGATCCTGTTCACTGTGGTGGAGGACCACCGCAGGAAGAGCGGCCAGGGAGACCTGCACATATTCCAGAGTATTAGTGTGGCTGTGAGTAGTTTCAATATATAAAACACGTCACTCATGGAGCAGAATATAGAAGTGTTCCATTCCAGCAGGCAGCTCAGTTGGGTAAAGCGGGCACAGGTGGCCCAGTCATCTAAGGCGCCGCGATTCGCTGTGCAGTGTTGCATTGGGCACGCTAGAAACCTATGAATGTGGGTTTAAATCCTGGTTAGCCCCAATTATGTTTCTAGGTTTGTCAGCACCATACCCGTGCTCGTGGGTTTCTCCGAGGTGGTATACGCCTGAAACCTGCATCACTTGGGGCTTTCCTCCCACATTAAGCTGACACACCGTGCTATTACTGGAATACTGTTAAAAGCGGCGTTAAACACAACTCACTCACTCACTCACTCAGTTGGGTAACCTGGAACCCCTTCCACAAGGAGATCCTAGCTTACGATATTCGTAGCGATAAGATCACTTTGTGGACTTGGTATTCTGATGTTATATTGTTTTATCTCAAATATGACCCATAGTTCCAACTTGCGAAATGATCCCTGCTGGTCCTGGGTTGAATCCCAGATGTGACCAATAATGAATTTAGAACCTGGTTTGTCTGTACCTAGACTTTGCATATATAGGCGTTATCAAAGCGGTCAATGTAGAGCTTTCTGCCCATGTTGTGATGTGACTGAAATACTTGTCACGGGTCGTCACGATATGGCCGTGATATTGCCAATGTGACATTAAATTTTAACTCAATCACTCACTCACTCACATAACTGACGGGCATAAAGCCTCACTCACTCACTCACTAACTACTGATGGTCATATGAACCTTTAATCTTGTAGTTGTGGTTTCTCAGAGGTTGAGATAGCAGGAAACCACTGGCTAGGTTTTTAAGAAGTATTAGATTGAGAACATTTGTTCCTTTTGCGAGAAAGTTTTAGTGCTTCTTCCTCTTCGACCTTTTCCTCGTGCAGTTACGACCAGTACATCGCTCAGTGCAACACTGTAGTTAAACACCCGGTCAGGGACCAGTGTAGTGTGGCATCTCCATATTGATGCTGTTTGCAGCTACACAGAGTACACATTTTGGTCCTTCCACAAATTGATGTTTCAACTGCCATTTGTCTGTGAGCGTTAAACTATAAGGAGTCTCTGTTGGGAGGTGGGTAACCTTGTGGTTCAAGCGTTAGTTCACCATGCAGAAGACCCGATTCTTGGCACTCCCCATCACATGAAGTTTTACCCAAATTTTGCATATTCAATCATGCAACCTCAACAGTTTTAAGTAAATCTATATTCACTGATCCTCAGAGGGGGTAGTCCTGCTGTAATTGGGAGATAAACATACTGTGTTTTCAATGTAGAGCTAGGTTACCTGTAGATTTAACCCCGCTAAATTGAATTTGGAATACGCAGCTCTCTGTTGTCTCCAAAACGTAAATACATTCCCTTTGTAGATTTTTATCGTGTTTTCTGCACGAAATGTATTGCAACACATCCTTTGAATATTATAGTAACCGCATCTGTGCATTTTGTAACATGTAATTGTAGATATAATTATTTATATATGCCTATCGACAATGACTGAAAATAGTATGATTCTATGAATATTAGCTTCCGCGGTGAAGCTGCCGTCAAACCAGCTGTTTCAATCAGAGGGGGTTTATTGTGATTTCATAGCCTCTGATTGACCAATCAGAATAGAGTAAATTCCAAATTCATGGTAGAATGAGACAATAATGTTTACTATGTTTACATTTTCTGTCAGTTTTATTCAGTTCAAATTTGCAGCGAAATTGAAACATTGACAGCTGGTTCAGATTCATAGCCCTCAAATGCTACTGGTCAATGACAACTTCCATCTTTGGATTTTTACTTATCCTCAGCACAATTTAGTAGTCACGGGGTAGCAGACTAGGTCAATATCGAAGGCTGTCATGGACTAAACATCTTGGTCAAGTGCAGTGTACAGATTTTAATCCATATCAAATAAAAGTGCAACGTGCATATATGTAGAAGGATAAACTAATGGTGGAAATGAACCACAGACTATGCTAATAAATGTTGTTGATTATTTTCAGTCTCAAGAGATTGTAGATGAAATATTAGCAGCCAGAGGAGGTGGATCTAAGCTTGGCCAAAGGTGAGTGCATGTTGTCAGCCTCATTTCTGTATCATGGTTGTGGGTGTGGGGTGGTGGATCTAAGCTTGGCCAAGGGCGAGTACATGTCAGCCTCATTTCTGTCTCAGGGTTGTGAGTGTGGGGTGGTGGATCTAAGCTTGGCCAAGGGCGAGTACATGTCAGCCTCATTTCTGTCTCAGGGTTGTGAGTGTGGGGTGGTGGATCTAAGCTTGGCCAAGGGCGAGTACATGTCAGCCTCATTTCTGTCTCAGGGTTGTGAGTGTGGGGTGGTGGATCTAAGCTTGGCCATGGGCGAGTACATGTCAGCCTCATTTCTGTATCAGGGTTGTGAGTGTGGGGTGGTGGATCTAAGCTTGGCCAAGGGCGAGTACATGTCAGCCTCATTTCTGTCTCAGGGTTGTGAGTGTGGGGTGGTGGATCTAAGCTTGGCCATGGGCGAGTACATGTCAGCCTCATTTCTGTATCAGGGTTGTGAGTGTGGGGTGGTGGATCTAAGCTTGGCCAAGGGCGAGTACATGTCAGCCTCATTTCTGTCTCAGGGTTGTGAGTGTGGGGTGGTGGATCTAAGCTTGGCCAAGGGCGAGTACATGTCAGCCTCATTTCTGTCTCAGGGTTGTGAGTGTGGGGTGGTGGATCTAAGCTTGGCCATGGGCGAGTACATGTCAGCCTCATTTCTGTCTCAGGGTTGTGAGTGTGGGGTGGTGGATCTAAGCTTGGCCAAGGGCGAGTACATGTCAGCCTCATTTCTGTCTCAGGGTTGTGAGTGTGGGGTGGTGGATCTAAGCTTGGCCAAGGGCGAGTACATGTCAGCCTCATTTCTGTCTCAGGGTTGTGAGTGTGGGGTGGTGAAGCTAAGCATGCTCTGGGATGGGTACATGTTTTCACTGTCGGTCTAACAGTTGTGGGTATTAGGGGTGGGGTAGATCTAAGCTTGCCTTCAGGTGGGTACAGGGAAGGTGGTCGGGCTGAGTGACTTTGTTTATTGCATGATGTTGCACATATCAATCACTGGATTGTGTGATCCAGACTCAATTACTTACAGGTCACTGTCATAATTCAATTACTGCTAAGTGTGACGTTACACAACGAACCAATGATACAATCTGGGCACCCAATACACGCTCTACAGTATTTCCAGGAGTACCCGTTTCAACAACAGGTAGTTACCACAGAGGTTGCTGTGACTGCCTCGTGTGTTGAGTGTTTGTGGAAGCGCCACCCACTGTCACATCCACTAGCGATGCTGCTCAGTGCATGTCACAGCACCCTGCAATATACGCTCATATCCACCATCGTGGTACACAGCCATGTAACGGTTAATGCTAATATTGACATGACGGCGAGCTATTTACACCAGATATCAACTTGTCAGACTTTTGTTAATGTAAAGCGTTGTCGTTTCACAAGGCAAGTGTGAGGTTGGTACACCGAGTCTGATTAGCATAGTCAACACTTCTTAATGAGCCATCGGTCATGGTAGCCATGTTGTGCAGTGGGTTCAGAAGATTATAGATGTCTCAGCTGGTTGCCAGGGGATTTTACTTAGTTCTGTGTAGGCCTGAAGGACATACAGTGCAGGTCAGTTATTTCAGAGCTGATAATGACGTTAGTGTGTGGTTGGTTTTTTTCATTTTTCTGTTGATATTTGTTTTCATCTTAAGGTTTGTCAAGGATGTAGAGAACAATGACGGAGGAATGTGTTTTCAGAGATGGAGGATGTTTTGTGATTGTTTGGCTTGAAATGTATGTTTGATTGTCCTGTGAGGTGGAAGGATAGTTTGTACCTTGTTGCTTCTACAATAGCTGGGAAAGATGTGGTTATATCGGGCCTTACGTGGAGTACACAACACAAGCCAAGTCACAGTGCGGAAGGCCTCCATCTTGGGCAGTAGATTTCTCGGAAAAATATGCTAGTTCTTAACGTTTGTCACGAGGGTGGTATATGTATGTGTAACAGCAACCAAGATAAGACAACCAAGTCTTCCATGATAATATGACCTTATATACAGGCCAACCAAAGAATGAAATAGTTGAATATATGTTAAATTGGTACACCAAACTTCATTGTGCCATAGTGATAAGGCTAATCACACGGAAAATGTTGAAAAGGATACAAATTATCATTTTTCAAGGTATTTGATCATTTTATTGTATGAAACCCGTGAGGATCCTGCGTAAGAATATAGGTCCCCCAGCAACCTGTGCTTAATGGAAGAGGTCACTAATGGATCGGGTGGCCAGGCTCGCTGACTTGGTTGACAGCATGTCATCTATCATTTATGTGGATCGATACTCATGATGGCAATCACTGGATTGTCTGATCCAGACTCGATTGTAGCTGGAACAGTGTGGTGAAGTTAAACAAAATACAAACAATACAGACATTGTTTTTCTGATTGCTTTGGTCTTCAGTAGGGCTGTGGAATGTTGCCTTGAAAAGAGGAGTTGGACCACATTGAAATGATCTGGAATAATCTATGTATTTCTTTGCAGCCAAAGGATTCCCCCACCACCATCACAGCGCCCCCCAGAACCCCCAGGAATGTACGGCATGAGGAGTAACGTCGGTAAGTTCTCTATTATATCATGTGTAACAGGGGGGCACGGGTGGCACGGGCGTCTAAGGCGCCGCGATTCACTGTGCGGATTTGCGTCGATTGGGCACGCCAGAAACCTATGATTGTGGTTCGAATCCCGGTTCATCCCAATTATGTTTCGAGGTTTGTCAGCACCATACCCGTGCTTGTTGGTTTCGGGCTTCCCTCCCTCATTAAGCTGACATGCAGTGATATAACTGGAATACTGTTAAAACTCACTCACTAACTCACTCAAGATGCACGTCACAACGTCCATGTCCATGTAAACAGCAACTGAAGCTGAGGCAATGTCACTCTGCCCTTGTGGTGTTGACAGACTGCCTGTTTTGTTGCCCGCCCCACCCGAATGTATATTTGTCTACCGTGTAATTATCTAGATGTGGGTGCTCAATGAAATTTGCATCTTGATACGATATTAATCCTAATATTCTAGGTGTCTGTACAATTATTATGTTAAAAAAGAACTTTGAACCGGCATGTGTTGTTTTTACCTTAATGTATAGTCCTAATAAGTCCTAAATATATTTCAAACTTTTGTTCCTTCGTTTTTTTGTCTATAAATATTGATTCCAAATTATTTTTTTGTAAATACTTTTTCTCATACATAGTACATGTATACAGAATCATCCATTGTTGGCTGGTGATCTTAAACCATGTGATAAGTACTTAAGAGCTGATTCATACAGGACAAGATATATATTGTTGTTAGTTTGACATGTAAGTAGAAGCAAGACTGTAGGAATGGCTTTCCTTTATCTGGTATTACATACACTTATATAATATTTTACCAATATTTTTTAACCAAAAAAATGTTTTCTTAAAGCCTGAGTATAACATCTGCTGTGAGTTTGTTACACAATTTGAAATCGTGACATGGATAAATATGGGTGTGGTCACATCACACAAGGCCTTACTTTCACCATGTCAGCTAGACAAAGTAACCAGCCCCGCCCTCACTACACCGAGATTGATCATGACCCACTGGTGATCTTGTACTCCTGCCAAGTTGACAGCCTCCTTACAAACTATGCTCCATCTACATTGTAGTGAGCAGAGCCTTGGTCAGCCTTCAGTGCGAGGCCTTAGGAATAGGGGATTAGTACAAATGGGAGATTTGTTGTTATGATTAACTTTGTTTATCTGTGTGTACAATGTTTACAGTGGTGTGTATATGTATGTATTTGGCCTGGGACTTACTGTGTTAGAGCAATGATACAATGCATGACTGTTACATTGTTGTAGGAAATTATACTGTGTATTGTTCAGGAGTGTTATAGAATTTATTACCAGTCACTGACCAGCTCAGTTACCATGTAGATTATTGAGCTTTGAGCAACCAAATAGTGGATATAAGAAGTGAAAAATAGGTGTTTCCTGACATGCAAACAGAATGCATGCGTTGAAAAATGACAACCTATCTGATTCCATGCTCTTTAAGATTAGGCCACACATATTTTATTTTTTGTTTCACGGGCCTGCCACCCTTTCTGAAAAGCAGCTGGGGGAAAAATAGATATTAAACCTAAAAATATTTTTTATTTTATGTTTCCCAACTGTAGTAAAGGGCATCTTGTACAATATTAAATTCTCTGTCTCCATCACTATCAGTGATTCAAGAATCCACCTGCATTTTTGACTCCATGGCTGAATGACTTTCATATATATAAATGATTGACATAGCCATTTATATTTTCTTTTATTTTGACCGACCTAGTGTGGAGAGCTGCAATAAATCAGTGAAACATAAAATTAAGAAAGTGTGACCTTAGGTCCATTTGTTTGGAAGAATGGATGTAAAGGACAATATAAATTTGAAGTTTTATTTTACATGTGATCTATTCTTTCAGAGCAGTATGCTGGTCCCTCTGGCCCCCGGCGCCCTGGCAACCACATTCCATTCATACAAGATGGTGGACAGAATGAAGTCCTAGAGAAAGATGTGGTAAGGAGGGTAGATCAGTTCTGATTCTTCAATAGCATGGTTAAAGTGTCCGCCCGTCACGCCGAACACCCAGGTTCGATTCCCGGGTACAATGTGTGAAGCCCATTTCTGGTGTCCCCCGCCATGATATTGCTGAAATATTGATAAAAGCTGCGTAAAACCATACTCACTCGCTTGCTCTTTTGAGAAGTATATATACTCGAGTGGAGTCTTGTACCCAACTCTATGAAGTAACTGTATGAGACTAGGACTCTCTCTCCATGATGTGGGGGCACGGGGTCGTCTAAGGTGCCACATTTCGCTGTGCAGAGTTGCATCCCTTGAGCACGCCAGAAACCTATGATTGTTGGTTCGAATCCTGGTTCACCCCACTTATGTTTCTAGGTTTGTCAGCACCATACCCATGCTCGTGGGTTTCACCGAAGTGGTAAACGTCAGAGACCTGCATCACTTCAGGCTTTCCTCCCACATCAAGCTGACATGCCGCGATGTAACTGGAATACTGTTAAAAGCGGCGTTAAACCCAACTCACTCACTCACTCACTCCCCATGATGTGTCTTCAGTGTGGCACTGTAACAATGACAAAGGGAGGGAGGGGCTTCTCATTTTACCAATATGTGGAATCAAACCCAGGCCTTTGGCTTGACAAGCGAACACTTTAACTACCAGCCTACCTTACTGCCCCTCAATAGCACGAGCGTCAGTGGAATAGACTTCTTAAGCATTCGCTCATCACAACAAACACACAGATTTGATTCAACAAGTAGGTAAAATGTGTGCAGCTCGTTGGTGACACGCTGCTACTGGTGACAACCAGATTGTGAAATAGTCACAAAATATTTCTGGCCAGGGGCCCGTTCCCTCAAAGTGATCTTAGCGCTACGATAATCGTAAACCTTTGTTAAAGTATAGGACTTATGAACATCTTAGCGCTAAGATAGCTTTAAGGAACGGAACCCTGGTTGGTTAGCCAGCCTTTAACATAATTAGCCAGCTTCAAATTTCACTATCTTGAATGAGCAACAGCTTATTTTCCAAAACATTTGATTCAAATTGCAAATCATAAGCCAAATATTTTGAAGAAAGGTAACTCAGAGCTCGTAACTTCGCAACATCAATTCAGTAAGGATATTTGATTTTTATGTTTTGATGGTCAATAAAATCTACAGAAAGGGGAGAACTGTGCGTAAATAAATAACCGTTACGATTTCAGCTGCCAGTCGGGCAAGGAACATTTCAGAATCTAACAGACAAGCGGCTATTTCCCGCTTTCCCACTGGTGACAACCAGTTTAAACTTTTGGTAATTTTGTTTGTTGTTTGATTTTGACTAAACGATTTTTTCTTTGTTGTGTATGAAAACCAGCAAGTGTACTGACTGTTTCCCTCTTTCAGCAATTGCTGAATCACTGTTTTGACGACATCGAGCGGTTTGTGGCGCGACTACAGCAGGCAGCTGAAGCATACAAGGAGTTAGAACGTAGGAAACGAGAGCGAGGCAACCGGGCACGAAAGAGACAGAGTGGAGGTGAGCTGCCACTGGTCAATAATGTCACATTCAGTGATACTCGTGGTTGAAGAAATCTTTTCTTTTTCAAATATTGATTTCAAAATGAGCATTATTTTTCAAAAGAGATTTGAAAATTGTATGGATTAGGATGTCTACCTCTGTGGTGCGCTCATTTGAAAAAAATCTAATGAAGTATTTGCATTTAAACATGGCAAGTAGCCTAGTGGTTAAAGCGTTCGCTAGTCACGCCGAAGACCTGGGTTCGATTCCGACATGGGTACAATGTGTGAAGCTCATTTCTGGTGTCCCCCGCCGTGATATTGCTGGAATACTGCAAAAGCTGCATTACCATATTCACTCACACACAAAGCATTCTCAACTTTACGAAGATCCTAAATCTGTGTAATAGTATCGCTGTGCAGAGTTGCGTCCCTTGGGTACGCCAGAAACCTATGATTGTGGGTTCAAATCCCGGTTCGCCCCGATTATGTTTCTAGGTTTGTCAGCACCATACCCGTGCTCGTGGGTTTCACCGAAGTGGTAAACGTCAGAGACCTGCATCACTTCGGGCTTTCCTCCCACAATAAGCTGACACGCCGTGATATAACTGGAATACTGTTAAAAGTGGCGTTAAAACCCAACTCACTCACTCACTCACTGTGTAATAGTATCGGGGTATAGTCGTATTAAGGGCCCTGAATTTACGTTTGGTCTTTTAATAATACAACGTATGATACATTACTTTGTTTTCAGTATTTCAATAACACTATTACTTACATCATTACTTATGATGCACATTAATGCTTCACTGGAAATGTAGACCGAAAACAGGGTTTGTATTGTAACCTGGATGTCCCTTCCACTGGTTTTATGTGTGGAATGTGAATAGTTAGACATTTGCATGGAAAATTTATTTCATTTCGTATTTTGAATGTTTTATTTTTATTGATCATGGTCCTATTTCATTTATTAATTTGAAACAAAACCCCAAATAATGTTGTGCATGAATGTGAGCATGTTTCTATGGAGATGTAAACAGATTGTGCTCATTTATCACCACATACTCACTTAAAACTGAAAGTTAAGTTGCGCAGAGAAATATTTGCTGTGTGGTCCATGTTTCAATTATTTATTACAGTTTAAGAAACAATATATTTCACAAAATTTATCTTTTTTGTTATTCACTGATGACCACCTGTTAGGACATCAATGTTTTATGCGCACACATATTTCCCCAAGCTCCACACAGTGTTATCTTTAACAAGAATAAGCTCCACACAGTGTTATCCTTAAAAAGAGCAAGCTCCACACACTGTTATCCTTAACAAGAGCAAGCTCCGTACACTGTTATCCTTAACAAGAGCAAGCTCCGTACACTGTTATCCTTAACAAGAGCAAGCTCCACACAGTGTTATCCTTAACAAGGTTGTCACAATGCACAACAGCTTTTGTCATACAGATTGCCTCTGTCTTGAGGCAGCATTGAACAAGCTTCAGTCAGCCAGCTGAACATTTAGCCAAGAGTTTAAATCATTGGCTTGTCATTCCAAGGAGCCAGGTTCAATACTCTACATGGGTACCATGTTTGAAGCCCATTATTCTCTAAGTTATTGCCCTGATTATGTTTCTAGGTTTGTCATCACCATACACATGCTCTTGCATTTCACCAAAGTGGTAAACTACAGGCATCTCTTCTGGGCTTTCCTCTCACATTAAGCTGAAATGCTGTGATGTAACTGGATACTGTTCAAAGCGGTGTTAAACACAACTCACTCTAAAATTTCAGGGTTATCGTTTGAAGATATTGAGATGCAGAGAGCATCACCTTTGACAAAATATCTAAATACAAATATAAAATATCTTCTTTTTCAACTTTTGTGGGGACAGTTTGAGCCCTGAGTATTTTCCCAAGTATGGAGATGTATGTGGAGAGTATGGTGCTTCAACATTGTGCTACTTTGTTCCAGATGGCATGCTGAGTCACAGAGCCCGACCCCCACCTGCCAGTGATTTTATCGATATTTTCCAGAAGTTCAAGTTTTCTTTCAACCTGCTGGTAAGTTAATTCACTCTTTTTTTATTTTTCCGATTATGTTTGTCAGCACTATACCCGTGCTCGTAGGTTCCACCGAAGTGGTAAACGTCTGAGACCTGCATCGTTTGGGCTTTCCTCCCACATTAAGCTGACACGCCGCGATATAACTGGAATACTGTTAAAAGCGGCGTTAAAACCAACTCACTCACTCACTCACTCACTATTTTTCGGAAACCATGACAAGTCTGCTAGTACTAAAAAGCAGGATTCAAGTTTGCTTGAAATATGAATAAGAATCTTTTCCTCCATCGTCTACTTCACAGTTAATTTGTAAGAGATCATGTCATTTTAGTTCGAAGATCCAGGGGCTGATCCCCTTTGAAAAAGGGGGATGCACGTAATAGCTAAGTTACAAGTGACTTGACTGAGGGTGCAGTTGACATGTACACCCTCTTTCGAGCCATCAGTGAGATTTATCTGAACTAAGTTCTTGTTCAATGAGCACAAGGACTCCCAAGGACCTGGGCCAGTTTCACAAAACGATTGTGGCCATTTGACTGTGTCGTAACTTCTACACGTTAACATAAAGTTGAGATGATCATTGAGCTATGATCACTTTCTGAAATGTATTCTGCATTCACTATCGATCCAAGATTTGCTGCGGCCGGTCTCCTTGATTTGGGAGTTAACCATAACATAGGTACAACAAACCTCACTACCTTCCTTTCTGACCTGTGAAGACCCGGGGTAGAATAGGTCTTCAGCAACCCATGCTTGCCATAAAAGGCAACTATGCTTGTCGTAAAAGGCGACTAACGGGATCGGGTGGTCAGGCTCACTGACTTGGTTGATGCATGTCATTGATCCCAATTGCGTGGATAGATGCTCATGATGTCAATCACTGGATTGTCAGGTCCAGACTCGATTATTTACAGACCGCCGTCATATAGCTGGAATATTGCTGAGTGCGGCATTAAACAACAAACCAACCAACCAACCTTCCTTTCTGTCATGAGATATTATCTTCACTTTACAGGCCAAGTTAAAGGCGCACATCCATGATCCCAATGCACCAGAGTTGGTTCACTTCCTGTTTACGCCTTTAAGTCTGATCTACGAAGCCAGTCGTGATCCGTTCCACGGCAACCGGGATCTTGCCGACCAGGCAATATCTCCTGTTGTCAACCATGAAGCTAAACAACTGTTGCTCAACTGTCTGACGTCCAAGGAGATCGAGCTATGGCAGGCGTTGGGGCCCAAATGGACAACTAGCAGGTTAGATACAACAACCAGGTCCCTCTGGGGATTAGAATAGGTCTCCAGCAACCTATGCTAGTGGTTGTTTGTTAGTCGTAACAGGCAATGGAAACAGTGGTCAGACTCAGTGTCTTGGTTGTGTGGATCGTTGTTTACAATATCAATCATTGGATTGTCTGGTTCAGACTTGGTTATTTACAGACCGCCGGCATGTAGCTGGAATGTTGCTGAATGTGGAATTTGCAATTGATGTGACACCCGGCCGGCTTCGTTATTGCATGGCATCATATCCCGATTAGGTAGATTGATGCTCATGTCAATCACTGGATTGTCTGGTCCAGGCTCGGTTATTTACATGGCGTCACACTAGGAATGACGTCAAAGCTTAAGATTGTTGACGTCAATCAACTAATGGTGGTTTTCTAGGATGGGTGGTGATACTGCATTTTTCTAAAGGGGAGCCCAAAAGGATTAAGAAATAATGGAGAATAAAGAAATTATTACACTCACTCGTGTGTCATACTGATTTTACAAAACTTTGTGTAAGAATTCACGTATTACCCTCACTCGGGAAATACAACAATTCTGACACTCGTTTCGTAAAATCAGTATGACACACATGCTTGTTTGATAATCTCTATACATTTATTCTGTTGCTACTCTTCCAGAGAAGAATGGAGAGGCTACACGCCCCCGTTTAACCCCGTGTTCTACGATGGCTGGCGACCGTCACCGAGTGTGATCGAGGATTCTCCTCCTCCTCCTCCACCTCAGGTACCATTAGAGGCAGCGGTTCTTGCCCACCACAACCAAATCATGAACCACACGCATGAGTCGGATACTAGGCCAATGGTAATATTATTTAACCCTTCCTCTCCGGAGCATTTCACGAAATGGCTGCTCAGGTTATGAAACCATTAGTTTTGTTGAATTTACAACTAATTTCATGATTTTGATATTTCACATAATATTTTAATGAATGTGTTGATGTTTTTCAAAACATTTTGTTTTCTTTGAAATATAAGAAATTAAGTACAAGCATTGATTGATTTCCTTAAAATATAAACTTTTTGGACATAAAATTCTCTTGAAGTTAAGTGCGTGTAAAATTATAGAAGCAAAAATAGTTCGTGAAATGATCCAGTGGGTTTTTAAAATGATTGCAAATTTCATTTCATTTTCTTTTTAAAAGACATGTTTTGTATTTTCCTGAAATAACAATTTTTTCAAATTATTGCTGAAAATATTTCTTAAAATGGTGAATATAATAAAATCTGAGGATCAGAATAAGAAATCCTTTTAGAAACCCAGACACTAATCCCTCTTTTTCACTGTGTTCTGCAGTTGCATTGTTATAATTTGTTTGCCATGTTGGTAATTGTTTAAAGTGATTGCCATGTTGGTAATTGTTTAAAGTGATTGCCAAGTTGGTAATTGTTTAGATTGATTGCCATGTTGGTAATGTTTAAAGTGATTGCCATGTTGGTAATTGTTTAAAGTGATTGCCATGTTGGTAATTGTTTAAAGTGATTGCCATGTTGGTAATTGTTTAAAGTGATTGCCATGTGTCTGCATGCTCTTAAAATTTTACCGTAGTATGTCCTTAGAAATCCCTTCAATTTATCCGTTTACATTTTGTAAATATATTAGTTTGAAGTGACTAGTGAAACCATTATGTGGACTCCCATGGTAATCCTATTGTTCACTATATGCTTGATATAAATATCCTTGCTCTCATTTCAAAGTTGCATGCGTGTAGTCAAGATAGATTTTAATATACCAGACCTAATTGACCACCAGATATATACTGTTTCAATGTCAATTTGTTAAAATTACAATCTCATTTGACCTAGTACCACTAAAATATTTTTTCAACTTGATTGATTTTCCAAATAAGGACATGTTGATTAAACGTTTTTTTGGTTTTTATAAGAACTTCTTTTGAGACCTTTTCTGTGCTTTATTCAGTGATAAACTGTTTTGCAAATGTTCATTAGAATTGCAAGTATGGTTTAACCCAGCAAGCTGAAGAATCCAGCTATGTAACAGAATATTATATCATTAGTCCAAATATATATAGCTGTTTCTGTATCAGGCAGTAGAAAAGGGAGTCTCTTTCCCCTTTGGTGTAATACACCTGTGTTAAGTCATGCATGCTTTATCCTTGATCCTGTCAATCTCATTAACATCAGATCTTAGTTCTCGCTACCGCTAAACAAGGATCTGAGGACATCCCTTTTTGGGTCACGTCTGAACGACCTTTCAACCAACAAATCAGAGAGTTGGTTACCAGATCGGGAAAGTTGCAGAATGTGATTTCTGCAATCTCTGAAAGGTTAACACATTGCATTCCAAATCACAGTTCAAGGTTGTAAACTGATTCCGTCAGAATCACCGTGGAATAAACATTCAAAACAGAAGAGACTTTCTATAGTCTGATGAAGGTACTGCCATACAATCTCGGCCATCTTTTAGACAGTTCAGTTTTCAAATTTAGAATCAAGATTTTTCAAAGCGTAGTTTGGAATGGCATCATTTTGAAACTTGTGCATTAAAGCTCTAGAAAGCTGCTTTTTGAATGGCTAATATCATTTTCTTGTTAGTCATTTCATTGGTTGGTCACAGTTTGCGAAAAGTCTTGCTGACGTGACCTGTAATGGGGTGTCCTCAGATCTTTGTTTAGCAGTAGCAATAACTAAGATCTGATTTTATTGAGATTGCGATCCTGTAAAACTAGTATAGGTCTTGTGGTAAAGTCTAGATCTTGTTCAGCATATATCTCTCCACACTGTATCCCTACATACCAGTGAATAAACATTTTATGCCATATGCCACTGTATTAACAATGTTACATATTGTATCCACTGTGTATCTCATGAAAGCATTGTTAATACCAGTATGTAATCCTGTAACTTTGTGTAAACCTGTGTTCTTGTGGTAACACACACTCTGGTAACATCTAGCACTCATATCCTCTCACACATAGAACTGCAATATCAACTCACAGTCATGCTGAATGCACTATGGACATTAACACACAATGTATCTAATTAAAGAATCAGTGTAAGGACATACTTCTCAGGTTAGGATTGGTTGGAATGTGGATACTCCAGGAATGTTTGAGTAAAGTTTATTAGAGAGCCAATTTGACATGTAACGTTGAAGTAATTGGATTAACAATGTTATGTGATAACCTTGATAATTCTTGAATTAAAATTTAGAAAAATACCTTTTTAAGCAATTCTGCCATTGATGTGTATAAAGATTAGTGACCAACTACAAAAAGTGGACTTTATTAAGTCTATGAAATGCAGGCGTCACAAAAACTTAACCAGAGTCACTATTTGAGTTAAGGATTTAGATATATCTGATTCAGCTTTTTCAGATTCATTTTTTGTTCATGTTGAATATTTGCTTCTTACAGCCTACCTACCAAGAGGATGATTATCAGCGTAGATTTGAGCCACCACGCCCGTCACCGCGCCCGCCAAGCCCACGGCCGCCGAGTCCGCCAAGGCATGCTATTCAGAGTACTTCAGCAGTGTACCCAGAATATGTAGAACAGCCCCAAGAGAGGTTGGATATATGTCCAGAGGATCTACTTGAGTGTGCCTGGCTTGACTTTCCCTGCTTGTAGTCTGCGGAAGCCCAGCGCTGCCTTTATCTATATGGGTGTCCTAGAAACAAGCTTTATCAATCGTTAATGCTTTTTGACAATTAAGATCTTGATAGTTTAGTTGATGTAGTTTAGGTAACATTTTGAAAAGAAATGTTTAGTAGCTGCTAAAGAATGAGATTTTACTTTTTACATTTGAGAAACCTGGGGTTTTTTTTCGTTGTGTGGAAAATTCTTCTTTTTTACAGATTAATTATTCATTTGATATTAATGAGCTTTTAGCAATTGTTTAAGCAGGGGGAAAGCAGAAGGGTACTGTTCAAAGTGCACAGTTTGACGTTGGTATTTTGGTATTTTTGGTATGCATGACCTTTCTTTACCAAGCCGTTTTCAACCACATAATATGTTTTTGCATCTTGGATATTTTCCCAGTTCCAATTCTTCTCATGTTTGGTTCCTTTCTCCTCCCACCACCAACACGGGGGAATATTCACACAATTATTTTGAGATGGTCCCTTTCCTCCATGTTAAATCCTCTCCTTGTGCTGTCTACCTCTGGTCCTGCAAGAGTTGTCTTTCCTGATTTGTTGCAGTTGCTTGCTTCAGTTTGTAGCCATAAAGTGACTGCCATCAAGAGAACAATGTAGTCTCATATTTTCATATTTCTTAAGGGGCGGTGGAGTAGCCCATTGGTTAAAGCGTTTACACGTCAAACCGAAGCCCCAGTTTGGATTCTCCAAACGGGTACAATGTGTGAACCCCGCAATATAGAAGTTTTCAGTCTCTTTTCAATGCAATACTGAAACAAGCAACAACTGTGACTCAGGAACGACTTGGTTGTTTTTTTATCAAGATTTGATCTAAAAAAATGTACTAACACTTTATTATGTTTGCTGCGAGATGGTACTCATATTTAGTGTTTATTTTAGTTAACTCTAACCTGTGGTTTAAAACTTTGACGGGGATATTTAGCCTGATCTATAAATCTCTCGCAGATAATTAGTATTATTATTTGCATATATTTGTAAATATTTATATTTAAAATATCATTGCACAGACAGGCTAACTAACAGCCTTTAATGGCTGTTTAAACACTGCTATCAAGTCGAACATATTGTAATATATTACTATTGTTGAATATTTTAATGTCAAGTAGAGCCGACTCCATTATTACTGTTTCATTCCTGTTAAGTGGTTATGCTTTCAGTAATGTACATCTGCTTTTTGACGACGGAGGAAAATAATTTTGACGGTGGTGATTGTTCTGATATTTCTAGAAATCGTCCCGAAATGAGGCGTCAGTCTCCTACATCGTCACGAGATGAGGAAAACGCAGCCTACCTGGATGAGCTGAGGCGGGGTGGTCATCAGTAAGTGTCCCCCCGGGGTAGAATAGGTCTTCAGCAACCCATGCTTGCCGTAAAAGGCGACTATGCTTGTCGTAAAAGGCAACTAACGGGATCGGGTTATGGTCAGACTCGCTGACTTGGTTGATGCATGTCATCAATCCCAATTGCGTGGATCGATGCTCATGATATTTATCACTGGATTGTCTGGTCCAGACTCGATTATTTACAGACCGCCGTCATATAGCTGGAATATTGCTGAGTGCGGCGTTAAACAACAAACCAAGTTGTCCACACAGCCCTGCTGCATGACAATTTTTTCACAAGGCTGTAGTGTCTTTATATCTTGTTTTTTACCAAGCTGCTGAGGAAAAATATGATTAGGTGATCTGAAGCTAAAAATACGGTAAATTTAGGATATTTTTTTGACTAGCCACAGTCACCATAGCCTCTAAGTATTTTGAGTAATGTGGGAGGAAGCCTGAAGTGATGGAGGTCTCAGATGTTTACCACTTGGTGAAACCCATAGCACGGGTATGGTGGCAACAAACCTAGAAACATAATCAGGGCAAAGCAGGATTCGAACCCATGATCATAGGTTTCTGGCTTGCTCAAGGGGTGAAACTTTGACAACTGGGCCACTTGTGGCCAATCGATTTTAATGTTATGTAGTTTTGAGAACACTGACAAAAATGCGTGTTCATAATTCTGATAATTTACTCCAAAAATGGAAAAGGAGAGTTTTACTTGGAAACAAAACTAATATATTTAGTTTTTATTGGCCATGAGTAGTGTTTCAGTGTAGAAAAAACAAAATCTTCTTTGGCCAAACGGAAGCTTTTATGCAGAGGAGAATATGCAGCTTGAAGATGTTGAAGATGTTGAAGCAAATGTGTTTTTAATCAGTTTGAAAATATGACGATTAATTGAAATGTTTTTGTTTATAGAGTTTACGAAGCACTTCATGAAAGAAAGGGCAAAAATCAAAAAGAAATCTCAGTGAATAAAGGAGACATCTTGCAGGTGAGTGTCCCACCACCCCCTGGTTACATCCCCTGGTATCCCTCAGGACAACACCACTCCCACCACCCCCTGGTATCCCTCAGGACAACACCACTCCCACCACCCCCTGGTATCCCTCAGGACAACACCACTCCCACCACCCCCTGGTTACACCCTCCCCTCAGGACAACACCACTCCCACCACCCCCTGGTATCCCTCAGGACAACACCACTCCCACCACCCCCTGGTATCCCTCAGGACAACACCACTCCCACCACCCCCTGGTATCCCTCAGGACAACACCACTCCCACCACCCCCTGGTTACACCCTCCCCTCAGGACAACACCACTCCCACCACCCCCTGGTATCCCTCAGGACAACACCACTCCCACCACCCCCTGGTATCCCTCAGGACAACACCACTCCCACCACCCCCTGGTTTCCCTCAGGACAACACCACTCCCACCACCCCCTGGTATCCCTCAGGACAACACCACTCCCACCACCCCCTGGTATCCCTCAGGACAACACCACTCCCACCACCCCCTGGTATCCCTCAGGACAACACCACTCCCACCACCCCCTGGTATCCCCTAGGACAACACCACTCCCACCACCCCCTGGTTACACCCTCAGGACAACACCACTCCCACCACCCCCTGGTATCCCTCAGGACAACACCATTCCCACCACCCCCTGGTATCCCCTAGGACAACACCACTCCCACCACCCCCTGGTTTCCCTCAGGACAACACCACTCCCACCACCCCCTGGTATCCCTCAGGACAACACCACTCCCACCACCCCCTGGTATCCCTCAGGACAACACCACTCCCACCACCCCCTGGTATCCCTCAGGACAACACCACTCCCACCACCCCCTGGTTTCCCTCAGGACAACACCACCCCCTGGTATCCCCTAGGACAACACCACTCCCACCACCCCCTGGTATCCCCTAGGACAACACCACTCCCACCATCCCATGGTTACACCCTCCCCTCAGGACAACACCACCCCCTGGTATCCCTCATTGCTTGTTCTTTGATGGAGCACTCAGCAATATTCCAGATATAAGTTATGGTGTAGATATTTGAAGCTGGACCAGACAATCCAGTGAGTGAACCAAAAAAGTTGAATTAGGTTTGTTTCAGTCATATATATACCCCAAGTCTATGACCTGAAAAATCATACTCCAAATAGATTAATTCTGGTAAGGTTGGCCACTGGTGTGTTTGCTATAAGTAGTTACTGGCATCAGTCCCCATTTAATTCACAGATTTGACCAAAAAATTGTTTTCTGTTTGCTGCAGGTGGTGGACAGTAGCCGGAAGTGGTGGAAGGTGCGGAACTACAAGGGCGAAATGGGTTATGCCCCTTACACAATACTGACCGAGGTCAAGGACTTGGGATACGGAACGGTTAGTTGGTCACGACACTAGATTCAATGTATTCTCGTTTTATGAAAACTCATCTGTTAAAGAGAGTGGTGAACAAATATCATTTGAATTGAATTTTGAATATTGTTAGCCTTTACTTTTTTAATGCTTCACCACTAAATCCTTGCCTTTCATTTTGTAGCTGTATGTTTGCAATCAACACTTCACATTTAGTTTTCAAACTAATGTCATGGAACTTACGCCATGTACAGTCTTCCTTGTACAGATTCAATTAATAGACTTATTGACGTGTGATGTGCAGGCTGTCTGGGTGGTCTTGTTTTCTACATTTTCTTTAAATCGTTCTTCTGGAAACATTCAATCATGATGGCGGTGGGACCGTCTTTGTGCTATGACTATCATAAGCCAGTGTTAAAGTATGGGAGTTACGATCGTCTTTGTGCTATGACTATCATAAGCCAGTGTTAAAGTATGGGAGTTACGACCGTCTTTGTGCTATGACTATCATAAGCCAGTGTTAAAGTATGGAAGTTACAATCATCTTAGCGCTACAACTATCATTAATCGGTGTATGGGTATGGGACTTACGCTTGTCTTGGCGCTATGATCGCTTTGTGTGACGGGTCCCTAGTTGCAGTTTCTCCTCCTGACTACACTTGGAAAGAAATAAGTATTAAACTGAGTATAATCCTTGCCCAGGACAGTTCTCAGAGCCTGAAAGGTTTGCTTACATATATATTTGAATTTCGTGTGGACCATTAATGACATATTCTATATTTTGTGAGCATCAATAACATGGAATGTTTTACTTTGTTTCAGTGCAATACTGATTTAATAAACGTTGACGTACATGTTTAGATAAGACAAAGGTACACAGTATAACAACAGTATAAGTGTTGAGGCATGTCCGCTTCATTGCATGATTATTGCAGTGTTGCAGTCTTCTGTGGACCTAAATATTGTGAATGGAAGGCCCTTGTACACTCGTGTTTGCAGACTCTGGAAAGACTGCATGCACCCATTGTTGTTCATGACTATCTGCAAAGAATGAATCTTTTCTTTCTTTCAGTAAATAGTTCATCACATGACTATCACATGACAATCATGTGACTGTCATGTGACAATCATTGTCCTCTTCTCTGTGTGGTTTAACCTATGACCTAATGTAGATTTCCCATTTAATATTGCCGACATTTTGCACATGTAAATGTGGCTTAATTTAAATATTATTATTCATTGTGAGGAGGTTTCAATGCATTTGAAATATGAGGTATATAAATGTCATAAATGTCACTGCAACTTTCTACAATTACAACATTTCCTTCCTGATAAGAATATTGGTCAAAATATTCAAAACATGTTGTGAAGAAAACTTTTTGCTTTTATTTGTCAACAAGAAGTCATAGATGAGATCATCAACCAATCACATCTGTCATCTTGGTCATGTGACTGTATCTTTTATTCAGGTTCCCCGCAATTAGTTGCGCAGCGTTGATTCCGTAGGTAGCCAGCTGGAGTATTTACAAGCTTGCCATATTAACCCCCTGAGTGTGTATACACCGCATCATACAGTCTCTTGTCTTGTCTTACATCATACTTGCCATACAACTTCTTTCATTCAACCAAGGAAATTGTCAAGACTAAAATTATGAAAAGGCGTTAATTTTGTTGTGGTTCTGATTGCCATGTTTATATAAATTTTGGAGGGAGAATATTTCAGTGTCAATAGAGTTGTGATGTGTGTGCCTGTTGGTGTGTAGTGTGTCTGTTGGAGAGATATGTGTGTATCTGTTTGTGTGGTCTATGTATTGGGGTTGTTGTCTCTTTATCAAGAACCTTGTTTTAAAAAATATATTTAAGAAACATGGCCAGAGCCACAACATTATCAATTGTATGCCTATATTGTATTTTGATACAAAAAATTACCCCCAAAATTATTGTCAAAGTTGAAATTGTTTTATTATTTTGTTTCAAGAAGAAAGAAGTTGTCGCTTGTTTCGACTGAGAAATAACAGCATGTGGAGTGTTGTTGGACTCAATGGTTCCCCGGTCTACTACCATGTCTTGTGTTGGATAGTGGACATTCTTCTGGAGTTGTCATTAGAACTTAAGTGTTGTCATAGAAATGAGTTGTCCACTGGGAATTCTGATTGGCTGAAAACAGATCCAGTTAGATCTTACTAATGCAAGAAGGAAATAATTAAGTTCATGCAAGTTTCATTTATTGAGTTATTTATTTTTCAAATGGCATCTTTTAAAACACAATTAATATGATGTTCTGTAACCTTTTTTTATTTAGTGGCCCTCCTTTATTTCATGATTTGCTGTATTTGACCTCTGAGCATTAACCTAGCATCAGTCTTGTGAAAGAGGGTGGGGGGTAAAATGTTCGCTTGTCATACCCCAAGTTCAATTTCCGATATGGAAACAATGTCTATGGCCCATTTCTTGTGTCCCGACATGATATTGCTGGAATATTGCTAAAAGCAGCATAAAACTGAACACACTCACTGATTGTTGTGAGGTGTCAGGATTACATTGGTCCACTGCCACCTTGTCGTGTCTTCCTTGCATTGTGATAAACAAGTGTTATGGGACTTACTCATCAAACATAGCACGTCTGAAAAATAGAAAGACAATAACAGAAGGAAGTGATTTTCGTGTTAGTTCCTGGCTTTACAGTTTTACATTGGGGTCTCCTTAGAACAATTTATATTAGAGAGATATTTAACTCTCTCTTTTTTTTTAAAGAAAATTATTTTTTACAAGAGCTGTTGTTGTTGGCTTGGGCTGAGTTTTTAATTGACTGTTTTTCTAAAGTTTGTGGAAATGTTAGTTAGAGATGTACAATGGTTTTGTGTTGGAGTATGTACAGAGAAACACTCATCACCAGGCTATTTATCTTAAATATATGATATCTTTATTTTGTGTTAGTATGTCTTTCTGTCCTGTCTCTGGGTCCACACCCTTTCTTCTCAAGCTCCCTCAGTCTTATATCATTTCAATTCGAGTTTCTGACACAATTCAAATCTTGATTGGAATTATTTTATTTAAAAAGTGCATGCTTATACAGAGATTAGCCACTTCAAATTTTGTCCATGGGCTGGTTCATTGGTATTGACAGCTATGTGCAATTTATTTCTTTTTGTAATGCTGGGAAAATATGTCTTTAGAAATTTTAGTATTTTTAATTTGTTGGTTTTGTTCTCACCTTCTATAAATGTTGAATCTTTCAACTGAATATTAAGACATCATTTGCTTTTTTACCAAATATGTTTGGCCTGGTGATGGGTGTTGTTAACATCAATATCTTGCATGGTGTGTAACATGTCATTGGTTTAATCCTTGTGGTGCAAAGAATTAACAAAACTGGTCTTCTTGGATAGCATGTGGATTTTGAGCAAAACAGATTCTGTGCCCATGTTTGTTTTAACATCCCAATGGGGATCAGTGGCCACAATGAAACAGCACCTGGATCGGTGATGGCCAAGGAAGACAACTCTTGTAGTGACCTGCTTGATCATGATGCTGACACAGCTGGTATCATTGCTCGCATCATCAACCGCTGGTTGGACTGCGGGGCAGGGTGGCCCAGTTGTCCCAGGTGCCACAGTTTGCTGCACAGTTGCATCCCTTGGCATGATTGTGGGTTTGAATCCTGGATTTGCCCTGATTATGTTTCTTGGTTTGTCATCAACATACATGTGCTCATGGGTTTTTCCAAAGTGTGCAGGGGCGGTCGGGTAGCCTGGTGGTTAAAGCGTTCGCTCGTCACGCTGAAGACCCGGGTTCGATTCCCGACATGGGTACAATATGTGAAGCCCATTTCTGGTGTCCCCCGCCGTGATATTGCTGGAATATTGCTAAAAGCGGTGTAAAATCAAACTCACTCACTCACTCACACCAAAGTGTGCATGTCCTTTTCTCCCCCACTTCAAGTTGATATAACTGAAATACTGTTCAAAGCTGTCTTAAACTGAACACTCACTCACTAGCCCGGACTTGTTTCCTTTACGGACATTGCACTATCCAGTAGCATTGCAGACACTTGCATTCATTCATTCATTCATTCATTCATTCATTGACTCACTTGCCTACCTATTCACTCTTGCAGAATGGTTTTTTTCTCCAATTTCTGTTTTTTCTCTTTCCTAATTTAACAGTTAATAGTACAGCTGAAAGTATATTTGACTTTAATTTGGTTTTGTAGGGTTAATGTACTTCATGAATATAGCATTCCATATTTGTTTGTTGAAAAAGTCTTGAAAAGAATTTCAGTTGAATTTATATATGCATAGAAGTCCTTTTAGGTAATAGGATATCAGATTGTTCTTAGGTGAATATACAATACAATATCATTTCAGGACTTGGGCCGCGACCGAAACAGTGGCAACTACAACAACTTCCTGCCTAACGACCAGCCACCAGCGCCCCCTGTGCCACCTCCCGCCCCTGATATTGGCAGGAGCAGACAACCCAAAAGAGGTGACTTTAAATACTTCTAGGGTCGTCAGCTGAAATAATCTACCCTTACCAGTGTGGTTTTATGTGTTCTGTTCAAAGGTCATAAATACTACCAAAATTGGCGAGATTGTGAGGACAATAAATCTGTATTCTCAATTTTATTACAAAATGCCAATAAATTTATCGTCCAATCGACGAAATTGTACATAGATTTCCGTGCAGCTTCATTGGCAGAAAAAACAATGTCACATTAGATAGGCTTGATACAACAATACCCATCACTCTGTGTTCCTGAAGGTTAGATGATGTGCAATTTGGGGAGTAGGAGGACCAAATAGTTCCTGGTTTAACAAAGAAACGGTTGTGCCACGATGGTCATTACTCCTATGTCAGTTTATCATGGACTTAAAGGGGCGGGTGGATAGCACAGTGGTTAATGCAATCGCTCATCAGGTCAAACACTGGGTTCGATTCCCGACATGGGTACAATGTTTGAAGCCCATTTTTGGTGTCCCCTGCCGTAATATTGCTAAAGGCGGCATAAACCATTCCGACTCATTCATAGACGTACTGCAGTCGAAGTGCTGCAATTGCTTTGTGAACGGGAACAAAATGACAACATGAGATACGATGAAACAGATTAATAGGAAAGTGAGGGTATGAGTTTCAAGCTTGTCCATATCTATTTGATTTGTCATAATATCAAGTCAGTTGTGTGTTATTATTTTTTTCCAAATCTATGCAACTATAAGGGAGGGGGGGAATCGATGTTAATATATATTTCATTGACTGTGTCATTATGTTCATATCATTCCTCATTAAACATGTGTATTCCCAATACAATGTTATAGTGTCAGTTTGCAAAAAAACAATGTTTTATACAAACATTGAAACTGGTCAGTAAGAGTATCTTCCCTTTTAGAATCACCTTCACTAAAAGTCTATTTCCTTTTGAACAATGAGAAGGTTCTTTAACCTTGAAGCTTGAACAGGAAGTTACTGAAGGGGAGGTAACTCTTACATGCCAAGGGAGACAACTACTTTCCCTTTTGCACATGAAGTATTATAGAGGTAGGAGACATGTAGGTTAAAGCAACACCTGCTTGAATTATATATGTATGTATATTGTATTTGTATATTCTGGAAACATGTTTTGAAGATTTTAGATTTAGAAAGTGTACTGTTTATATTTGCTTCACATTCAGCTGAAAATTGCCGCTTGTTATAATTTAGAGCATTTTGCTCACTGCAGAACAAGAATTGATCTGTACATATTTGTTTCTGATGCAACTTTATAATGTGGCCTTAAGTGCTTTGAAAGAAGATTGAATTTATTATGAACTTTTGTATAAATTTTGTTATTTTATCAGTTAGATATGTTTTTAATTTGAAAACATTTCATGTCAATTTAATCACAAATCATAAAGCACTGAATAGATCACCCATTAGCGTTGACATAATTCTGGTACCCGGCTAGTGAAAAGGTTGACACTAATTGGTGCTTGGAATAAAATAACAAAAGAATTATTCTCAAATATTAGAGATAAACCTTCATGATAGGTTGTTGATAAGAAAGAAGTTCTTTTTCTCCAATGACATTTTAATAGGATTATCATAGTTTTTCTTGATATGCTGGTACTTACCTGGTTGAGGAAGCTTCAGCCGAGCGTTGTGCAGGGGCGTCTTGTATAGTTAAATGGCAGTGGTGAATGTTGGTCTCTATATATAAAAGGTCAAAGAATATTTGACTACGAGTTGCTATTTAAATCACCTACCTCCCAGAAATGAAAAATAAATGTACATACATTGATTTGGTTGATCTGTAAAAATTGTACATTTTGGTTTATGGTTCTTTGGAATAAGCAGTAGTGTATTCTCAGTAACACCAACTTTTCTTTATGTTTTGAAAATGTGAATTTTGTGTTCTCCAGTATTCTTGCATAATAGCAGTGAAATCAACATTTGATGATTCTTTTTGGAATAAAATGGCAAAAAAAAGAGCCAACTGTAATATGCTGAAAATGTTGAAATATGAGTTAAGGATTTCAGTTATCAAATAGCAGCATAATACCCATGAAAATATAACATTAATAACCCATACTCCCCAGTCTGGGCGATATAGGTGTTATTAGCCTCGTGTATGGTTAGCATTATTCAGCATATCTGACTCATTGATAATGGTAATATTTGTTATGATTATTGGAAATTTATGATCCATTATATTTTTGAAACCATTGTACATGTACTTGTACAACAATGGAAACATTTGTATCCAAATGTGAATCTATGACTGAACTAAAACCAAGTTACTATGGCAAGTTTACACTGTGTATGGCTATTCCTATAACAGTAGACAGATAATGGCTCTGATTGTAGTCACTTTCAGGTATTTTCCTTGAGTATTCTGATTGCCTCAGGCTTGTATCACTTCTGTATTATTTTAAAAGTTACTTTTTTTATACACACATTTCAACCAAATTTCTCAGTCTAAGGTTCTTCTTCCACAGAGAGGAGATAACTGCTTTGATTTGCACTAAATCCCTGAACATGGCTAAAGGCAACTGATTCCATAGTATTAAGAGGTTACTGCTGGGGTCACAGTGTCAGTTGGCATGTTTCCCAACTACTCATAATTGGTCTGCACATTTACAAATATCAAATCACTTATCTGCAATATGACAGATGTTTGATCACAACTTGACTTATGTCACTTTTTAATTAGAATTTGATTAGCAAATCAACTTTGCAATATATTTGTGTATATAGATTTTATTGACAAATATTACCAGCCAGATAATTAGACACCTGGGCTGATGTTAGTATTGAGTACAATAGAGTATTCTTGTCATCTGAAACCATGCTGATGTTCAAATGATTATTTAGTGGGGAATACTTCGAACCTTTAGAGGAGACTGATTCAGAGTACTTAATACCAGTTAATATTCTGTATTCATTAAGATAGTACTTCCTACGCAAGTATATATCCATAAGTTATTCATCTAACTGTGTACTGTTAAGTAAATATTTGTTGTATAAATTCATTATATTATCTTGTCTCCTTTTAAGGTGTTTGAAATATTCTCCATTTCGCCTCATTTGTAAATTGTTTTGACAGTTTTGTAATTTTGTTACTGCCCCATGGTGAGGTGATGGAAATGGGCCCTCATTGGTCAGGTTTGCGTTTTGTCATGCATGTTACCATGGTTTCAAAAACATGCCTCCATGACAGCTTGTTACCATGGTGATTTGTTGCTATGGTAACGAAAATGTCATGATGCTGTATTTGATTCGATTAATTATTCCCATCTGTCTGGTTTTCTGTATTCTTTTATATATTTTCTGGTGTCCTCTCATCATTATAACGTACTGACAAACTACTCTGGTTCATAGTTTAGAAGCTAATTTTGTAACCCAAATCCTCATTACTGCATCTCCTTGGCAACAACCTTTACTAAACCCTTATTTGGCAATGGAAGCATGCCATTTACAGCATTTAGAGGGGTCATTCCTTGGCTTCTCAACTCACTGTCTTTAACTTGGTTAACACTTCCTAACTGCGTATGATAACCACATCACAAACATGTCATCACAATGCCTGCTTATTGAGTTCACTTCCTGCATTGCTAGCCTGCACTGTAAAAACGGATAAGTTTGTAATATGAAACATTGAAAGATGGAATATGTATTCAAATTTTTTTGGGAAGTAAGAAAACAGTATTACACCTCTTTTTGTTTTATGAAAAATGACTCTGAACAGTATTAAAATCTTCAGTAATGCTCATAGCTCGATTTACAACTTTGAATATTCTTGCATGTATCTACTTAATCTATGTTTCTCTATGCCAATCAAGCCTCACTCACCAGCATGTCACATACACATAACCGCTAATCAGAATGGATTTTATTCAAGACATCGCATGAGAAAATTACTTCAGTTTCGTCTGTATGTGTACATTTTGCTATGAAATAATTTGCTCGTGAGTGTGACAGTACTACAGTGTATTCTGCATGTTTTGCCTGATGTTTCATGCATGTTCGGGCTGACAAGGCTTCTGCAATCCTGACCAGAGTTATCCCCCTTTCATCACTCTCCTATGCTGTAAATGACAGAGCATATCAAGTTGTGTTACCAAGTGAGGAAAATGTCAAACATATTTTGAAATATATTTATATACAAAAGATAATTACTGCATGTATTATTGCTAACATTTAAATAAAAAGCAATATTTGTACTCAGAGAAAGTTGGTTTGTAGTTTGTTCACAAAATTGGACGGTTTTATTTTGTTCCCAAAACAAACATAAATGGTGGCATGCATGACAGAGGTAGTATTGTTAGATTAGCTTTGTTGGTGATTTCTCATGGTGTGATGAAGAGCTGGATGGTGTGTCGTGGACAAATTGACGATGGGACGGAAGCGAGAAGGATCATACTCAACAACCCAAAGCTGTAGTCACAAGGGAAAAGGAGAGAAATTAATGCAAAGCTAACTTTGATCGTTGCTACCATGCTTCATCCTTTGTCGGGGCCCAGGCCTCAAATATGCTGCCGTTTGCTTTGCAGAGTTGTGTCCCTTAGGTGTGCCAGAAATCTATCATCATGGGTTTGAATCCCAGATTCGCCCTGCTGTGTTTCTAGGTTTCTCGGCACCAGACCATTGCTGGTGGGTTTCACCGAAGTGGTGAACATTAAAGCCGGAACGACCTGCGTCACTGTGGGCCTTTCTCCCACCTCAGCTGACACACCGTGATGGACTTGTGTAAAGTGGCATCAACAAAACTCCATTGCAGGATCAGTTATATTAGGCAAAAAATAAACATACATGGTTTCCAGGTACTGGCACATCAGAAAATGGTGCAGCATTTTCTTACTTTTTTGGACAACTAATAAATTTTGCTCATGTTTTACTTTTCACACTAAAAACACACCAATCTCCCAGAAGTCACTGCTTGAGAAACAAGTGTTATATCTTTTCAGCCTAACTATAACTCGGGGGTGTTTTGACATGTTATTGCCCCTGCTTGCAGCATCATGTTCTGAAGTCACTCAGTGTTGCCTGTGAGGCCAGCCGAACTCCACGACACACAACATCCAACTTGACCATGGAAACATCAAAATGCAACATTTTAGTTAATTCCAAATAAGGACACAAATTAATTATATGATCTTCATCCAAATCTGGATTCAATGTTCAACTTGATTTGCGCATCTGAGGAAATGAAAGACCAGGGTCCCGTTCCACAAAGCGATCTTAGTGCTCAGACTATCATAAGCCCATATTAAAGTATGGGAGTTACAATCATCTTAGCATTAAGATTGCATTGTGGAATGGCACCAGGTGGGATAAGCGTCTTTTTGCCCAAAGAATGTGCATAATTTATGAAATGAACGCAACTTTTTTTAAATGAGATGAATTAGAATTTTTTCTTTTTCCAAGCATTTTACGTACTTGTACAACACTGAATGTAGTGAGATGTGTCAAAATGATGATTTAAGACTTTCAGGAAGAGTTAGTTCCATCATTGGAACGTAAGCTATTGATCCAAGCTTCATGTCCAAGGTTGTGTGGGTGAAGTTGGTGCAAATATGTGATATACGATTCATCTTGTGTCACAGACTTGCTCATAGTTTGATGTCCTCGTGAATTGGAACAAAAGACCTTTGTCACTCATTTTTAGCCAACGTTTGTACTTGGTAATGTCACAAGTTCAAAGACCGCCTCTGTGGTCTTGTGGTAGAGCGTCCGCCGGAGAGCGGAAGGTCCAGAGTTCGATCCCCGGACGCGTCATAACAAAAGACGTTAAAAGATGGTACTTGTTGTTGCCCTGTCTGGCGCTCGACATTAAGGGGCTAAAACAAGGACTGGTCGGCTCAGAGTCAGTATACTGTGTCTGAGTGGGGTATTCATGTTAAACTGCGGCATGGTATCTCAGTGAGCTAGCACTATAAATCGGAATCAGTCCGGACTAGTACAAGCAGCCACACCGCGCTATATAAGTGCAATAATCTTGGACGGACGTTAAACCCAATTTCACCTCACCTCATAAGTTCAAAACTTGCAGGGGCGGTCGGGTAGCCTAGTGGTTAAAGCGTCCGCTCGTCACGCCAAAGACCCGGGTTCGATTCCCGACATGGGTGCAATGTGTGAAGCCCATTTGTGGTGTCCCCCGCCGTGATATTGCTGGAATATTGCTAAAAGCAGCGTAAAACCATATTCACTCACTCACTCACTCACTCACTCAAAACTTGCAAGCTTAAGGAAGAAAAAAAATCAGTTGAATGATCATGTTACCAAGTTGTCTGCGTCTCTAGTGGGCCTACAGAGGTTCTTTGTCATAGTGTCGTCTTGTAATCCTGATCCACCTCATGACATTTCTCACTGATATAGCAGATTATACATTTTGTTACACCTGCCATGATTGTCATGGAAACGGGTTCATAGAGAAACCTAAGAGTGTCCCGAAGTGCAGTCATTCAGGTGTGGTCTCTAAACACCCCTGTACACAACTAGTAATGTCATATAATGTTGCCCTTAAGGACAAGGGTATAGGAGAAATTATTTCCAGTATTTCTCACTCAGTGTTATGACAATTTTCCCCTCGTTTGCAAAGAGGCCCATAGCAATACAACATAATATGAATGCATTGTCATCAATAGTTAAAGATGTTATCCATTTTTATGACACCACAATCAATTTTTTTTTAGTCAATGAACCTGATGATCATTTGAGATCAGCAAACTCTATCTACATCCTCAGAAAGGGGTTCGATTCCCCACATGGGTACAATGTGTTAAGCTCATTTCTGGTGTCCCCACACTGTGATATTGCTGAAATATTGCTAAAAGCGACAAAAAATCATACTTACTCACTCTACATCTTCAGAAAATAATACTGGGTGTGAAACAATGTATAAAGAATAACCTACTTGCAATGAAAAATTATGGAGAATGTCTTCCTAGTGAATTATTGTTGAAAGTTCCCAGTCCTTGCACTGTTAATTCAGTTTGGACAAACAACCCGTAATTCCTCATTGCAAGTAGGTCATTCTCTAAATCTTTACTCGGAAACACAGTACAGTAAACTACGGTTATAACGAACTCAAAGGGACCTCTAATTTTAGTTTGTTATAACCGTAGTTCATTATAAGCATAAATACAGCATAACAACAGCAAATAGTCGGGACAAAAAAGTAAGTTCGTTATATCCATCAGTTCGTTATAAGCATGTTCATTACAAACATAGTTTACTGTACGTCCAAACTCTGGTTTACTGAAAGAAGTTACGTTATGTGTTTCCAACATAAGAATGAAAGTTGTGTACACATGACAGATTGCAAGGGATGCCTTATCTTCCTAATCAGACTCGCCCTGTATTTTCTACCAATCTTCTGATTGGATACTGAGGTATTGGATATACCTCATTAGTGCCCTACATCTCATTAGTGACCTTCACATTGTGTTGGTGGTTCCATCTCCTGGCCATATCATACCAAGGATGTTACAAGATGGTACTTGTCATCATGCCTGGCGCTCAACATTAAGTTGATGGTTTCGACATGGTATCTTGGTGGGCTAGCATTACAAAGACTAATACAAGCAGCTACACACATGCATGTACATCGCTATATAGAAGTTGGAGTACTAAGTAAGGTTAAGATATATGGATGAACCACTTCTTTATTACAACTAGGAGCGACGTTTCGGTGTAGGTACTAACACCGTTATGATTGCTTGATAACAGTGTTGGAACCTTTGCCTGAAGGTCGCTCCTAATTTTAATATGTTCATCCACATATTTCTTCCACATATTTCATCATTACATAGCTGTATACAGTGAAATAATCATAGTGCAACATTAGACCCCATTTCTCCTCGCCCACCATTAACGAAAGCCTCTGGGTTTTATACTTTTATCAACTCTTGTTGATATGTGAGATCAAAGGAAACATGGGTGAGATTCTCTGTAGATTTCACGTTTCTGGATTAATTCAAACATGATTTTCATTATTTCTGCTCCAAGCTTGGGGGCCTGGTGGTGTCTGGTTTGGATTCAAACTGAGGATTATGCCTGTATAAGTGTGTATCATTGCTTGTAAAAGAATCTAGCTATGTGATTAGCCATTGCCATCTTGTACAGTCCCATACAGCTGAGCTGGCCAGCGTGTGCTGACATGACATCATCATGATGTCCCTTTCTTGTCACCCTGGGGGTGGTCGGGTAGCCTAGTGGTTAAAGCGTTCGCTCGTCACGCCGAAGACCCGGGTTCGATTCCCGACATGGGCACAATGTGTGAAGCCCATTTCTGGTGTCCCCCGCCGTGATATTGCTGGAATATTGCTAAAAGCGGTGTAAAACCATATTCACTCACTCACTCTTGTCACCCTGTTCACACTTCCATTTCCATACTGTTTGTCTGATATGTTCCTTAAAAAAACAATCAATACACATACTGCAATATTATACAATTATGAACAAATATACACTTGACACATATACATTGATATTAAGGCATGACAGTGACCTATAATTGCTGTCTTTATATCCTTTGGAGCAAGAGGGGCGGTCGGGTACCCTAGTGGTTAAAGCGTTCGCTCGTTACGCCGAAGACCCGGGTTCGATTCCCGACATGGGTGCAATATGTGAGGCCCATTTCTGGTGTCCCCTGCCATGATATTGCTGGAATATTGCTAAAAGCGGCGTAAAACCATACTCACTCACTCACTTTGGAGCAAGACAATGTCAACTGTTGAAGCAGCATACACATCCTTTCAGGGCATGACTGTGTGGCCTGCAGCTGTGGCCTATATATCCTTTAGGGCATGACTGTGGCCTATATATCCTTTAGGGCATGACTGTGTGATCTGCAGCTGTGGCCTATATATCCTTTAGGGCATGACTGTGGCCTATATATCCTTTAGGGCATGACTGTGTGACCTGCAGCTGTGGCCTATATATCCTTTAAGGCATGACTTTGGCCTATATATCTTTTAGGGCATGACTGTGTGACCTGAAGCTGTGGCTTATATATCCTTTAAGGCATGACTTTGGCCTATATATCTTTTAGGGCATGACTGTGTGACCTGCGGCTGTAACCTATATATCCTTTAGGTTGTTTGGTTGGTTTGTTGTTTTACGCCGCACTCAGCAATATTCCAGCTATATGACTGCGGTCTGTAAATATTGAGTCTGGACCAGACAATTCAGTGATTGACATCATGAGCATTGATCCACGCAATTGGGATCGATGACATGCATCAACCAAGTCAGCGAGCCTGTATATATATATATATATATATATATATATATATATATATATATATATATATATATATATATCCTTTAGGGCATGACAGTGTGGCCTATATTCCCTTTCGGGCATGACAGTGTTACCTGCAGCTGTAGCCTATATATCCTTTAGGGCATGACAGTGTGGCCTATATTCCCTTTAGGGCATGACAGTGTTACCCGCAACTGTAACCTATATATCCTTTAGGACATGACAGTGTGACCTATATTCCCTTTAGGGCATGACTGTGTGACCTGCAGCTGTAACCTATATATCCTTTAGGCATGACAGTGTGACCTATATTCCCTTTAGGGCATGACTGTGTGCCCTATATACCCTTAAGGGCATGACAGTGTTTCCTATATACCCTTTAGGGCATGACTGTGTGACCTGCAGCTGTAGCCTATATATCCTTTAGGACATGACAGTGTGCCCTATATACCCTTTAGGGCATGACAGTTTGGCCTATATACCCTTTTGTCTGCAGATATTTTCCAAATCCTTTCATGTTTTTAATCAAGGTGCTCACGTGATTTGATGCATTTCGTGATGTAGGAGAGGCTTAGAAGGGACATAATTGGTAATAGCCACTGGTGGCGCAACGATCGAGCCCAGTAATTCCAGCCTAGTTCGGCAAGGGTGGAAACTGGACTTTTAAAGTTAGTTAACTCCCTTGCCTCGGGAAGATGGGATATATCTAGGCCACACTGTCATGCACGAGAGGATATATCTAGGCCACAATGTCCTGCTCTAAAGGGTATATAGGCTACAGCTACAGGCCACATTTTCATGCCTTATGACTTATACCATGACTTATACCATAAAGAGCAGCTTTGACCCAACATCTTTCACTAACTGCATGACCCATCCTCTTTTACCCAGTGTGTCGTATCTTCCTTCCATATACATTGGACCTATCCGCCACCATAGCTTTATTTTGGGAGGGACATTAACATCTGGATGATCACTCACTTTGCACAGATTATCTTCTGCTCATCAGCTTGGTATCAATGATCGATCAAAATCCGTCTTACTTACTTACTTATATTAGGATATTTTACGTGCGCTTTCCGACTGGAGCGTATTTCGCACACGGGCCCGGCCGGGCCATTTAGTGGTATAAAAGTGGTAGCGAGAGGAGTGCAACCAAGGAGGGGGGTTTAGTGGTTGCTTATATAAAGTTTTGAAATTTTGAGATTTGGAATACATGCCTTGGGGGAGTGGTTGGGACTAAGGGAGTGTGTGGGGGTGAGTTGATGTTTTTTGGATGTTTAGTGTTGGTGGTTTAGTGAAGTTTTAAATACGGTTAATTAGTTCTGTTTTGGTTAGGTAAATGCCTAGGGCTTTGAAGTTTTCTATTTTATTTTGGGGGTTAAGGATTGCTTCTAAGGTAAGAGCGTTATTTGGATTTAGGTTGGTTTGTAATGTTGTACGTTGTGTGAGGTAGTGGGTGCAATGTAGTAGTACGTGGTCTATTGTTTCTGGGTGAGTGCAGTGTGGGCACTTCCCGTTTGCGTGTTTTTTTAGTTTTAGAAGGTGGTTATTTAGTTTGGTGTGTCCTGTTTGGAGTTTGGTGATTATTCTATCGATTTTTTTGGAGGGATGGAGGATTTTTGGTTTGGTGAGGGGTTTTTTGAGGGTTTTTAGGATTTGGGTTTTTGTGTTTTGATAGAGGTTATGCCATTTTTGGGTGATTTTACGTTTGTTTATACTTTTGATTTCTGCTTTAGATATTGGTAGCTTAAGGCTTATGTCTGGTATTTTTAGGGATTGTTTTGCGGCTCTGTCTGCGTTTTCATTCCCGTAAATTCCTACGTGAGCTGGTATCCAGATAAGTTGTATGTTTTTGCCTGCCTCTGTTAGTTTGTTTACGCTTTTGAGAATTTGGTTTATTAATTTGGGGCGGTTTTTGGTGTTTTTGTTTTGGAGGGCCTGAAGTCCGCTTAGTGAGTCTGAGAGTATTAAGATTTTTTTTTTGGTTTTTGGTGTGATGGCTGTGGAGCGCCGTGGCGATACCCATGAGCTCTGCGGTGAATATAGATTGGTTGTTTGGGAGTCGGAAGGATTGAGTATTTTTGACTGGTTGGGCTATATGGACTCCGAAACCTGTGTGATTTGTGATCGGATCAGCGGATCCGTCTGTGTATATGTGACACCAATTTGGCCATTTTTGATGGATGTAAGCTAGTGATGTGCTTTTAGCTAGGTTTGGGTCGGTTTGTTTGTTTATTGTGTTGGCTAGGGATGTGTCTATTTTGGGGATTTTAAGTTTTGGGGTGAATACGTTTGATTGTTTGCAGTTTTGTTGTTGGTTTCCTATTTGGTGTTCGTTATGGTAGTTTATTATTCGTTGGGATATTGGGGTGAGTAGAGGGTGTTTTCTAGTTAGTGCCTGGTTTTGGGGACGTATGTTTTGGTTTAGCATGTTTTGGAGAAGGAGGTTTGATTGAGATGCTGCCCAGAAGTTTAGTGTTAAGTGTTGTCTACGTAAATTTAGTGGCATTTCTCCTGTAAGGGCCTGAAGTGATGTGAGGGAGGTGCCATGTTGAGTACGTGTTACTAGTTTGAGGGCTTGATATTGTATTGAATCTAGTTTTTTGGTTAGGGTTTCGTTTAGGGTATCGTATATGGCACAGCCGTAGTCTAGTTTAGATCTGATTAGGGATGTGTAGAGGCTGAGGAGGGTATCTTTAGAGGCTCCCCAGTTGGAGCCGGTTAGGCATCTTAGTGTGTTTAGATCTTTGCTACATCTGGTGGTTAGGTTTTGGACGTGAGCATCCCAGGAGAGATGCTCGTCGAAGATTAGACCTAGGAATTTAGTTTGCTTTTGAAATATGATTGGTTTATTGTTTAGTTTGAGGAGAGGGGAGGCCCGTCTCATATTTTTGTGTTTGAATACTATTCCTGTCGTTTTTTCGGAGTTTAGGGAGAAGCCCCATTTGTCTGCCCAGTTTTGTATTTTGTTTAGGGATTTTTGTAGTAAGTCCTGAGATGTTAAGATACTTTTGGAGCGGATCCATAGGGCTCCGTCATCCGCAAATTTTGAGGTGTTTATTTTGGGGGATAAGCCATCAAATAGGTCGTTTATCATTATGTTAAAAAGTGTGGGGCTAAGAATGCTGCCTTGAGGGGTGCCGTTTTCCAGGGGACACTGCTCTGACAAGGCCTGGTCTATACCCACTGTAATTTTGCGGTTTTGGAGGAAGCTTTGGATGTAGTTTACGATTTGACCTTTAAGTCCTATTTTTTTAAGTTTTTGGATTAATCCGTTATGCCATACCATATCAAAGGCTTTAGAGAAGTCCAGAAAGATGCCTGTTGTGTATTGTTTGTTTAGTTGACCGGTTTTAATATCCTGTTCGAGACGAGCGAGGTTATCTAGGGTGGAGCGGCCAGGAGTGAAACCGCTTTGATCTGAGTTTATTATGTTATTTTGAGATAGATAGTGTTGAAGTCTATTTTTGGCCATGGATTCCATTACTTTGCAAAGGTTGGAAGTAAGAGAGATTGGTCTATAAGAGTTAGCTTGGTTGGTTGGTTTACCGGGTTTGGGAATAGGTATGATTAGCGCCTCTTTCCAGGGGGTTGGTACATGGCCTTTTATGTAGATTAGGTTATATAGTTTGAGTAGTGTCTGGAGTAATTTAGGGGGGAGTTTTTTTAATATTTGGTAGGAGGTTAGGTCTAGTCCTGGGGCTGTTCCCTTTTTCCTATTTTGGAGTACATAATTGAGTTCTTCTATTGTGTACGGCTGATTTATTTCTAGGGCGTCATTATTTGGGTCTTGGCTAGGTTTGGTTTCTGTTTTAAGTTTTAGTTGGAATTTGTCACTGAAATTGTTATTACTGCTTGTGGCCGAAAAGTGGTTTGCTAGGTTGTCTGCTTTTTCGCTAGGGGTTGTTGAGTTATTTATGTTAGGTGTCTTTTGGTGACGTTTTAGGCCTCTAACGGCGTGGATTTTACGCCAGACCGTTCTGGCGTCTGTACGGTTGTTTAATCCCTCACAGAATTTTTTCCAGTCTCTAGTTTTTGCTATTTTAACTAGGTTTTGTACCTGGTGGTTTAGTTGGTGAGCTACTGGTATGTGGTTATGGTCGCGTTTGGCTTTGTTGAAGGCTGTTTTACGTTTTTGTCTAGTTAGTTCTATTTCCTCGTTCCACCAGGGTACAGAGGGCCTACCCGATTTATTGGGTTTTTTAAAGGGGATTGCGCTTTTGGCTGCGTTTATTATGAAGTCCGTTAGGTTTTGGCAATATATTTCTGGGTCACTATTTTCTAGTTCTACTAGGTTAGCTTGGTTGCATATGTCTTGGAATTTATCCCAGTTAGCCTGGTTGTAGTTAAATTTAGGTTCTGAACTTTCGGATTGATTTGGGACGTTAGTGTTTCCTATGGTTATGTTTATGGGGAAGTGATCACTTCCTAGGGGGGCGTCGTGAACTTCCCATTGGGTACTTTGAGCTAAGTCTGCTGTACATATGGTTAGGTCGATAGCCGACATGTTTTTATTGTTTTTGTCGTATCTGGTAGGTTGGTTGTTATTTAGTAGTACTAAATTATTTGTTTCTATCCATTCTGATATTAGTTTGCCGTGATTATCTAGTTTATCTCCCGTGCCCCAGGAAGGGTGGTGGGCGTTGAAGTCTCCTAGAAAGATGGTAGATTTGTTGCCTATCTTTGTGAGTATGTTTAGATCCTCCGGTTGGATTTTCTGTTGTTGCCAGTGGTAGATGTTTATGATGTTTATTTTTTGGTTTTTAAGGGTGATTTGGATACCATTGGCTTCTAGGTTTGGGGTGTTTATTTTGATTTCCTCGTAGCTTATGTCTTCTCTAATTAGTATTAGTAGGCCACCTGATGCTCTTATTATTTTGGTTTTAGGTCGATCATGTCTGACTATGTTGTAGTTTGGTAGGTGAAATTTGGATTTATTGGAGAATTTAGTTTCCTGGATGCACGCTATGTGTGGTCCTTGTTTTAGTTTAAATCTAGCTTTTAATTCGTGGCTGTGGGAGTTAAGCCCGGCCGCATTCCACTGAAAGATATTTAGGCCTGTCATTATGTGGGCTTTTAGTGTTTGGAGATTACGATTTTGGTTTGGTTTTTGGTTTATAGTCCTGCGATTGCTAGGTTGTAACTATCGTAGAATTCTTGGTAGGTTTGGGTAGTTAGATTTAGTCTATGTGCTACCTGGTGTAGGTTAGTGGCTTTAAGGTCTGGTTTGATTTCTTTAAGCATGTATACTAGTAGGAGTGTGAAGCTATTTAGTTTGGTGGTTAAAGTTTCGGGTTCAGGTTGAGTTTGGGGTTTGCGTTTGCGATTTTTCAGGGTTTTGGGGGCTGAAAATGTTTTATCATTTATGTTTTGATCAGTTGTGGTTTGGGAGTCATCTAGGTTAATTAGATTGGTTTCCTCACTATCCATGGGAGTTGTGTGGGTGTTTGGTTGTGTTGGAGTAGGTGTACTGGGTATTTCAATGGGTTTAGTAATGTTTAGTTTTTCGTGTGTTGCTTGCTCGTGTGTGGTTGTTGTTGCCCTGGTGGCTGTAGATTGTATGGTGTTGGGGTGAGATATGGTAGGTTTAGTGAGTTTTGGTTTAGGTGCGGGTGTGGATGCGGCGACTGGTTTGGGTGTGGCGAATGTTGGCGGGTAGTGTTGGGTTTGGGTGTTTGTGGCTGATGCTTGTGGTGTTGGCATGAGGACGTCAAAAAAATCATAAAAATCCGTCTTCTGAACCAGTGTCTGAAATAACTGCCTGCCCCCCTGCCCGCCTGCCCGCCTGCCCCCCTACCAGCCTGCCCGCCTGCCCACCTACCAGCCTGCCCGCCTGCCCGCCTGCCCAACTGCCCGCCTGCCCGCCAGCCCGCCTGCCCACCTACCAGCCTGCCCGCCTGCCCCCCTGCCCGACTGCCTGCCTGCCTACCTGCCCGCCTGCCCCCCTGCCCGACTGCCTACCTGCCCGCCTGCCCGCCTGCCCACCTGACCACCTGTCCACCTGCCCGCCTGCCCACCTACCAGCCTGACCACCTGCCCACCTGCCCACCTGCCCACCTACCCACCTGCCCGCCTGCCAGCCTACCCGCCTGCCCGCCTGCCTACCCACCTGCCCACCTGCCCACCTACCCACCTACCCACCTGCCCACCTACCCACCTACCCACCTGCCCCCCTGCCCACCTACCAGCCTGACCACCCTGACCACCTGACCGCCTGCCCACCTGCCCACCTGCCCACCTACCTACCTGCCCGCCTGCCCGCCTGCCCACCTACCCCTTTCCCCGCCTACCAGTCTGCCCATGGCTGGTAATTTTTCTGTCAGGCTGCATGAAATTTTCCTCCACCTGCCCGACTGTCTGGTAGATCATTTTAAGACTACTTACGTATTCAGTTTTATTATAACCCCTTGTAGATTCTCAAGTAATTGTTTGCATTATTTCAACTGAATCAAAAATTGAATTGTCTGTCATTTTTTAAATATATATAATGTCTGAATGGGGGCAGTAACTTTGAAGATGGGCAGGCAACACTTAAGGGTCTTTGGGGGTTTTGAGATTATTTCAAACATCATCCTGAACACAAGTTCAGTATAGAAATGTGTTCAAACTTGTAGTCTTATGTCATCAGGTCCTCAATATCTTGAATCAAATCAGAAGACTGAAACTAATGAACTTATGACTTTTGGTCAATAGGAAGGACATAGAAGGCAAATAACCCACAATAGCCCCTGGTGGCGCTACGATCAAGCCCAGAAATTCCAGCCTAGTTCGTCAAGTCCAGGATGATTATTTACTTACCCAGGATTCAAGTTCCTCAAGAACTCTGGGCTTTCCTCTCACATTATGTTGGCACTGAAATAACTCACTCACTCATTCAGGGTACATCTGTGTACACTGAGACAGAATCACAGTTTACAAGTCGTCATCCGGGTTCAAAACAAGATGTCACGAGCCCAACACTTGACCATTGTCTCCGCAAGCCTGTATTCACTCACTAATTACTTCCACCATGTTGGTTCTGGCAACAAGGAACGTGAAGTGTCCTTCTTAACAATAGGTAGCAGCTAACTGGCTAACACCCTAACCGTACTAACCCTGTTCCAGAGGATGACTACTACTATGACGACGACCTGGACAACACCACGCCGCCCCCCATCCAACACGACCGCTCCGCCCGCCAGCAGGCCTCGCCCGCAGAGTTATCAGCCTTCCAGCCACCCATGCCAAATGGACGACCAAGTAAGAACATAGCCGTTATGTCAAGATTGATATGTTTAATATGACAAAGAAGAGGATAATTAAGGATTAACTCTGTATTTGGGAGGTTCATTGAGTTGTGAATCGAAAAATCGTGGAAAGTGATGAATAATTGTAGTGGGTCCAGAAGTGGGGAGGGGCATCAAATCCCACGAACATCCCTGGATGTGAGGGCTGGGACGGGTAACGCGGGTACTCGGGTCGGGTGGGTACTGAGTAGGACCCAGGTACCCACAGGACTACCCGGACCCGTGGTTAGTCATGTGATATATTGTTTCATGACAAAAATCCACTATATAACTACATGGTTACACAACAATTTTAAGCTCTAATGTTCGCATTTCTTCATGACTATGAACACGTTGCTTCTGACTTATATATATTTGAACAAAGCTAGAACTTCAGTCAACTTCAGTGTATGCATGACCACATCGTTGTATACGTGTCTCTAAATACATTTTGCCAAGGCTACTGTCAAACTATTCCAAATTAGACATTTTGTATCTATCTCTTGACACCAACAGCGGGTACCCGGGTAGGGTTGGGTAATAGGGGTGTGGGTACCCGGGTAGTAAATTTGGACTCGTCCCAGCCCTACTGGATGTGCTACTGGGCTGGCTGACTGGTAATTGACCAAACCATGTGTTACAGGAATCCTTTATTTACATTAGAATGACAGTGGTAGCCTTGTGGTTAAATCATTCGCTCGTCACGCTAAATACCTGGATTCAATTCCCCACATGGGTCCAATGTCCCTGCCGTAATATTGCTGGAATATTGCTAAAAGCGGTGTAAAACCATACTCACTCACTTCAGTTAAAATATGTAGGTTGATGGTCATGCTGTCAACCACTGGTTTGCTTGTCCCAGGGCCATTAATCTGTATGTTACAGTGTTGATTGACGTGAAACTCATTTCAGTGGCTTGCCTCTCGTGGGGTTCCAGGTGGGAACAGATTCTCCATATCTCATACTTGTTTAGAGCTGACCAATGAGAATTGGGTGGTCAGGATCTGGGACTGATTGTGTGTCATCATTGACCATGTGATCAATTACTGGTTTGCCTTGTTGATCATTTCCACCTGGCTTCATATGGCTGGAATACTGCAGACTGTGGCGTTATTTCTTAACTCACTCACATATTGATTCTGTCTGTCAGGGTCGAGAGATAAGACCCACCAGGACATCCTCCATGATGAGCTGAGGGAGAAGATGAACTCCAAAGGTATCCTACAGCAGCACCAGGTGCCCCCTCTCAAACTCCGCCCTCAAGGTGCCAATGTCTACATCACCCGGAGCTCGTCACCCCATGAGGTCAAGGAATGGCTGGAAGCTAAAGGATTCTCAGACTTGTAAGAAGAATCTTATTAAATCTTATTAGGAAGTAATTACGGTACATCATCTAATTAGGCAGGTGCGCTTGTCAAGCGGTTAAAGTGTTCGCTTGTCACGCCAAAGGCCAGGGTTCCATTTTCAACATGGGTACAATGTGTGAAGCTCATTTCTGGTGCTCCTATGTTTTCTGTGTCTCCAGATGTATTGGGGTCAAGGGTAGGATGATTCATTACATTTTGTGCAGCATCTAAAACCTTTGCTCCTATGTTTTCTGTGTCTCCAGATGTATCAGGGTCAAGGGTAGGATGATTCATTACATTTTGTGCAGCATCTAAAACCTTTGCTCCTATGTTTTCTGTGTCTCCAGATGTATCAGGGTCAAGGGTAGGATGATTCATTACATTTTGTGCAGCATCTAAAACCATTGCTCCTATGTTTTCTGTGTCTCCAGATGTATCAGGGTCAAGGGTAGGATGATTCATTACATTTTGTGCAGCATCTAAAACCTTTGCTCCTATGTTTTCTGTGTCTCCAGATGTATCAGGGTCAAGGGTAGGATGATTCATTACATTTTGTGCAGCATCTAAAACCTTTGCTCCTATGTTTTCTGTGTCTCCAGATGTATCAGGGTCAAGGGTAGGATGATTCATTACATTTTGTGCAGCATCTAAAACCATTGCTCCTATGTTTTCTGTGTCTCCAGATGTATCAGGGTCAAGGGTAGGATGATTCATTACATTTTGTGCAGCATCTAAAACCTTTGCTCCTATGTTTTCTGTGTCTCCAGATGTATCAGGGTCAAGGGTAGGATGATTCATTACATTTTGTGCAGCATCTAAAACCATTGCTCCTATGTTTTCTGTGTCTCCAGATGTATCAGGGTCAAGGGTAGGATGATTCATTACATTTTGTGCAGCATCTAAAACCATTGCTCCTATGTTTTCTGTGTCTCCAGATGTATCGGGGTCAAGGGTAGGATGATTCATTACATTTTGTGCAGCATCTAAAACCATTGCTCCTATGTTTTCTGTGTCTCCAGATGTATCAGGGTCAAGGGTAGGATGATTCATTACATTTTGTGCAGTATCTAAAACCATTGCTCCTATGTTTTCTGTGTCTCCAGATGTATCGGGGTCAAGGGTAGGATGATTCATTACATTTTGTGCAGCATCTAAAACCATTGCTCCTATGTTTTCTGTGTCTCCAGATGTATCAGGGTCAAGGGTAGGATGATTCATTACATTTTGTGCAGCATCTAAAACCATTGCTCCTATGTTTTCTGTGTCTCCAGATGTATCGGGGTCAAGGGTAGGATGATTCATTACATTTTGTGCAGCATCTAAAACCATTGCTCCTATGTTTTCTGTGTCTCCAGAAGTATCAGGGTCAAGGGTAGGATGATTCATTACATTTTGTGCAGCATCTAAAACCTTTGCTCCTATGTTTTCTGTGTCTCCAGATGTATCGGGGTCAAGGGTAGGATGATTCATTACATTTTGTGCAGCATCTAAAACCATTGCTCCTATGTTTTCTGTGTCTCCAGATGTATCGGGGTCAAGGGTAGGATGATTCATTACATTTTGTGCAGCATCTAAAACCATTGCTCCTATGTTTTCTGTGTCTCCAGATGTATCGGGGTCAAGGGTAGGATGATTCATTACATTTTGTGCAGCATCTAAAACCATTGCTCCTATGTTTTCTGTGTCTCCAGATGTATCAGGGTCAAGGGTAGGATGATTCATTACATTTTGTGCAGCATCTAAAACCTTTGCTCCTATGTTTTCTGTGTCTCCAGATGTATCAGGGTCAGGGGTAGGATGATTCATTACATTTTGTGCAGCATCTAAAACCATTGCTCCTATGTTTTCTGTGTCTCCAGATGTATCGGGGTCAAGGGTAGGATGATTCATTACATTTTGTGCAGCATCTAAAACCATTGCTCCTATGTTTTCTGTGTCTCCAGATGTATCGGGGTCAAGGGTAGGATGATTCATTACATTTTGTGCAGCATCTAAAACCATTGCTCCTATGTTTTCTGTGTCTCCAGATGTATCGGGGTCAAGGGTAGGATGATTCATTACATTTTGTGCAGCATCTAAAACCTTTGCTCCTATGTTTTCTGTGTCTCCAGATGTATCAGGGTCAAGGGTAGGATGATTCATTACATTTTGTGCAGCATCTAAAACCTTTGCTCCTATGTTTTCTGTGTCTCCAGATGTATCAAGACCCTGCACGGCTACAACGCACAGGAGTTGTTCCAGCTGAAGAAGCGAGACTTTGAGAGATTCATCGGGCATGAGGAGGCCGTGAGACTGGATGGTCAGCTCACCATACAGAAGAAAACATCCGGGGTATGTGCCACAGCCAACTCATCTCAACACTGTCGGACTAAACAATACACATTTAGGGCACCTAAGACTGAATTGGGGGATCGTCCTCGATCTCCATTCTGTTATGATGTATTCCCAAGTCACACTCACCGCCATTTTTTCCAAAGTAACGTCACCTTCTTCAAGACTCATATTACTATTTCTCTCGCCCATGTATTATAAATTAACAACAATCTAATGCCCCTTCTGAATGCTAATTTGGGGTAGATTTCTATAAAATTATGCCTCGTACAGGTAAGCCCTTGATATGTACTACTCAAAAGAAGTTAAAGAACACAAAATTCTTTCATATTACCATACCTTTGCCATGACAGATTAACTACAGTAATACTGTATGTGGCGTGACAGATTAACTACAGTAATATGTGCCGTGACAGATAAACTATAATAATATGTGCCCTGACACGTTAACTATAATAATATGAAAGAATTGGGTGTTTGCTTAGCTTTGTTTGTGTAGTATATATAATTGAATCAAAACACATAAATGAATATTTTTTCCTAAAAAAGTTATTTTCATGATTTTTGAGAGAAGAGCAAAGTCCTTTTACAACAAGGCATTCTAAGTTGCATCCTGCAACAAGGCAGGTCGAGTTACTGTTGATATCACTGCTTGTCTCATTCACGAAAATTCAGTGCATTTTGATTGGATGGCTGACAGCATTAACTGGATTTGAAATGAATCTATGGGGATGAATGGGTCCAGGGTGTTTATCATAATAGAATGCTTATATGACACACGGGAAAATCAAGGATGGGATACTGGTTGATATGATTTGTTTGTTTGTTTGTTTGTTGGTTGTTTAACGCTGCTCTCAGCAATATTCCAGCTTTATGACGGCTGTCTGTACATAATTGAGTCTGGACCAGACAATCCAGTGATTGATGTCATGAGCATTAATCCACGCAATTGGGACATGATGACATGCATCGACCAAGTCAGCAAGTCTGACCACCCAATCCCGTTAGACGCCTCTTGCGACAAGCATAGTTGCCTTTTACGGAACATTTTTGTCCTAGTCCTACTTTTGGACAGACCCAAACTAAAGACGTTGATCAAAAAAAAAATAGTACCGGGATCACGTAACTAAGCTTACTGTTTGATATAGGTTAGACTGATATTGCAGGTAAAGATACACTGCTTTTCCTAATGAACATGTTTGTAGTTAAGATATTTGTCCATGAGTGTGAATGTACGTAACACTGGAACATGTTGTGTAGTTCGAGACACGGGGTGGCAAGGAACTGCGGGATATCCTACAGCGGCGGAAGGAGCGAGCAGCCACCAGTGCCAATGATGAAGCTACCCTGGGGAATCCTCCAGATTTCCAACCAACCACATACTCGGATGATGAGGACTCAGACGGTAAGGACAGAGTCATGTGATAATGTGTATTTCTGTGTTTGGTCTTTGGCAGCCATTGGCTGACTTGGTACACTATACTGAACTGTTTATCAGTTGTGTAGTTTAGTCTTGTGTATATATGCAAAGAGATTTTATTTATTAATATCTACAAATACCAAAAGGATTTGTAAACTTGAAGTTTAACATTCCCAAAATTGAAAATTAATTTTCTCAAGTACTGTAATGAAAACACCTATGAAGAACTGGTATTCTGAGACCATTGTGCATGGGATAATTATCTTATTTGACGCCAACATGGATTCAGTTGTACCAATGAAAATACAACTACTTCTGTTTGTCATTTCATGAACACTTTCTGTGATCAGGTGTCACTATTCAATCAATGCTGGGGTGGTCGGGTAACCTAGTGGTTGAAGCGTTTGCTCGTCACGCTGAAGACCCGGGTTCGATTCCAGACAAGGGTACAATGTGTGAAGCCCATTTCTGGTGTCCGTGATATTGCTGGAATATTGCTGAAAGCGGCGTAAAACCATACTCACTCACTCAATCAATCAATGCATGTTACAGTTATCTCACATCTATTCATCGTATATATTTAATAATGGCCAGACCTTTTTTTCTTTTTGGTTTACAGATTATGAGAGTTAAAAAATTGATCAGTAGGTTTGAAAAAATATCTAAATATATAAATGCATTATACAGTATTCTAAAAATCCCCTTAAATTTTTAATTGGATCGGTGAAATGATAAAAAGCATTTATGATGTATCGTTGGATTTTTTTTTGTTTATTTTGATTATCAAAGCTCTTTTTAAGTTTGGCAGTATGAAAAAAAACCTTGTCATTCTGATTTGATTTTTTTGTCAAAAGTTTCGATGTCAGCATATCCCTAAACCAAGCAAAAAAGTGTTGGGCCTCATGTCTTGTGATATCTATCATGTCTCCTCTATCTGCACATCCATGTCTGTATGTATTTCAACATGTAAGACAGGTAACATTACACATTCACCTCTCTTCTCTCAGTGTTTGTCGATGGCGCCGATGGTAATTCTACACACAATCATGTTCTCATGCAAACCCTGCTGCTACACTTGGTATCGGGTGCGGTATAGACAAGGTTCTTGTTGAGACGTAACTGCCCCCTAGTGAAATAACTAGCATAGCTGCTAGAGCCCAGTTGGGTTAGTGAGTGAGTTGGGCTTTATGCCACTTTTTGCAATTGTCAACCCATGTCATGATTGTCGTAGGGGGCGGATATGAGCTTCATGAATCCAGATCTTTAGGCATAACAAGTAATGCTTGAACCACTAGGCTACCACAATGCCCTCTGTCAGGTTTGAGGCAGATAGGCTGGGGATGGAGGGTTGGGGGGGGGTGGTAGGTGGTTTGTGGGTGGGGAGGGGATGAGGGTAATTAAACATGACAGGGTTGGGGAGGGGTTTAGGATGAAACTACATTTTGGGGAGGGCCTTTAAAAAGCAGTTTGTGTAAGATATTGGAGACAGGAGTGAAGAAATGGAGAACAGAAGAGGTGGCTGGCTCAATAGCTGAACAGGGCGGTCGGGTAGCCTAGTGGTTAAAGCGTTCGCTCGTCACGCTGAAGACCCTGGTTCAATTCCCGACATCGGTACAATGTGTGAAGCCCATTTCTGGTGTCCCCCGCCGTGATATTGCTGGAATATTGCTAAAAGCGGCGTAAAACCTTACTCACTCACTCACTCACTCACTCACTCACTCAATAGCTGACAAAAATTTGTATCGTTGTGTATGGTTTAAACAAGTACACCTCAATTTTCAAAGAACAAAGGCGTTAATACGTGGATATGTATTTGTTTGTCACATATCATGGATGCTGGAATAGAATTTAAAAACAGAGCAACTTGTCTCTCAATAGCCTTGTCTGTCAGTGCAATGTGTTTGTGCTGATTGAGTTAGATACAACAGCAAGAGGCTGCATGAGTGATCGTGTGTGCGTGAGTGGTGCCGGTATTTGGCAAGAGTGAGTGAGTGGCGCCGGTATACTGCATGATGCTAGTGTTAGCTGCATGTATTTCCTTGCCTTACAGAAGACTCAGACAATGGTGAGTTATTGGGTAGAATTGAATTCCTCTTCATCTGTTTTATTTTTACTCTTACAACAGGCTACCGGAAAAAGATTATATTTGTAAGACAGTGTTGTACTATATCAAGTTATTTATTTGTACACTTTGCAACACGTTCATCTGGAATGTTTATTGGATAATAAAATAATTGAAAATTTTCACTCACGTTTTTATACCTGTATAAGAAATGACACATATTTTGCTGGGTTTGCCAAGTTTTTCACAATAAAAAGATATTAGAATCTATGTTTGTTTTGAAGTTCACAAATCTGTTTTTCATTTCAATAATTTAAACACACATTAACACATTTACCACAAGAATGTTGTCTTATAACACTACTTCTAAAATCTATCTGTCTAGAGTGTCTGTCTTTTGATGTTTATCAGGAGGGTCTATCAAGAGGTGTCCGGTTTTTGTGTCGTGCACACTCAGCAATATTCCAGCTATATGAAGGCGATCTGTAAAGTCATGTGACTCTAGTCACGACCTGACAATCCAGTGATTGACATCATGAGTATCAATCCACACAGTTAGTGTACTATGACACTCAGTCAACCAAGTCACCAAACCTGACCACCCGATTAGTCGACTCTTACGACAATCATAGGTTGCTGGGGACAAATTCTTACCCAGGATCCTAAAGGGTTCTTGAGGTTTCTGACTGCAGATATCTCTCTAGCATTTCTGTCTAGACGTGTCTGTCAATAGATTTCTGTCTAGACTTGTCTGTCAATAGATTTCTGTCTAGACGTGTCTGTCAATAGATTTCTGTCTAGACATGTCTGTCAGTAGATTTCTGTCTAGACGTGTCTGTCAATAGATTTCTGTCTAGACATGTCCGTCGATAGATTTCTGTCCAGACGTGTCTGTCGATAGATTTCTTTCTAGACGTGTCTGTCGATAGATTTCTGTCTAGACGTGTCTGTCGATAGATTTCTGTCATGGGATGTCTGTGTTATTGATGTCTGTTGAGATGTGTGATGAGAGTGTTTGTTTGGAGATTTGCTTGTCTAGAAATGTCTATCTATGGATATGTGACTAGAGTGTCTGTCCAGACATGTATGTCCAGACATGTCTATCTGTTGATGTCTGTCTGTGGATGCAAGGGGGATCAAGTAGTTTTAAAAGGGAGGGAGGGGGCAGGGTGGGGGTGGGGGTCCAAAATATAAAAATCCTCTCAGTCAATTTTACTGCATACATACTACATTTGGTTTTCAAAAGGGGTGGATCCGGACCCCCTGGATCTCCTATGGATCCGCCTATGATATATGGATGTGTGACTAGAGCATCTGCCCAGACATGAATGCCTTATTGTGTCTATCTTGATGTGGCTGTCCATCGACGTCTGTCGAGGAATGTGTGACTAGAGACATGTATGTCTAGAGATGGCAGACTATGGATGTGTGACTAGAGTGTCAGCCCAAACATGAATGTCTTGATGTGGCTGTCCATTGATGTCTGTCGAGGAATGTGTGACTAGAGACATGTATGTCTAGAGATGGCAGACTATGGATGTGTGACTAGAGTGTCTGCCCAGACATGAATTTCTTGATGTGGCTGTCCATCGATGTCTGCCAAGGAATGTGTGACAAGTGACATGTATGTCTAGAGATGGCCAACTATGGATGTGTGACTAGAGCGTCTGCCCAAACATGAATGCCTTATTGTGTCTATCTTGATGTGGCTGTCCATTGACGTCTGTCGAGGAATGTGTGACTAGAGACGTGTATGTCTAGAGATGGCCAACTATGGATGTGTGACTAGAGCATCTGCCCAGACATGAATGCCTTGATGTGTCTGTCTTGATGTGGCTGTCCATCGACGTCTGTCAAGGAATGTGTGTCAAGAGACATGTATGTCTAGAGATGGCCAACTGTGGATGTCTGGTAAGGAATGTGTGACTAGAGACGTGTATGTCTAGAGATGGCCAACTGCGGATGTCTGGTAAGGGATGTGTGACTAGAGACGTGTTTGTCTAGAGATGGCCAACTGTGGATGTGTGGTAAGTGATGTGACAAGTGCCTGTCCATGAATGTCTGATGGAGATTTCTGTCAAGGGATGCCTGTTCACGGATGCATGTGTAGATGTCTGGCAAGTCATTTCATAATAATCAGGCACTGACTGTAGATCACGCTAGCCTGAGATGTGTCACAGCATTTGGAGATGGTACTTCACTGCCTCACTGTAGTTCAGTAGTGTAACACCCACACTGCCATAGCTAGTGTATAGTCAGCAGCTAAAAGCTAAAAAACAAATCCATTACAATCAGATGTTTTACTCCAACACAATAGCTCTCTACGTGAAGATTTCACACCTCCACAGGAGGTCAGGTCAGGTGACCTCTCAGTCAGCTAATTCTCCTGTGTCTTGAAAATGAATATAATCAGGGAGTTCCAAATGCTGAAACATAAAGCTGTTTGCTAATTTCCATATTTATAAACCGAGGTGTTAAAGAATCTTTTTAGAAAGTGGACATCTCATTGGCTCCAGAACCTACACATCCTTCCTTTAGATTGGGCAGTCCCTCAGAATTCATGTGACGCAACCTTCTCTAAGTGTTGTGGGGTCTTGACACACAGAGCTATCATACCTAGAGTAAGGATCTGATTTTAATGAAATTGATCAAATATTTCCTTCCAGCCATTAGAAACAGGAACTTTGTTGTCTTTATTGAAATTAATGTTGTATTTCTGACTACATTGACTTAAAAAATTAGGATCAGTTGTTAGGAAAACAGGTAAAAATGTTTGACATTTTATACACAGTACAGATAAAGCATTATTGAGGATTTCAAGAGCTGAACATTGTTTATTGTGCCGTGTGTTCTGACACGTGACGTGGGATCTGCACAGTGTTAAGACTGTCATATAAACATGGCCTCAACACTCAGATCAGATAATTCACTTATTTGCATCATTACATGAAACAGCTGAGGATAAGGAAGCTGTTCTTATTTGTAACGATATTTCAGGTGGACGATTCCTGATGACAGGGCAAGAAATAGCTCTGAAAGGTTGTTTCAAATAATGAAGTTAAAATAATAAATCCTTAATGTTTCATTTCTTCTTTTTCTACCAACTTCTAAAGACCACCTCCTTGATCTAGAGGTGGAGCGTCCGCCCGGAGAGCGGAAGGTCCGGGGTTCGATCCCCGGCCGCATCATAGCAAAAGACTTTGAAAGACCATACTTGTTGTTACCCTGTCTGTCGTTCAGCTTTAAGGGCTAAAACAAGGACTGGTCGGTTCAGAGTCAGTATACTGTGTCTGAATGAGGTATTCATATTAAACTGCGGCATGGTGTCTCAGTGTGCTAGCACTATAAATCGGCATCAGTCCAGACTAGTACAAGCAGCCACACACACACACACACATGCATGCACGTCGCTATATAAGTGCAATAATCTTGGACACGACGTTAAACCCAATTTCACTTCACCTCACCTCACCAACTTCTAAATGCCTATCAGAGAGTCAAAGCTGTTCTATATATCCATGACATCCATGATTTATGTTATTAATACATGTTATTATGATTTAAGTTTATTGCCATTTCACTTTTTATATGATAAGTACCCTTATCTTCTCCAGCAAATATTAATTGTGAGATTACATGAAAATAAAAGATATTTAACATTTGTTTTGCATGTGGACAATATCCAGTATTTATTGTGGTTGTCTTGTTTCAGATTCATCCAATGATCCGCACTTAGCAGAAACTGGCAAAACTCTCCGAGATCTGCTCATCAGACAACGCAAGAAAATCATGGAAAACAATGTGTTCGACAACCCGGGACATCACCACTGAGGGGAGGCTACTCTGGCATGGATGAAGAAGGGAGATAACTCTTCTCCAATGGTGCATAAATGATAAATGTTAATGACTGGGTTTGTTGCAGAGCACACAAGCTAAAACCTGTGCCGAGGGATGCCCCAAGTATTTAGTCTCCTGCTTAGAATATGTCCATGTATGTATTTACTTTATATCAAATGGTATGAATCTTTGTTTTACCTTTTGGGTTTGTGTATCAAACATATTGAAATATTGCCCTTGGTACAAATATGAAATTAACAACGTTGCCAATCATGGCAATGATGCTAATTATGTTGATAATTTATACCCAGCTATACAACGCTTGTCCATGATGACATAATGACTGTATGCACATATGCGCAATTTATGACAAGACCAACATGGTTGTATAAAGTGGGGTCGTAATATGTCTGATTTGTTTTAAAGGTGTATCAGTATATGAATACAAAATACCCTGTTATATAAATAATAACCTTGTATCACATTAATTCTTATGTGTTCAAAGGATGCTTAAGAACCATTCTGAGAAAACCATCATTTGAATACCATATACCTTGTTATATAAATAATAAACTTTTTCACAGGAAACCCTATGTGTACAATGGATGCTTCAGAACCATTCTGAGAAAACCATCATATGGATACCAAATACCTTGTTATATAAATAATAAGCTTTTTCACAGGAAACCCTATGTGTACAATGGATGCTTCAGAACCTTTCTGAGAAAACCATCATATGGATACCAAATACCTTGTTATATAAATAATAAGCTTTTTCACAGGAAAACCTATGTGTACAATGGATGCTTTAGAACCATTCTCAGAAAACCATCATATGAATACCAAATACCTTGTTATATAAATAATATGCTTGTATCACATTAATACAATGGATCCTTCAGAACCATTCTGAGAAAACCATCGTACAAATAGAAAATACCTTGTTATATAAATAATATGCTTGTATCACTGGAGTACCTATGTGTTCAGAGGATGCTTCAGAACCATTCTGAGAAAAGTCTTGATCTAACCATTGTATGAATACAATGTACCGTGTTAGATAACAATATACATGTACTTGTATAGCATGAATACCCAAGATTTGCATATATAGCAAGCATGGATTTTGAAAGGAGGGGTGTACAGCTTTAGGGGAAAAGGGGTGCACTTAAAATACCAAAATCCTAGCACATAATTCGGGAAACAATTTGTGTTTATTCGCCAAATATTGTCCAGTAAATTTTAGCTTTGCTTCCACAATGCAACCAGATGATTTAGCTGTAAGTTGTATGTTATAGGTAAACATGATTAGTATGCTTCAAATAAGGATGACACATCTCTACTCCTCCCTGAATCTATTTATGCATAAGTCGCTTCAGATACTTTCAGAATCATTTTTATCTAAATATACATGAACCTGTTCTGTTGATGAAGATATTTAGACTTGGTATAATGTGCTTTAAAAATGTCTTGTCAAAAGAAAGTAAAGTGAATAATTATTCAGGATGTGTTGACGACTTATTGCTTAAACTTTGATTTTAATTAGGCATGTTGACATTATTGTCTCAAATACTTTGCTCATATAATTGTGTATGGTTTTCAGTTTTGCTCAGCGATAAACTTGCCAAAAAGTAATGCTAATGTAGTCTATATACTGCAGGAGTGGTACACTCATTTATGTACTCAATAAGGCTAAAAAAAAATAGTCTTAGTTCTCAGGCACCGCAAATATCATCATAAAGTCTACCCTACGTTTTGTTGTTATTTCCATTTTCCCAAAAAAATTAAATCCTAATACTTAAAAACAATGCAATCCCATATAGCATGCAATTACTTCCCTTTACATGCACACTGCATTACTGCGCATCACGTGTGATGGTCATGGCAGCAATGAGTTTGTATGCTTGTTTGTGTAGGGAGGCCCTTTCCCAGGTTGATGGTACACAACTGTTTATTTGGTTACATACTAGTTTGAACAAGGAAAAAAAACCACCTTCACCCGCCCGCACTATATTTTCAAAAGTCATTGCCTGAGAACCAATTCTTTTATTTTTAATAAGCCTTAGTCATATTTATGCAAATAACATGCATTGGAGAATTAGCATAGTTTTAATCAAACTAGTGTAGACTAGCTAGCACCATTTAAGGCCAAAGAATTGTGAGGTATTGTTGCTTAAAGGACATTGTGGTTCCTTGGTAACCATAGAAACACCCTTGCGTACTCTGAAAACAAAACAATGACACTCATATTTTATAGCCTGGCAGGTCGAGTTGTCCCCAGTCTGTTAGTGCATCATCAAAACAATTTATTAAAATATTTATTAAAATATGTTTTCTTATTTGTTTTACAAAGTAATAAGTGTCAAAAGTTTTCAAATCCCAAGTCAAATGATTATTTTGTCTCCTATATTGGCCTACTTTAAGGGATTTTTAAAGGACTAATGAAGCAGAAAAAACTACTCAATAATTTATTTTAATTCACATGTGTGAAAATGGTAGAGAGATTTTAAGATTTAATGAAATTAGCCGTTTATTCTTCACACCTGCACTATAGTCTCTGTGACGTTTAGAAATAGTCTACAGGGAAGTAGTTTCTAGATAACCGTTACTGCTTGCATCAACAAATATCCTAGTCAGCTTGTAATACCACTATTGGAGGACCTCAAACTGCTTGAAATGTAAAACGGAGATTTATATCTGTAACCATGGTGATGGTTAAAACAAAATACTTAGTATACCAAATATCACTGGCAGTGAACACGTCCAATGTTGCCGAATATCAAAATGGTAGCTTCGGCTGCCGTCACATGTTGCCACTAAACTACCAGCATGAATTTTTTCTAATTATTAAAAAACTTCAACAACCCTCCTTACCTAAAGACAATCAAAGGTGTTTGTATATAGACTTGAATTTTGTCAAATATATTTGTTTTTTGTTTATACACTGGTTCCAACATTTAGCTTCTTGCCCCCAAAACAATTCAGGTTTTCCCTTTTGAAAAAATAAATGTAAATAGACATGTTTGTATTCAAGTTTTGCACTTTTCTATTTTAACCAGATTTTATTTGTTGTATGAACTGTTGTTCTGTATCTGACATGTCTTTGGTGAGGGGACTGTATAGCCTCAGCAGGCATAGGACATCAAGCGTCGGGACTGAATCACATTTCCTGGTATTCAATCTTACCAATTGTTGATTGATACTTTGACAAAAAAATTGTTTAATGAATCAACTAGGTATACTTTCTTCAGCTTTTCTTTTAATCCTCTTCATATTTTTACCAGACTCTACCCAGATTGATAGGAAGGCTTGTTTAGACATTATGATCTTCAGAATGGCCTTATTATTGAACGGTACATTGACATGCATCCACGGGCAGTAATCTGAGGCTACTTTTTATTATGAAGAAAATGTAGCTGACATGGTACATGACAATTAGTTTCATTACTAACAGAGGGCAGTCAGGTAGCCTAGTGGTTAAAGCATTCCAAGACCCGGGTTTGATTCCCGACATGGGTACAATGTGTGAAGCCCATTTCTGGTGTCGCCCGCCGTGATATTGCTGGAATAGTGCTAAAAGTGGTGTAAAACCATACTCACTCACTCACTCATTACCAACATAACATGTTGTATACCTGTAGTGTCATTTTGTTTCACAGGAAGTCATGAGTGAGATGTCATAAAGTTGTACCGTCCATTTTGGAGTTTTGTGACAATCCGATCTATTACTAGCATCCCTTCATGCCTGCCTCATGTCGGAGGTGAAGAATTGTTTCTTGTATACCAGTGCTAAAGAAGAAATCGTTCCCTGACAATACTTTCCCAATTTTGTTTTGTTCATTCCAGTCCTACTTCCCTACAACTAACATTAGTAGGTTGCAAAACCAACACTGCTTTCCTTGATAAGGTTCTGACCAAAGGATGTTATAAACAGATTTACTCTGCATATAGTGTTGACGATAACTGAAGCATGTGTTAGGTACCTCATCTTCAATTTGATAGTAATGAAAGCCACAAATATTATAGTGACAATGACAATTTTAAGCAGAAGAATACCTACATCTTAGCAGAAGTATCTATCCTAGCTTAACCCATTATAGTATTTTGTATTTGTGAAATGTTTTATGCAAAGCACTCAGATGTCCACATTATATTGAGGTGGATCCTGGATTTTGAAAAGGGGAATGGGGAATGTACAAGGACGGATCCAGCATTTGTAAAAGGGAGGGGTCCAAAATGCCAAAATCCTCTCAGATAATTTTACTGCCCACATTTGGTTTTCAAAATGGGGGGCACCTGGACTCCCGTTTTTCATTGATCATGGAACTATTTAACAAGGAGAGGGTTTAACTGTGAGGGTGGTCTGCTGGCTACATATTCAACTAGGGTAGTCTTCTTAACACACACAGGCTTATACCACAAGAATTAATGACTACTGCGGTTACCTTGACAATACCCATGATAAAGATGTTCCTGTAACACCTGACAACAAATTCTTTGAAGAAATTAAAGTAATTTTAGTTAAAAAGGGGAATACTTCTTACATTCTGTACTGTTAACCCTTAGAAACAGATATTCTATTATTGAAAAGGGGGAATAACTCTTACAATCTATTCCATTAACCAGTAGGACAAATTGATCTGTTGCTGCATAAAGGGGAGTAACTCTCGTATTCTGTACTGTTAACCAGCAGGACTTGATATTCCGAAAGGGGGAGTAACTCTCATATTCTCTGCTGTTAACTGCAATACTAACAATTCTATAGAAAATTCTGTAACAGAACAAATTTACTCAAAATATTCTTCTATGTAATGTGTTTAGTGTTGTGTGTTGTTGTTGGTTGTGTTCAGTGATCGATCACACAATGTTGCCAAATCCTGAGTTGTAGTCCCATATAGAATGTGATATGTGTACAGACCATGTAGTATATATAAATAGAGCTATGCATAATACAGTGTTACACATAGTATTACATACACAACTGCACAAGATTATGCTGTATTCCATGCAGATGCCATACTTCCTCTAATAAATGCCTGGTGTATAATGCAGGAGTATTGAACAAGTCAATTTTAACTAGACATATAGAAGAAAAACAACTGAATGAGTTGGTAAAAATATTTTCCTCCCATGGCTATGAGGTAAATCATTAGTGCTGCTACCCTATGGGGTATATACAGAACAAAGAACGTTAGGGATTGTAAATATTTTTTTGGATATTTTAGTGAAAATGTGTGCTCATTTTCACTTTAAAAAACATATTCCCCAAAAATTCTTGATAGATACCGTATTTGACATAATAAGCGCCCAGGGCGCTCTCAAAATTAGTAATGGGGGGCTCTTATTAGAATATTATTTTGGTGAGAGAAAAAAACCAGTTGAAAGATCTTGAATATTGTGGTTTATGCTGACAGCCTGGAATGATACAAAAGAAAAGTCTGTGTGTATTATACACGACAAATATATTTTCTAGAATTTAATTGCCCATAATTAAGGGTGCATATAACACACGAGTTTGTATTATACATGAATAAATATGTCTTGCGTACATTGATCAATTGGAAGGGGTGCTAATTTGGATTGTTCACAAGCCAATATATTAGCAAATATCGCCGTGGGCGCTTATTACGTCAAATACGGTAATTGTTTTGTTCAGTATTTAAGTCTTGACAGCTAATAGTATACTGACAAATGAAAATAAAATCCTTAGGCCATAGAAAATTGATTACTAGATTTTCATCCAATTTAAAAAGAACAGTGAGCAGGAGGTATTTTATATTTTAGGTATTTTTTTTAAAATACAGTGTACTTTAACTGTTGACAGGTTTGATTCCCTTTTAGCAGTTTGAAGGATGCTTGGAAAAAACAATGTATATGGTTTGTGCATTAAGTGAAGAAAACAGGAAATACACAATTATGTTTCTAGGTTTGTCAGCACCATACTCGTGCTCATGGGTTTCACCGAAGTGGTCAACTCTGAGACCTGCATCACTTCGGGCTTTCCTCCCACTTTAAGCTGACACGCTGTGATATAACTGGAATAATGTTAAAAGCGGCGTTAAACCAAATCACTCACTCACTCATCTGTAGCTACGAGGAGACAATAAAACAATATGAGAGGCAATATGTAAATCTAATAATTCCAACGTCTTGCAAAAAATTGTCCAAATTATTGTGACCCTCCTCAAAGGTAATTTTCGATGACTAGGGTCCCATTCTTCAAAGTGATCTTAGTGCTACTACTGTCGTATCTCCCAATCTTTAACACAGACTGATGATAGTAGGAGCTAGTCCCATTCTGTAGCATAGGCTAATGATGGTCATAGCTACTTCTATCTGTAATACAGACTTACGATGATCGTAGCTACTCCTATCTGTAACATTAACTTACGATGGTCGTAGTTACGCCCATCTTTAACATAGACTTAAGATAGTCATAGCTACTCCTATCTGAAACACAGACTTACGATGATCGTAGCTACTCCTATCTGAAACACAGACTTACGATGGTCATAGCTACTCCCATTCATTAACATAGACTTACGATAGTCATGGCTACTTGCATTTTCTAACATTGACTTACGACAGTCGTACCTCTACAGTTGTTCAGTGCACAGGACCCAGTTTGTAATGAGAACTCAGATCGCCAGGGCATTTATTAGAGGAATCAGTTATACTCTTGTATCTTTACACTAGAATAGTCAGTGCCATGTTTTTTGTGGATTTTTATACTTTTGTAAGCTTTAACCGACAAAATCCCTGCAGTGTGGTAGTCGCCCCTTTCTGCAATTCTGTCCCTCATTAAGCTTGTTCCAGGAATCACCTGAGACAGGACACAGACATGGGGACAGGGGGACATCTTTTTCCTAATCCATTTTGACTCTCAAGATAGTTTTCTCGTTACCCAAGAATTATTGAATAAATTGCATCTGTTTCTTGTTTCACACCGACATATGTCTGGACAAATAAGAAGTTTTTAGGAAATGTAAAACTCTATTTCCAGCTCACCTGAACGAGATTTTCATGTGAGTTTTTGTCTTGGTATGTTGTCCCTCCTCAATCCAGTTGTCCAAGATGTCTAAGGTGCTGAGTTCACTGTACAGAGTTGTGTCCCTTGGGCACGCCAGAAATCTATGATTGTGGGTTCGTATCCTGGTTCGCCCAAATTATGTTTCTAGGTTTGCAGCACCATCCCCGTGTTTGTGGGTTTCACCGAAGTGGTAAACGTGTGAGACCTGCATCACGTCGGGCTTTCCTCCCACATTAAGCTGACATGGCATGATATAACTGGAATACTGATAAAGCCGAACTCACTACTTAACTTTTAACATCTTCTCTGAAAGCAGCGTTGGTCCAAAAGTATGTCTACAATAACATAATATGCTACATGAATTAGCATTTTTAGATTTGGCGCTTCTGTGAAAATCAGCCATAGATCAAGTTATGAATCAATTTTTATGAAGCTGTTGTTTTTGTGGGTGATAAACAGTGAATGTGCCCATAATACAGGGACATATATTTCTTCTGGCATATTTTGAGTTTTGAATGTTTTTTTCCAGTATGATTCTTAAAAGCGAAACATTTTACTAAAAATACAAAATTCAAGTGAGCTACAGAGACTATGGCTCTACCTTGCATTCCTTGTGTGTAAAAAATTGTTTTAAAAAATGTTGTTCATGTGTAAAATTTATATCAATTAATTATAATATACACATGTATTTATAGCAGTATATAGACTTAATACCAAAACGGTACTCATCTGACAATATAGTGCTATAAATCATAACAAAAGTTGGTTGATGATTTTTTTAAACATTTTTAGATTTATTCCTTAATTTTCATAAGTTGATATAAAACATGTCTACATATTGTGTGTTCTATATACTTTATCATAAGGACATATTCTGCATACAGTTTCATTATAACCAGAAATAAGAATATTATTTGTCACCATGGTAACAAAACTTTATTATACAAGGAAATAATTTTATGTTAACATATGATGATCACACTTTCAAATTCAAATTTTGTGTTAAGCATTGAAACAGTGTGATAGTAGTATGGGTACAAGTTTTATTTTTTTCACATTAAAGATTTACAATTTTTTTTAATTTTGTTAATAGACTAAACTAGGTCATGTTAGAATGCATTTGATATTAGCATATCTGGGCCCATTGCACAAAGGGATCTTAGCGCTATGATTATTGTAAGTATGTCAAGGTCGATCGTCTTAGCGCTAAGATTGCTTTGTGGAACGGCGCTCTGATAGACTTGCTTTTGTCCCATTTACTGGTAGTCTTTGCAAGTTCTAATGATCGTAGGTTATATTTGGGAATGTTCAACATTGACATGCTAAATGAGAAATAAGTAGAGCTTTTTGCACTGTTTGCATGTTTTGGAAATGACAAAGTATGAATTAAACAACTGGAATTTGTTCACAGCATCATGCAGAGTTTTATTCATTTGTAATTGGTAGCGAACTTGTAACATAGATTTGTAGGAACTACCAGTAATGAATATTGTTGAGAATCTGATACCTGAGTGTCAGCGTGTTACCAGCACTGACAAGAAACACATGGTTAGGAACATATTGTAGAGGTTAGTAAACTGCACTAACTTAGTAATACAGTAAACTACGGTTATAACGAACATGCTTATAACGAACTGACGGATATAACAAACTATTTTTGGGGTCCTGTCTTTTTGCTGTATATATTCCATACATTTGCTTATAATGAACTACAGTTATAAAAAAATAAAATTAGTGGTCCCTTTGAGTTCGTTATAACCGTAGTTTACTGTATACCAAACAAAAAACGAGACACAATTTCTTGTCAGCTTCTGCATAAACTACAGTAGGTTCAAATAACACAGGAAGTTCAACTGATCTGTCCGAGTTACCCGGGTAGTGCCTATATCCTGCTGTCATGCTAGGTGTAGATGAGAGTAATTGTTTGTTTGATGGGTGAATATTATCTTATATCATGAATCACGTGCAGGTGGAGCACCAAATGTAGCTACAATGTTGCTGCTACTTGATCTGCCCAAGCTATGATTTACACATGTAGCCTCCAATCCCTGTAACAACTATTGATGTAGTTTGGTTATGGATCACTTGATACATGGTTGTGAATTGTTCATGAGTGTTATCTTCACATGATACATAAATATCTTCCTCATAGTCTTAGCAGGCCTAGACTTGAATACATAGGAAAATCTTGTTGAACTGGACACCATATAAGGGATCACCATAAATTCCATTTCACTTTAATATGATTGGTTATAATGAATTTAGTTTATTTCTTTTTATATTATAATTTATGATCAAACATTGTGCCATATTGAATGAATATGATAATAATCTTTGTTTGATGAATGGTAAGTCTCCTTGACCTTGATAAAGGATGTGTGAATAATATGTAATTTTTTTTTTATCGAAAATTAATTTTGTCTATTTGTTATTTTTAGTTTTCAATTTTCACATTTTCCTTGTGTCAGAGTTGATTGCAAATAAATATTTCTCAATATTATATTTTCATAAATATAACTGAAAAGTTTGTTTTTTAAGAAGCTAATTGTCATTTTCTTCTTTGTGTTTCAAGTCAATTTAATTCTGGTAGTCAAATAAAACATTGATATTCTGTAGGGTCTAGTGATCTAGTCATATGGTTTTTGATAATTTTATCTGCTGATAACTTTCTTCCATTAATTGTTATTTGTTTTGATAAGTTTGACAAGTGATGGTTTTTATATCACTTCCAATTTTGTTACCTTTTCAAAGTGCATAATTTGCTAAGATAAGTCAGTGCAATTACCATGGTTACAGTAACAGCTGTAATATCAAGGTTAAATGTATTTTTACGAATAAATATTCTACTGTTAATTAACATGTACATCTAGTTGTTTTCTTTCTGAATGTGTGATTTTGTTAACCTTACCTGATTAGAATAATTTATTTCCCCCCAACGTCCCCTCCCCAACTCAACACCACCCCAACTCAACACCACCACCAACTTAACACCACTCCAACTACATATCACTAGATATCACACCTCTGTCAAAATATACCAAACATACAGGCCACAAGTCCCCATAGCCTTTAAAAACGTGAGATAAAATAAGTTAATGGAGCAAATACAATTTTAGCAAAATTCAAGTGAGCTACAGCGCCCACGCAGATGCCAGAGAGATAGTCACGTGACCCGACCGACCCACCAACACTTGTCTGGCAAGTCTGGAGGCTTCACACAACAAACTATAGTTTCAAAACATGGAACATGGAACAAACGTTTGGCGACAAATAAAATCGGTCAACATTTTTATGATATCAAACTGGATTTTGAGTGTGAATGGTTGCAATACCCATGTTAATCACTTACATCCAGATCCTGGTAGATATCACATGCTTTTCTTCAAACAATTGGCGTTGGCATTTGAGTTACTTAGGACCTAAGTAACAACAACAACAACACACATTTGTCGTGTGAAAATACAATTTGGTGAACATTTTGGAGTTTGCAAACTGATGTTCCTCGTGTGAACCCACTTTAGGTTAACTATCTTGTCGAAATAGTGTAGTATCGTGGTTCGGCCCTGGACCGGCTGTGCACTTTCTAATATAAGGGAGACAACTCTCTTGCCGGAACACAATGTGTTACATGAAAAGAGCTCGCTTAAGAAAGGATGTTAAGAAATATATATTGAAAGATAACACGGCGCAAAGACATTTTGTAGCGTACCTACCTATTGATACAAGTACCTGTACTGTCATAACGAGCCATGTGTACCTCAGAAGTTAAAACAAATTGTACTTTGTATGTGGTACCTTCATAAATCAGGAATGAGAATATCATGAATATGGCACATTTAGTTAAAATAGTTATGCCATGTAAAAGGAGAAAACAAACATGAAAACAAAACCAGTAATATGTTTCACAACAGCGACTTCCTGAAAGATTTATTGGGCGACTTGGTTGATGCATGTCATTGTATGCCAGTTGCGTGGATCGAAACTCGTGATGTCAATCACTGAATTGTCTGGTCAAGACTCGATTATTTTACAGACCGCCGTCATATAGCTGGAATATTGCTGAGTGCGGGGTTAAACAACAAACAAACAAGTGGTAACGTATAAGACTTCGTGATATTGCTGGAATATTGCTAAGAGCCACGTAAAACCATACTCACTTACTCACTCACTCACTCCTACCGGGAACAGAGCCACACTTTGAACAAACTCACTTGCACCACATGTTCAGTCAAAATTGTTATCCCAAAAAATATTGACCTCTGTCACAATTAAGGTGTCGAAGGATTGCAATGGCGAGTCGGGACACCGACATGGTCATTCGTCACCACTCGCCCCTTTCCGTAACCTGTCCCGGATCGACACGAGTTGGTCACGAATGCGACATGGTGTGATTGCAATATGACATCCGGGTACTCACACCACCGGATCCGAGACTTCCGCAACGCCATGAACCGCGGACGTGTTCCACTTGTAAGTGCGTTATGAAGTATTTGTCAGCGAGTCAGTTATATCACCCACTACTTGACCAGACACGACACTCGATCAAATCTCTTCCGCCTCGTACGAAGAATAATGTTATGGTCTCTTGTATAATCTCGTGCAACCGGTGTGTCACGTTTTAAACAACGCATTACCGTATGCGTAATACAGCTATAAGTATCTCTTTCCAAGAAGTTTGGGGTTTTTTAACGCCGCTCTCAGCAATATTACAGCTTTTTGACGGCGGTCTCTACATAATCGAGTCAGGACCAGACCATCAAGTGATTGACATCATGAGCATCGGTCCACGCAATTGGGATACGATGACACGCATCAACCAAGTCAGCGAGTCTGACCACCCGATCCCGTTAGTTGCCTCTTACGACAAGCATGGGTTTGCTGAAGACCTATTCTAACCCGGAATCTTCACGGGACCGGTGTGTCACGCATGACTAAATGCGTACCACAGCTAATATTATCTCTTTCAAAGAAGCTAGTATGGGGGCTCACACAGATTCCTGTATGAGATAGACACAATGTATTGTCCGGGTAGAAACGGAATTACCCGGTCATGGGAGTCACATGGAACGGCACAGTGACATAATGTTACCGGTATACTTCATGACCTGTATTTATAAAGTGCACACTCTGCCGGAGTGAGTGATTGAAATGGATTTTACTCCGATTTGAACAATATTCCAGTTATATTACGGCGTGTCAGCTTAATGTGGGAGCAAAGCCTGAAGTGATGCAGGTCTCAGACGTTTACTACTTTGGTGAAACCCACCGACAAAACTTGAAACATAATCAGGGCAAACCGGGATTCGAACCCCGAATCATAGGTTTCTGGCATGCCCATAGCACGCAACTCTGCACAGCGAATTGCGGCGCCGTAGACAACTTAGGGGCTTAAGGCCATGTTGCCTCAAAGTGCACTTCCGACATGGAGGGATAGTAACCGTGTTATTGGCGTCGTTTTTATCTCACCCGATACACCCAGGAGAAGATGGGATCTGAATGCTACCCGTGCAATTTCAGTAGGTCACCTTCTCAGAGAGGATTGTTTTTAATAAGTAAGAAATATTCAATCGATTGACGCCTGTTGATTTCGTTTGTTCAATATTGTCTCGATGGGACGACTGTACTCCATACCGTAGTATTATGAATGGATCGGGTTTTCTTTGACTAGAGATTAACTATAGTAATATGGAAGGATCGGGTTTTCTTTAACTAGATAGTAACTGTAGTAATATGAAAGGATAGGGTTTTCTTTAACTAGAGATTAACTTTAGTAATATGAAAGGATAGGGTTTTCTTTAACTAGAGATTAACTTTAGTAATATGAAAGGATAGGGTTTTCTTTAACTAGAGATTAATTGTAGTAATATGAAAGGATCGGGTTTTCTTTTACTAGAGATTAACTTTAGTAATATGAAAGGATAGGGTTTTCTTTAACTAGATAGAAACTGTAGTAATATGAAAGGATCGGGTTTTCTTTAACTAGAGATTAACTTTAGTAATATGAAAGGATCGGGTTTTCTTTAACTAGAGATTAACTTTAGTAATATGAAAGGATAGGGTTTTCTTTAACTAGAGATTAACTTTAGTAATATGAAAGGATCGGGTTTTCTTTAACTAGAGATTAACTGTAGTAATATGAAAGGATCGGGTTTTCTTTGACTAGAGATTAACTTTAGTAATATGAAAGGATCGGGTTTTCTTTAACTAGAGATTAACTTTAGTAATATGAAAGGATAGGGTTTTATTTAACTAGAGATTAACTTTAGTAATATGAAAGGATCGGGTTTTCTTTAACTAGAGATTAACTTTAGTAATATGAAAGGATAGGATTTTCTTTAACTAGAGATTAACTGTAGTTATATGAAAGGATAGGGTTTTCTTAAACTAGAGATTAACTGTAGTAATATGAAAGGATAGGGTTTTCTTTAACTAGAGATTAACTGTAGTTATATGAATTGATAGGGTTTTCTTTAACTAGAGATTAACTGTAGTAATATGAAAGGATCGGGTTTTCTTTAACTAGAGATTTACTGTAGTTATATGAAAGGATCGGGTTTTCTTTAACTAGAGATTTACTGTAGTTATATGAAAGGATCGGGTTTTCTTTAACTAGAGATTTACTGTAGTAATATGAAAGGATCGGGTTTTCTTTAACTAGAAATTTACTGTAGTAATATGAAAGGATCGGATTTTCTTTAACTAGAGATTAACTATAGTAATATGAAAGGATCGGGTTTTCTTTAACTAGAGATTAACTATCGTAATATGAAAGGATAGGGTTTTCTTTTACTAGAGATTAACTATAGTAATATAAAAGGATCGGGTTTTCTTTAACTAGATAGTAACTGTAGTAATATGAAAGGATCGGGTTTTCTTTAACTTCTTTGTGTAGTAGATAATGCCCACGTGTAAAGTAATATAGGATCAGATGGTTTACTTAAGCTGCAGTTATATAGATCACGGTAGAAATAGAAGCGCCAGTAAAATCTCTATCCGTGGTGCCCGCAGACACATCACGTCGTGGTGTTGCAGCTTTCTCGTGTCACAGTGTTGTTTTCTATAAGCATGTGACGTTATGTCCAGAGCATCCGTTGTCTGAGCTGCATATAACACCAGGAAGTGGAGATACAGAATATTTACGCCATGTTGAATTAAATAAATGTTCACCAACGTTTCAAGCCATATTTGAGACAATGTCAGTATGTCATATGAAGAGATAGAGGCGGTACACGCACGCACACACGCACGCACGCACGCACGCACGCACACACATACCACTGATAATTATTTATATTTGTCTGTTGATATTAACTGTTGCATAACACTGCTCACAACTCCTACTTGAATGGGGGAGATTATTACTTAAATCGCGTAAGAATTAAAACATATTTTTGTGTATATATTGGATCCAATAATAGTGTTGATATATGAGAGATGAGATGATTAAGGATAACCACAGCATTAACGCTATCCTCGTAGTGCATCATGGGATTTATGTCGGCTGGAGATGTTTGTTCCGGGGAGATACGAACGAGCGCGGAAACTTATTTCTCCTCCGCAATGATAATGTCAGTCTGAATTTCTTCTTAATCACCAGTCGTGTTACGTACGGAATGTTCCCAGGAAGTTTGAGACTTCTACACGTGCACGAGAACGATTATTTCCACTGATGAGATAAGAATTTATCTTGTTATATCAGACTGCGTCTAATCCGAACTTGACTACTGGCCACAGACAATGAGTGCGTGAGTTGTAAGTTGGGTTTAACGCCCCTGTGAACAGTATTCCAGTTATATCACGGCGTGTCAGCTAAATATGGGAGGAAAGTGATGCGGGTCTCAGATGTCACACACAATCATCCAGGCCACACACTGTCACACACAATCATCCAGGTCACACACTGTGACACACACCACGTCACACACCACGTCACACACCAGGTCACTCACTGCGACACCTAATCACCCAAGTCACACACCACGTCACACACTGTGACACACACCAGGCAACACACTGTGACACACGATCATCCTGGTCACACACACCAGGTCACACACTGCGACAGTCATCCAGGTCACACACTGTCACACACTCCAGGTCACACACTGTGACACACCACGTCACACACTGTGACACACACCAGGTCACACACTGCGACAAACAGTCATCCAGGTCACACACTGTGACACACTCCAGGTCACACACTGTGACACACACCAGGTCACACAACGTGACACACGCATGTGCAAAATGCTTAGCCCATATAAGCTGACCAAGCATACCTATTTGACATGAAGGGGAATATCCATCTAGGGTACAAGAAGCCGGCATACACCAGGAAGTATCTGCTAGTATATGCATATAGACGCACTGCGTGACTTCAACATGTACATGCATATACGTGTACTGTATTGCCATAGTGCTCCGCTACCCCCGTGTGTGTGCGTGTGTGTGTGTGTGTGTGTGTGTGTGTGTGTGTAAAGCACACATTGGGTCACAGATCACACCACCTGTCGCCTCGAACACAGCCCTACTCATGTATATGATATGCGTTTCCATATAAGGCTATATAAGTCGCCCCGGACGCTGCTATATATATCAGGTCAGTGAGGGTGTCGATCGGGTGGCTTATCGCAGCCAGGGAATCCGGTACCCGCTTACTGGGCCGGCCTGTACTATTTGAATAAGGTCTTGCTTAATCTTCCTTAAGTACTGCCGCAATACCTCAATTGTGGGGCGAGATGTGTGGTAAAGGTTGACAGGAGGATTGTTGTCAGCGACTATGAACGGTGTCGTTGGAGGGTAGATAAACACTTAAATATAGAATTTTAAATATTAAATATAGAATTTTGTAAGAAACAAACAACTTGATTTAAATTGAAAAGGAGACCCAATGAGATGGGAAATTCAGAACTTGCGGGAAAATCTAGACTTGGTTCATTTAGAGCTATAGCATTACAGTAAGGGCTAGCCGGAAGGTTGGTTGGTTGGTTTGTTGTTTATCGCCGCACTCAGCAATATTCCAGCTATATGACGGCGGTCTAGCCGGAAGGGAAGATAATATGGTTCAGGTGAGACAGCTAGACAAGTGGGAAACTCCATTTTTCTGTAGTTGTCGCCCGTGGGTAAAGCATTTAACTGTGCCCCACTTGTATGAAAAAAATGCAATAATTTTGGATGTAGAAAAAATTATATGATTTTATAAATGTTGTGTTTTTTCGCTGATTGTGAGGGTGAGTCTTTCAGATTCGTGGAAGTTTACACTATTCACCGACTGACCTGAACTGATATTTCTCTCCGAGCTGGGCAGAAGGTATCACCAACAGTAAAGTCAATTTCATTATTTGATTAGGAAGTTTAGTATAGACATGGGAGTAATTGGCTTTAGACAGATTTGAAATTAGTTAAACTTCATTTAAAACATAATAAATATCATTTGTTATTTTCAACATATTAAAACATCAATGTAAGCATCTCCCGAGGCAGTTAACACCTTTGCCTCAGGAAAATGGTATTAAAACATTAAATACTTACTATAGCTGGGTTTTCGTTTTAATATAGGAAAATATAGAGAGTAATCGGATGCTTGTTTGTCTGTTGTTTAGCACTTCACTTAGTAATATAGCAGATATTTGACGCCGGGCTGTAAATAATCAAGTCGGGACTAGGCAAACCCGTGATTGATAGGAGGAGCAACGTCCCGAGTCGGCCGTCGGGTTACAGTGACACGCAACTACCCAAGTCACTGATCCTGACGATGCACCTAAACTATTTAGTTGCCTTATGACTAGTTTAGACAAGGTAACTTTGAGCCAGAGGATCAAGAGGGCGCGAGGAGCTTTTGTAGCATACCTGCAAGTACCCCTACTGTCATACAGCGTACATGTGTATTCCAGAAGGTGAAACACATTGTAATTTGCATGTGGTACCTTCAGAAACAGGAATGAGAACATGGCACATTTGAGTTTAAATACATATGTTATATTAAAATAGGAATATACATACAGTAAACTACGGTTATAACGAACTCAAAGGGACTACTATTTTCAGTTCGTTATAACCGTAGTTCGTTATAAGCATATATACAGCATAACCACAGCAAATAGTGCGGACTAAAAAGTAAGTTCGTTATATCCGTCAGTTCGTTATAAGTGTGTTCGTTATAACCGTAGTTTACTGTATCATGAAAACAAAACTAGAACTCTGAAACAAGGGGTACAATATTTATTAAATTGACACGATAATTTCCACTGAGAATAAAAATTCATCTTGTTATATCAGCTTCGTCTAATCCGAACTTGACTACTGGCTACAGACAATGAGTGCATGAGTGAGTGAGTGAGTTGGGTTTAACGCCTCTGTGAACAGTAATCCAGTTATATCACGGCGTGTCAGCTAAATATGGGAGGAAAGTGATGCGGGTCTCAGATGTTCACCACTTGGGTGAAACCCACAAGTATGGGTATGGTGCTTACGGACCTAGAGACATAATCGGGGCGAACCGGGATTATACATTAAATAGACACAATCTTCGTGGCATACATGATCAATGTTTAAACTATTAACGGAATGGAAAGGCAGAACATTCTTTTGTTGGCACATGTCGCATTGTCTAGAATTGAACAATATTTATGGCAGGGACACAATGGCTGGACGGAATGGCATACAGATGTGTAAAGTTATTAATATTTTTCATAATTAATCTTTTAAAAGTAATAGTTACATGGTTGTAATATTATTTATGATGAAGTAGATCAGTGGAGACATGAAGATATTGTTAAAATTGAACCCACAACGTTGTGAGTGCGTAGTTTTTCCATAACCATGAATCCTACTTCTCTATGAGAGTTACTTCCCTCATGCCTCCAGAACTGTACTTTTTACTCCTGCCGTGCACACAGCAATATGTGATACCGTGCACACAGCAATATGTGAGACCGTGCACACAGCAATATGTGAGACATACACACAGCAATCCGTGAGACCGTGCACACAGCAATATGTCAGACCGTGCACACAGCAATATGTGAGACCGTGCACACAGCAATATGTGAGACATACACACAGCAATATGTCAGACCGTGCACACAGCAATATGTCAGACCGTGCACACAGCAATATGTGAGACATACACACAGCAATATGTCAGACCGTGCACACAGCAATATGTCAGACCGTGCACACAGTAATATGTGAGACATACACACAGCAATCTGTGAGACCGTGCACACAGCAATATGTCAGACCGTGCACACAGCAATATGTCAGACCGTGCATACAGCAATATGGGAGACCGTGCACACAGCAATATGTCAGACCGTGCACACAGCAATTTGTCAGACCATGCACACAGCAATATGTCAGACGATGCACACAGCAATATGTCAGACCGTGCACACAGCAATATGTCAGACGATGCACACAGCAATATGTCAGACCGTGCACACAGCAATATGTCAGACCGTGCATACAGCAATATGGGAGACCTTGCACACAGCAATATGTCAGACCTTGCACACAGCAATATGGGAGACCATGCACACAGCAACATGTCAGACCATGCACACAGCAAAATGTCAGACCGTGGAAGCAGGGATATGTGTGAGCATGCATGCATCTATATGAAATAATTCTCTGGTGCAAGCAAACCCACTGCTGTAACTATCGACCACACATAACGGTACGAGCGCGCTGTAATAACCAAACAACGAATGACGCTAGGTCCCTTTCAACATAACCGCGTATGGACGGTGTATAGACATCGGCATTAAGCTGGATAAGCAAATAAAAGATACTCCACGGTAGCGCAGATAGAAAAACAGTTTACATTCACAACGCGTCAGTGTCAACATCTATTGATGGATATAGAGGCAGCCGTAGACGGTCGGTAAACCCAGACCCAGGCAATGAACGTCGGAGTTCATCAATACACACTGACAGGGTATTCACATGCCTTGCTTACTTTCGTAACACTTTCGCTAGGGCGTTACAGGGAAGGACTTTGACCTGTTTGTCGATAACGCTGGGAAAATACTTTAAGACGGATTTAATTTTTTAAAAAGAAATAACCCATGTTAATATAAGTTGACGATAATTGTATTTTGTCCTCGTTATACTTAAAAGTCTTCAATTAAAATGTGAAAATATGCGAATTGCGTCTTCTTGACAGAAATCAAATATTATTTGTTCTTCACAAATCCTTGTTATACATTCTTTTTCGTGTGCCATGTCAACTGATTTGCTGTACAAAGATTTATACGTGACCCGGGCTTGTATATTGCCTTCATATCAGGCTCTTGTTGAATTTGTAAACTTTAAAAACAAATATTAATTTTTAACACTTTGTACATAATGAATTACAGTTCGGTGTGGATAAATATTAGAATTGGCTGTTTTACACAGCAAAGAAATGTGTTTGTGTTTCAAATGAAGATATTCGTAAGGAAGGACCTGGGAAAAGCACTTAAGTCAAGTCACACACAGAATGTGCATTGTGCAATATTCGAACTATAAGTCAAAGGTCGTTTCTAGGCTTGCAGTAAAGTGTTACCCCATGCATACAGTGATGTGTTAGACCATGCATGCAGTGATGTGTTGGAACATGCATGTAGTTACGTGTTAGACTATGCATGCAGTGATTTGATAGACCATGCATACAGTGATGTGTTAGACCATGCATACAGTGATGTTAGACAGTGCATGCAGTGATTTGATAGACCATGCATGCAGTGACGTGTTAGACCGTGCATACAGTGACATGTTAGACAGTGCATGCAGTGATGTGTTAGACCATGCATACAGTGAATTGATAGACCATGCATACAGTGATGTGTTAGACCATGCATGCAGTGATGTGTTAGACCATGCATGCAGCGAAGTGTTAGAACAAATATGTAGTGATGTGTTAGACTTTGCATGCATGATGTTTGATTCACAAATACATACTTTTGATATAGTCGGGATCGTACAACGGACTCCGCTTCCAGCACATTTTTCGTATGATTACGGAAAGGGTTTTGATATTGTGTATTATTGTAAGAGGAGTAAAACCCACCCCACTCTACCGATACTGTCACGCGCATAGTTCGTGAATTAGGGATGGGTTTATTACAGTCAGTGGTACATCAACTTCAAGTGCCAGGTAATGCAGACAAGACTTGGATGTGAAAGACGTTGTAAAGGTCCCGAGTGTTTGCCTCGGTGTCAAGGTTTCATAACTCTGTCAATGTTGATATACAGAAGCTCAGTAAGTAAATATATCGGTGAAAAGTTGGGCGTTTTCACTGACAGAAATAGTACACGATATAATCTATCCATACGTTTTGTAAGTATTGCCACTTACTATTTTTATAAAGTACATCGTTTCTAAGCCCTGAGAAATTCCTGCTTTCCATGGTTTAGACCAATATATTTTTTAAGATCCCACTAAAATGGATACTTCAACTTACAAGCCAATACGTAGATACCCCTTTAAGACACGCGTACTGTTCTCATGGTGAACACCAGGTGCTAACAGGCACCCCTCGGCGAGGGTCAAGAGGCTGTCCCTGTGTGTGTCAATGATCCGACTATATTTTGTAGAATGTTGATCGGGTGTCTGCTACGCATGACCTTGCTGACTGTGTATCATCACACTCACTCACTCTGTGGAAACTCTGGTCCCCAGTATCTCATTATTGTTGTATGAGTCAAATGGGAATTGGGTGGTGTTTGGCTTGGTTGAGTGCATGTCATTGTAATGCGTATGGTGTAGATTGCTGCTCGTACTCTCAGTCACTCGTATGCCTTGTCCCATCGTGATGATGAACTGGCCCCCGGGAAATATCTCAAATGTATCGCTGACTGCGAGGTATCACTCACTCACTCACTCACTCACTCACTCACTCACTCATCCACCCACCCATCCACCCACCCATCCACCCACCCACTCACTCACTCACTCAACCACTCGCTCGCTCACTCACTCACTCACTCACTCACTCACTCACTCACTCATCCACCCACCCACCCATCCACCCACCCATCCACCCACCCACTCCCTCACTCACTCACTCAACCACTCGCTCGCTCACTCACTCACTCACTCACTCACTCACTCACTCAACCTATTTTATAGTGCTAGCCCTTTCTAACTACCAGTCTTTGTCTTAGCACCTCGATGCCGAGCGCCAGACAGGGTAACAACAAGTACCATCTTTAACGTCTTTTGGTATGACGCGAGCAGAGGATCGAACCCCGACCTTCCGCTCTCCGCGCAGACGCTCTACCACTAGACCGCGGAGGCGGTCAGACATGAGGGTAAAACCTCGGGTAAACAGGAAGAAACCAATGCCTAAATCCCCGAAAACCCAGGGTAAACATTTGTATGAATGGGTAAATATGCTTTTATCTCCAACAGATATCATTAGTCATGATTGTGTTATTGTGTGTGTACCGCCAGACGCCGAACACGTCAAATGCCGCATCTGTCGTAAATCATTAACCAAATGTATTCTACTCGCGCAAATTACTACAGCACCTTCAATAATGATGTATTACCTCTAATAAATTTCACTTCAGGGCGTTTGTTACTGACGTCTGTTGAGCAATATCGTGATCCTGTACGCTGAAAAAAAGAACATCAGCTGATAACCTGCTGTGGAACACCAGACTGGGTGACAGTATTGTGTCCTTTGCGTTGACAGTCAGTATCGGCTCGGTAGGTATAGTAGGTGAGGTGAAATGGGGTTTAATGTCGCGTCCAAGATTATTGCACTTATATAGCGTGTGTGTGTGTGTGTGTTTGTGTGGCTGCTGGTACTAGTCCGCGGATTGATGCCGATTTATAGTGCTAGCCCACCGAGATACCATGACCTTCCGCTCTCCGGGCGGACGCTCTACCACTAGACCACGGAGGTGGTCGGTAAGTATACTAAGTAAATTGGTCCTTCTCAGAGTTATGATCCGTAGTTGAGAGGTACAATGTCTGACCTGGCTGATAATGGATATTTAACCCGACGGCGGTGTCGTTGTTCATTTTATCAACCACTGATTTGTCTGGTCTGACGGCGGTGGCGTTGTTCATTTTATCAACCACTGGTTTGTCTGGTCTGACGGCGGTGGCGTTGTTCATTTTATCAACCACTGGTTTGTCTGATCTGACGGCGGTGTCGTTGTTCATTTTATCAACCACTGGTTTGTCTGGTCTGACGGCGGTGGCGTTGTTCATTTTATCAACCACTGGTTTGTCTGATCTGACGGCGGTGTCGTTGTTCATTTTATCAACCACTGGTTTGTTTGGTCTGACGGCGGTATCGTTGTTCATTTTATCAACCACTGGTTTGTTTGGTCTGACGGCGGTATCGTCGTTCATTTTATAAACCACTGGTTTGTTTGGTCTGACGGCGGTGTCGTCGTTTATTTCATCAACCACTGGTTTGTCTGGTATGACGGCGGTGTCGTTGTTCATTTTATCATTTAACTAAAGCATTTATCAATGACATAATCTTATGACATAAAAACATGATCAGCAAATACCGATTAACTAAAAATCGGTTGATATTTCCCATATTAAAAAAAACACTCGTGATTTATCCTCTATTTATCAACCACGGGTTTGTCTTTGTTTTTGCTTTATTTAGACCATCCGTGAAGCTATCTGAGTCAATTTCAAACTATACCGGTCATCGCCTGTAACATCCATACACAAGAGATGTCCAGCGTCTATATTGTGTTTATTACAGCATGTGTGCGCGCGTACATTCTACATTGAAGCATGTTTATTCATTTGAGTAAAAAATGATCACATTTATAATGTTCCCTCATCAACACAAAACGTCAGTGTTTCACAAGTTTGAAGTCACTACAGCGACAAGTAGGGGCATGGGTGCCACGATTCGCTGTGAAGAGTTGTGTCCCTTGGGCACGCTAGGATCCTATGATCGTGGTGTAGAATTCCGATTCCCCCTGATTATGTTTCAAGATCTGTCAGCACCATATACCCGTGCTGGTCGGTTTCACCAAGTGGTAAACGTCTGAGACCTGCATCACGTCAGGCTTTCCTCCCACAGTAAGCTTATGCCCGTGATATAACTAGAATACTGTTCAAAGCGGCGTTAAACCAACTAACTCACTCACTCACAGTGACATGGTGTACTCTTTGAAAGCATCAAACATAACAGATCTAAGTTCACACACGTGCTATTATTAATCCTAGTCAAAGTGTTACCAAGTACTGCCTGGCTAACATTCCCGTAGAAACACCCCATCGTGTACTACAGCTATAATATCGTGGCACATGACAACCTACAAAGAGAATTGTCGGTCCAATCTGTAATCAATGCTAAATGAGCTATAAACATGCATGAGTGCCGCAATATAGCGCGAGTAATATTGAATCTGTGTCTTGGTTATAGAGCTGTCACGTGACATCCCTAGGGCGGGGTGACCTGCTCCATATAGATGTTATCAGCTGCATGGGACGCGCGGGGACGGAGGGGAGGGGATGCTTTAAGAGGTTGCTTCCTTCCCCCTTGTCTCCCAGGGATGGGTCAGTCACGTGCAGATCTGAGTAACTCTTCTTCCTTGGATGATTGTCAACATTTTTTTGGTATATTGTTTAACGTCGCACTCAGCAATATTCCAGCTATATAACGGCGGTCTGTAAATAATCAAGTCTGGACCAGACAATCCAGTGATTGACATCATGAGCATCGATCCACGCAATTGGGATGCGATGACATGCATAAACCAAGTCACCGAGCCTGACCACCCGATCCCGTTAGTCGCCTCTCACGACAAGCATAGTCGCCTTTTATGGGTTGTTGAAGACCTATTCTACCCCGGATCTTCACGGGTGCTGTCAACGGCATCCCCTTGGCCGTATACGTTACATACTACATGAGAGATAACGGACACACAGATACAAAACATGTTGATTCTGATCTTGGTACTTATGTATGTTCTACGCAAGTAGTTAATGAATGATTATAATAGTTGAAATATATGGTCATTGTCAAGGCTGATGACCATTGTTTTTGTTATGCGAATATTTGACGTTAATATAATTGTCGTTGCCATGTATACACGTCGTAGTTTTAGTCGATACACATTGTCGTTGTCATGGATTGTCATTGTCGTTGCCATCAATACTCATTATCATTGTCATGGATACTCATTGTCGTTGTCATGGATACTCATTGTCGTGGTCAAAGAATACACATTGTCGTTGTCATGGATAGTCATTGCCGTTGCCATCAATACTCATTATCGTTGTCATGGATACAACTTGTCGTTGTCATGGATACTCATTGTCGTTGTCATGGACACTCATCGTTGTCATAGTAGGTCACTGACTCTGTTGTCGCTTATCGTTGCCACAGTTTCCCGGATCGTTGCTCAAGTAATCCGTCACCGGTCTGTCTGGCCCAGACTCGATCCTTGACAGGCCGCCGTGGTTTTACCTTACTGACTCCGGCACAAGACACAATTACTCGCTCAATCTCTGACTCGTATAACGTTTGAGAATATGCCCTGTAAGTGTGCCCTATGTACAGCCTAGATCAATGAGGTGAATACATATTGTGATAAAAAAAAATATTCACGTCCCATATAACACTGATAGCGAACATCTGTTCAGCATTGCATCAATAAACACAACCGTTATCACTATTAAACAGAAGTGCGATTTTCCAACTGACATCGCATATAATATGAGACTCCCTAGCGTCTCTGCAAAATAAGATGGAAACTAGTTTAATTGCTTTCGTGACTGTGTTGCGTTCTTTACATAAATGGCAATTTTGGATCTGTGAACGTTTCTTTGGTATCCCTTCTAAGTATTGTTATAGATTGTATTCATGCATCGTGTTTCATCCTGTATTGCACAGTTGTCCTGCTTGTGGCAAAACCGCTTTGGTGTAAAGTATCAACAGACGTAATTAAGATCCGAGTCCACATCACGAGCAGTCAAGCTCATTCCCAGCGCGTGACACCTTCGTTAAACTCTCGGTATAGAGAGCTCCGCGAACGGGCTATCGCTATGAGGAGCTTGCACGAGCAGTTAGACAAGGGAGATAATTCTGAAAAGAAAGTCGCCCGCTGTTACGTTTTCACATGCAACCAACAATGTCGGATTAACAAGAAAACAAACATTGTATTGTAACCATAACCTTCGTTGCGACACGATGAACAATACGAACACTCGACACTGAAATGTTTCCGTCGAAAGAAATCAGTAGCAGTAGTCAAACTAAAGCACATTTAGTAAACTAAGTCATTCAGAGAAAACAGTAGCCCCATACCCTTGTACACAATTTGTTTTAGTATTTTACTATGTATATTCATACCATTTACACGTTACCCATATATATAATTGTATGCTGTGGATGGCTCATCTTCCCGAGGCAACGGCGTCCACTAGCCAATTTATCAAAGTCTGCTTTCCAGTCTAGGCTCTGAAATAGGATCGTGGACACGCTTGCCTCGTGAAGATGTGTATGGATATTCTCGCATCGGGACATGGGATGTCGTGGTGTACCTAACGTGCGGTGAATTGTAGACTTACAAAGTCTCTAAGGAATAGTTTAAATCACAAACCCTATATTATATAAATAATAAGTAGATGTGCCTACAAAAGACTACCATGCGTTTATCTAGACTTGCCTAGTATGAGAATAGAATTACTATACATCCATGGACTTATATTCAGTACAGCCTTGAAGCAAGGCTAGGTTAATCGTAACATCACAAGTACGGTTCGTGAGGATCGGTCCTTATCAACAAGTGATCGGCTGCTGTTATAACTATATAAACAACATCTGAGACAATTCCATTCATGCGCTAGAACCATTTGTTGTGTCCAAAACTGATAACGGACACTTATTTCTGTCCGGTACTGTACTAGTATGCTAACGTGGCCTTAACGTATAAGTGAGATATTTACCAGATTGTTGAGCCCCCTCAAACCTCAGGGAAGGAGGATAACATCGCCATCAAAACACCTGTAGTGAAGCAAAAGGGTGGAAGTTAAATAGGATATAATTACGTCTGCTTGTCAGGGAGCCCGGGAAGTGTGTTAGTTATTTGCCCATTTTAAACACTCTCTCTGCAAGGGTAACATTGGATTAATGAAATGTACCGAAGCGTAAATGTATTTAACATTTTCGAGGAGTAAACTTAAGCCATCCTAAATAGATAAGTGACAGAGTGCATCACTGTCGCTCTCCATGCAGTGTCTGCCCAACCTAGATGTTGTATTTAGCGCCTTGCTTGAAACCACGGACCACAGATGTAAGATGTAAGGTTATTTTGAAACATTTTACATTTGATTTGACTTCAACGAGGTCGTATTGGTCGTCTGCGTCGACGTCAGATTTTGTCGTCCATGGGGTGTAGCTGTTATCTGCAGCCACGTGGATATCAATATGCTTGTTCAAACACAACATCCATGCAACTGAGCAGAACCATTGTGCTGTGTAATAAATCTAATATCAACCACCCTTGTTGAGATAAAGCTGGCAGTTTTTGCGCTTCCTATCATCGGGTGTTTCCGTGGCCAATCGGAGCCTCTCCTAGCAATCACCATAGCTCCGTCGTCAGAGATTGAGGAAAGTTTCAAGGGTTTTATCTAAATCGTTCACCGTCATAATGAGCTGTGCTGATACAAACAGTAATATATTTCCTTCTTGCTCATGCAACCTTCCGTTTAAATTGTTTATCTATCCTCCTATCGGGTCTACTTAAATATTAATGTGTACCGACAAAACACCGCATATCGGCGAGCACGTTTTGGTGTTTTGTTTTGAAATGGCGGTAATGGCGTGTTGCCGTTAAGAGGCACACCCGATAAACCTTATGATATAATACTGCACGACTTAAACAAAAATGGTATTTTCATTTTGACCTTGAACAATTTGAGAAGTGTGTCTACATATAAACTACACGTAACGCAGGCGTCGGGCTAATGATGTGACCTTTTCATGGGAATTTCTTTTTGCCAATTGTTTAAAATTGTTCTTTGTCGCAATACATCAATGTTGGGTTACGTGCACAGTCGAGGTAGTGTTTGTGTTTGGTGTATGTCGCCGTTGCAGTTGCCATCCTCATCTGCGCCGTGCTGCCTATGGAGAAAGTGTAGTGTTCGTGCATTTACCCGTTTTCGATTTTGTAATATATGTTCATATGGATTGAGGCGCAGAGTTGCGTCCCTTAGTCATATCAGGCTCCGCTGGTCGTCGGCCCGAATCGACGTGTACCATCGATCACAGTTATCAGAACTCATTAATGAGACGTCTACACCATAGCGCCAATAATAGCCCTACATAAGACCCACTCTCTCTCTCTCTCTCTCTCTCTCTCTCTCTCTCTCTCTCTCTCTCTCTCTCTCTCTCTCTCTCTCACCACACCACCCTGCTCTCGCCCTCGAAGGTATATTCTTGGTGACAGATAACAAAATCCTTGATAATCACGTGTATAACACTATACCATTGCAGATACAATAAGGAGGGGCCTACATTCTTTATACACCGTGTAACACCCACGTGAAACGAGCACTTGTCAAAGCACACATAGAACAAACAATGGCTTAAAGTAAGAATTGTAAATATCCCAAAATCGTATTCAGAAATGTATCATTCTGTACAATGGGCGTGACACGACGCTCCCTCGACGTAAGGGGCTTCCTCCCACGATAAGCATACCGCGGTTGTCTGGTGGGCTGTTGTAGATCTAAGCCTCCTGTCTCCGCGTGTTGGAGGTGTGGAGGCAGGGGGTAGTAATCAGCCATATACATAGATATATTCTGTATGTGATCAGAAGATAAGCGTCTCTTGTGTTCAGTGAAATACCTTTTAAGTTGAGGGTTGCGTTCATTGTGTTAAGTTAGGGCTGCTTTCAGTGTGTTGTCATTTGGAAGACCAACGAAGTCCAAATCTCAAGGTTCGAAGCCTGTAAATCAATCGGAACTCATATTTCTGAACTTGCACAACCTCGGATTCACAATAAGAGGCCATGCGCGATCAACACGAGTCATATTGACCTACGTGGCAGCAACGTAGCGTGTTGACAAGTTTAACAATATTTGTGGTCGTACTTTTTATCACAAGACACGTCGTTTTTTAAATTATTTTTAGAAAGAACATAAATGGATACAATTATGACGATTCAAACTATTCCACCAACAGTATGCCTTAAAGTAGGGCTGGAGTTGACGGGATCCGAGCGAACACCAATGTCACTCTTTGTTTGTCTTTATCACATTTAGGTGTGTGCGGTATGGCAGGCACGCCGCCATATTTGTTTATGTTTTTAAGGAGTTACTCTGGAATATTATGGGCCGTGTTGATCTCACCTCGTGCTAGAAATAGGTGTCGAGAGAGGAGGCGTGTTCTGTTCACGGTGGTCCCCGAAAGGTAACAACCTTGGTCAATGGACGAGAGTGAATGGGCCTGTTTTATCAGCTGGAAAATCGGACCGAGGGCATATCAAGGAAAGGCACTGCCCACTGAACTACCCCAGCCACCCTTCAACCTGCAGACCCGTGAAGATACGGGTTAGAATAGGTCTTCAGAAACCCTTTCTTGCCGTAAAAGGCGACTATGCTTGTCGTCAAGGAGACTAACGGGATCGGGTGGTCAGGCTCGCTGACTTGGTTGGTGCATGTCATCGTATCCCAGTTGCGTGGATCAATGCTCATGATGTCAATCACTTGATTGTCTGGTCCAGATTCCATTATTTACAGACCACAATCTATAGCTGGAATATTATATTGTGGCGTTAAACAACAAACAAACAAACTTCACCCTACCCGATTCCTCGGTGCGTAATTATCACACGTAGCGGAATACAGAGAGTATACAAAGCTGTCCACTCTGCTCTACCAGCTAACCATAATATCGAAGCTAATTATGCTAAAAGGGTATGGCTGTAAAACTTAAATACGTTAAGAACAAAACCCGGTCTGCTGTATGACAAGAGAGGGCGGGTACTGCCCACTGAGCTATCCTGATTACCCAAAACAGTTACGATAAATACAAAGTGAACAACTGTTGCTATGTTCAATGTCAGTGTGTTGGGTGGTGGAATTGTAACAGTGACACAGTTACTATAGACTCGGAAGGGGTGTGACGACATACTAGGCAGGGGTACGATGATACACTACAACATGGCAGGCAGAATGCAACTGGGAATCCAACCTGCCATGCGAGTCTTTCAGCATACATGATAGATAATTGTCATTGTTACCTTTATATACTTTAAACCAATATCTTAAACTATATGTTAACAGACATTTATTAAATTGTAGTGTCTCATAGGCCAAATCTGGCCTGACACATTTATATGTGTGTGACACTTTAATAAAATATCTTCTTCTTTTTCTATCCTGGAGACATCCTCCATCCAATTTGAGCATCCGGTGTCAATTATTTCTTCTTTTCTTTTGCGATAATCCACACCTGTATATTTTGTTCGTGAACCTCCCTCTAACGCCGAAAGCAAAAGTTGTTTCTTAAATAACAAAATACTGAATATGGTCTTTTTTGTTTTTTTGTTTAACGCCGCACTCAGTATATTCCAGCTGTCTGTAAATAATCGAGTCTGGACAAGACAATCCAGTGATTGACATCATGAGCATCGATCTACGCAATTGGTATACATTGACATGCATCAACCAAATCAGCGACCCTGACCACCCGATCCCGTTAGTCACCTCTTACGACAAGCATAGTCGCCTTTTACGGCAAGCATGGGTTGCTAAAGACCTATTCTACCCCGGATCTTCACGGGTCTAAAAGGATATGAAAATACAAAGCGAGCTTTATGGAGGTAATATTGCAACCATAAGTGGTGACCTCATTTAAAACATACTCGTATTTGTTATGTTGTAATGGCAACAGATGGCTTGACGTCCTTGGTGTTTGAAACACGATTTATTTCCTCAAAGAGCAAATACGGTCTCATCAACGGTTTCCAGGTAACGGGCGTCTAAGTAGCGTCATGCAGAGCAGCTTTGCATCACGTCCTACTCGGTGGTTACTTTAGGTTAGGGTATGGTGAAATCATTACCAATCCTTATTTGGTCAATATTATTAGTTGTGGTGTCTTTAGTTGCCGTATATGGTGTCATATTCGGTTAGCAGAAAAATATTGGGCCAGGCGTGAGGCTGTTACTAACGGTATAGGTCTCATATTTGGTCAGTAACAACCGTCTTGGATTTTTACTAACGGTATGTATACGGGCTCATATGGATTAGTAGTTCTGCTCCCTGATTGGTAAATCTCACTTTGAGGCATAATATGAACTGATATTTGTTGACTGAATGAGTAACACACAATATACGAGGGGGATGCAAGGAACATGTAAATGCACCAGGTAAATGCAACGGGTAAATGTAACGGCTAAAGCCAACAGGTAAATGCGACGGGTAAATGTAACGGCTAAAGCCAACAGGTAAATGCAACGGGTAAATGTAACGGCTAAAGCCAACAGGTAAAAGCACCAGGTAAATGTAACGGCTAAAGCCTACAGGTAAATGCGACGGGTAAATGTAACGGCTAAAGCCAACAGGTAAATGTAACGGGAAAAGGTAACGGCTAAAGCCTACAGGTAAATGCGACGGGTAAATGTAACGGCTAAAGCCAACAGGTAAATGTAACGGGTAAATGACACAGGTAATGTCGCAGGTAAATGCAACAGATAAATGCAAAGGGTAAATGAAATAGGTAAATGCAACGGGTAAATATAACAGATAAATGTAACGGGTAAATGACACAGGTTAATGTAGCAGATAAATGCAACATACATACAACTACTACTCATGTCTGCAAACAATAGCGGACATGCTGAAAAACAGCGCCTGAAATACACTGCCGGGCAAGAGAAAGTACCATTTGAAAATTGGATATGACCCCAAAATGACAATTGTATCAAAACGTTACTAGGCTGAAAACAGTCGCCGAAACACAGCAAACTTCAGTCCAAATCACAACTATGATACCCATACCAAATACATCGTCATGGAATAACCATTTTCTTGTTTGTTTCGTTCTTAGCCGCAATCAACCACCGGTGTATACTTTCTTTTGCCCGGCAGGTTCCATTTACTGCAGGCCTATTCGGAAAGGTAGAATTTGCACCCGCACCGTCATAAACAGTGCACGATTTGAGGAAGTCCGCAGTTTCGATTGCATAACGCGGCGTGAAACAAATTATGAGGGCATCTAAAGGTTATCTCCCCGCTACGTAATACATATAAATAGTGGGAAACTAATAGAGTACTAACAATTCGTGACACAAAGTCGGCACAACACGAGGTCTGGTTGCTGTGCGCTGTAGCTAGGGCACCGATTCATAAAGCGAGGATAGTTGAAGCGTAGAGTTTACCAAGAAACCTCGTTAAACCGGACGGGACCGTTCCATGTGAATTTGTTCGGATTTACACTTTTCCGTATTGATCCTGAATAATAAGTCATTGTACAACTAAGATAACATTCAAGCGGCGTTAAACCTTAATCACCCACTCGTTTGAATGTATATATTTCATACAATAATCGCCCAATAACCAGGGTTGTCGGACTATAGGGCATTTACTTGGTGTAAGGACGACTTGTAACTAAGGTTTCCAAATACGGTATTTCCTCTATTAGACGGCGGGAATCTAATAGAAGCCCGGTCAATTGTTCAGTGCAAGAAATAGAAGCCGGGCCTCTAATAGACGCCGGGAATCAAATAAGATTCAACTACGGACTTCGAGAATTGATTGAGATATATCTACGGATATCTACGAACACAAAATATTTCCATTTCGTGACGATTCGGGACATTCGTGGTCATAGTGAAATGGGGGTATTAATAGAAGCCGGGCCTCCAATAGAAGCCGGGCCTCTAATTGACCCCGGGTCAAAGGCTTGTCCGAAATACATAGAAGCCCGGGCGTCTAATAGAGGAAATACGGTAATATACAGTAAAATACGTTTTATAACGAACATGCTTATAACAACCTGACGGATATAGCGAACTTATTTTTTGGTGCCGGCCATTTGCTGCATTTATGCTGTATATATGCTTATATACAACTCCCACTCATCGTTTATTTCTTATATAACGAACTACGGTTAAAACGAACTTAAATTAGTGGTCCCTTTGAGTTTGTTATAACCGTAGTTTACTGTATACTGAACAAAGTTAGGTATCAAGAATATTTTGGGGATATTTTAAAAAACACAATATCATTAGAAAAATATTCCCGAAAATATTCCTGATTCCTAAGTATTTTGTTAAGTCTATGTGTTGCCTATTGGTTTGGTTATCTATAGTTTATGCTTACAAAATTTGATATGTGACACCGTTGCACAATCAGGCAGGATACACACTCAGTGATGATGTTTTCCTCTTCCCGACAGAGAGACAGATGTATGTGTGTAGTTATCAGATAGGATAATATAAAAGGAGTACATGTAAACATTGCCTGTGTCTGTCTGTACAGGGTGGTATTGACAGCGGTTATGTGTGATGTAGTCTATATATAAGCAAGGATCCTATGTACACACCGTCCCAGATCACCGTCAGTCATGATTTTCATGCACTCGGTGTTGATGCGGTGTATTGGAGTAGGCTTGGCTCCATGCTCCTGTACATGTAGTGTTTTAGAGGGTGAAAGAATACTCCAAAAATGATAAATAAGAATTTATAAAATCGGTTCGTTATTTACATCGATAATGTTACAGTAAACTACGGTTATAACGAACACGCTTATAACGAACTGACGGATATAACGAACTTACTTTTTTGGTCCCGACTATTTGCTGTTGTTATACTGTATACATGCTTATAACGAACTACGGTTATAACGAACTAAAATTAGTAGTCCCTTTGAGTTCGTTATAACCGTACTTTACTGTATTTACTCGTCCGTGGTTCAGGTTGGGGTTGAATTTAAGTTCATCACAGCCTTTTTTTCGCTATAGCCGTCTTCGTTATAGCCGGGATAAGGTAAAGTGTCATGTGACACTGTCCCCAGATATGTAATTAGGGTACCTGTGATGCCTTATCGTCCCGAGGTGGCAGTGTTGTTTGAATGACTTGATGCAAAACTTGCTTCCATTTGACTTCCAAGTGAGTGAGTGAGTTAGTGAGTGGATGGGTGGGTGAGTGCATGAGTGGGTGGGTGAGTGCATGAGTGATTGGGTGAGTGAGTTGGTGGGTTTTTACTCTTTAACCCTTAACCGATAGACATTAAGACTATACATAACAATATTTTATCATTAATTATTCATGTTCTATATTTATCATTATTCATTCATTCATTCATTCATGAGTGGGTGGGTGGGTGAGTCAGTGTGTGAGTGAGTGAGTGAGTAAGTGGGTGGGTGGGTGAGTGAGTGAGTGAGTGAGTGAGTTGGTGGGTTATTACGCTTTAACCCTTAACCGATAGACATTGATTTGAAGACTCCATAACAATCTTTTTAGCATAATTTATTCCTGTTCTATATTTATCATCATTCATGTTCCTTTCCTCCATTCTTATGTGTCATTGCTGAATCGCATTACTCAAACAAGTTTTCACAACAAACATTCCCGATTGTCTTTGAATCAAAACTGCTGGCTTTGAAATGTGCAAATAGAGGGAGACACGAACAAATCGGACCACATGTTCTAACCACAATCCGCCCCCAACGTTGTCCGATTCCTCATACCTCTCTCGGGTCACGTAATGGTGTCGCGGCTTACTGCGTTTGCAGTGGTACGTGATGCCACTACGGTGCACGACGAACAGTTCTGTATTCTAAATATAGTTGTGGGGGTATTAGTGGTTGAAGCAGATTTGCCCGATCTATACAATGAAACGTTGGTGTAGAGCGCTAACTTCTTCACCAGTGGGTCGTACTGGGTAATATTGACGTTGTCTTTTCGTCCATGTGTAGATGTGGAAATATAAAGAGCTAGGGCTTTATTGTCAGTGACGTCATTGGAGACATTATATTTAGTCTGATTTTAACGTTTAGAGTTTCTCCTTTGTTTTTGTGATAATCCACACCTGTATATTTTGTTGTGAACTTCCCTCTAACGCCGAAAGCAAAAGTAGTTTCTTAAATAACAAAAGACGGAATATGGTCTTTGTTTGTTTGTTGTTTAACGCCGCACTCAGTAATATCCCAGCTGTCTGTAAATAATCGAGTCTGGACAAGACAATCCAGTGATTGACATCATGAGCATCGATCTACGCAATTGGGATACGATGACATGCTTCAACCAAGTCAGTGAACCTGACCACCCGATCCCTTTAGTCGTCTCTTACGTCAAGCAAAGTCGCCTTTTACGGCAAGCATGGGTTGCTGAAGACCAATTCTAACCCAGATCTTCACGGTTACGTTTAGAGGTAGTGAATATTGTTGAAAGAGTTGGGTACCGATTGAAAAACGGGTCTTGCGACATCCTCGTCTTTCCTGTAATTTCTTAAACGTCATGCATGTTGATGAGTAGTTTTTTCGCCACAGCTCAACAACATATGATTGAAACATGACGTTAGCTCTAAATATTGGGAAGTGGGGTAGCCTTGTGGTTTAAGTGTTCGCTCGTCACGCCGAACACCCGAGTTCGATTCACGACATGGGTACAATGTGTGAAACCCATTTTTCGTTGTCCCGCGCCGTGATATTGCTGCAATATTGCTAAAAGCGGCGTAACAACAAACTCACTCACTCACTAAATATATTAATAATAATATGTCGTTTTACGTCACAGTCAGCCCATAGCACGGCGTCCTTGCGTCATAGAGTCTGAACCTGGCCCAGTGACTGAAACCATGAGCATCAGTCCATGCCTTCGGGTCACGATGACATCACTCACAACCTGACCACCCGATCCTTTCAGTAACTTCTCACGACAAGCATCAGATACCGATTACCCGTTCTTCCCGGTCATCCCAAATGTGTAAAAATGGCATCCAAAACTGCAAAAGCACATGACGAATCAATTAATCATGGTGCCTCTATGTAATCAATCATTTATAAAAAGATTAGCCCATAGACACTGCCACCGGTAAGCAGATTCATTCTAAAAGTGTTAGTGAGATTGATAACCTACGAGAAAAAGCTTGTGAGTGTTAGACAAAAAGCAAGATTACACATAGCTATCATTTAGCCTAACGCATAAACCACTGAAGCGTTTTAACGTCGTAATGTCGTACACGTTTCACCATGGATGATGATTGCAAGTGTACACGATGCCACGATGGGTTATTTTCTTGTGGGGTGGTGGGTTAGTCTAGTGGTTAAAGCGTTGGCTCGTCGCGTCTTATACCCGGGTTCAATTCCAAACATGGGTAAAATGGATGACGCCCTTTTCTAGTGTCCCCAGAACACCATTGCTGGAATATTGTTAAAAGCGGCGTAAACCCATATTCATTCACACGCTCATTATTTCCCGTTGTGTGTTGCATGAGGCCGCAGTCGGAAGTATTCCAGGTTATCAATGCGAGTTATTCTCTATCCCCGCTACAACTACTTTTGATATCAACTGGGCCAGATTCAATATAACTTCCAACAGGACGGACAAGTTGATGTCAGGGAATGTTTTCATGATCTGGCAGTCCCGATATCTTCCTAATGCATGGGACTCGTGAAGATCCGGGGTAGAATAGATCTTCAGCAACCAATGCTTGCCGTAAAACGCGACTATGCTTGTCGTAAAAGGCGACTAACGGGATCGGGTGGTCAGGCTCGCTGACTTGGTTGATGCATGTCATCGATCCCACATTGCGAGGATCGATGCTCATGATATCAATCACTGGATTGTCTGGTCCAGACTCGATTATTTACAGACCGACGTCATATAGCTGGAATATTGCTGAGTGCGGCGTTAAACAACAAACCAACCAACCAACCTACTGCATGGTCACAGATACCGACTGGATATGCTCAACCGAACAACTCTATTCAGTGTGCTAAGGGCTTCGTATCCATTTAGAGAAGTAAATTACAGAACATATTGCTTCAACTATCAATTGTACAATCCATGAATATACAACGATGGTAACCTATTTGAACATAGAGAAAAGTAGTTTCGGATCGGATACAACTTCCTTCCTATGGCAAAGAATGTCAAACTTGGGTATTTTATGAGAAGGTATTTTCTGTTGATGAAAATGGGCACAATTATCTTCTGCGCTGTCATCAATCATCTCCACCCCTGAGGACTGACTGCAACAGCGGACATTGTGTCGCCTTAAGGGGAAGATGGTGCTCCTTAAGGCGGGCAGAGAAGTTCGAGAGAGGTAGAGGAACTCGAAGATGATCCAAGATCAAGAAGTGAATGAGTGAGTGAGTTGGGTTTAACGCCGCTTTTAACAGTATTCCAGTTATATCACGGCGTGTCAGCTTAATGTGTGATGAAACCCCGAAGTGATACAGGTCTTAGACGTTTATCACTCCAGTGAAACCCACGAGCACGGGTATGGTTCTGACAAACCTAGAAACATAATCGGGGCGAACTGGGATTCGAACCCACAATCATAGGTTTCTGGCGTGCCCAAGGGACATAACTCTGCACAGAGAATCGCGGCGCCTTAGACGACTGGGCCACCAATGCCCTCTCTAGATTAAGAAGACCTTGAACTGTCGGCCCATGAGAAAATATTGATATGATTATGTTTGACCCACGACTCACCCACCACACGTCACATAGCCAATACAGTAGCCATCTCTCAAAAGAGAGTTGAGAACATTAGGGAGAACTGGGCATGACAAAGGTTGCAGGACGCTGGGTTCCAAGGCTTCTGGCACCTGATCAGAGACGTCCAAGGTCCATCATCTCCCGTGATAACTGAAGTCGTTTTGAAGCAGACCCATATGATGTTGCGAAACGTCTTGTAACCATGGATGCGTCTCACCACTATCAGACGCTTGACAGAGCCAACAACAGTTAGCGGTGGAAACATCTCACGTCTCCGATAAAAAAAGAAGGCCAAATATGTTCCATCAGCTTGCTTCAGTTTCCTAGGATTCCAAAGGAATCCTACGAGTGGTATATCTCCCGAAAGGTCAGACAATTAATGGTCAACATTATGATAGGCAAAACGTCATGGAAAACTCACGTGAACATTCGGGTTAGAATAGGTCTTCAGCAACCCATGCTTGTCATAGGAGGCGACTAACGGGATCGGGTGATCAGGCTATCTGACTTGGTCGATGCATGTCACCGTATCCCAATTGCTTTGATCGATGCTCGTGATGTCAATCACTGGATTGTCTGGTCCAGACTCGATTTGTTACAGACCACCATCATATGAGAGCGGTGTTAAACAACAAACAAACACTACAGGTGTGTTGTTCCACCAGGACATTGAACCCGTTTACAAGAATGTATTCACCACATTTGGCACCGTCAAGTGAGTGAGTGAGTGTGGTTTTACGCCGCTTTTAGCAATATCCCAGCAAAATCACGGCGGGGGACACAAGAAATGGGCTTCACACATTGTACCCATGTCGGGAATCGAACCCGGGGATTCGGTATGACGAGCGAATGCTTTAACCACTAGACTACCCGACCGCCCCTGCATGGCACCGTCAAATTTCCACATCTTTCCACTTGAAGAACAACTGTCTCATCCCTCCTTTTTTCAGACACCTTACATATTAACTACGTGCTCGGCCGAGTCATCCTTGGGTATTAAGTGCATCCCATTTTCAAATTCCTGGATCCTGGATCCGTCTCTGGCTACGTATCCTGGTGATTGAGAGTGTACTCGTAAAGACAAGGCCATACCTTTGAGGAAAACTAGTGGTCACACAAATCCATAAGCTTACGTAAACCGTGACTTTTATCAAAGTGTTAAATTACCGGACTATGACGAACCAGCTGACTGTGTGGCAAAGAACCCATCAATCATGAACCCAATCATTGCAGCGCATAGATACTAAAACAATCAACGGCTTAAATGATTCAATCAATCACAAAGGCATGTCATGAGGAAAGTTGCAGACGACACCGTGTGACAAGTGACATGGATGGATATGTACAGCTAGACAGTGGTGTCGTTTTAGAAATATGCCTGATCGATTAAAAAGACATGTCTTTACACGGGCGGAAAGGCTTGCCGCTAATCATAAGAATTTGGGGAATTTTGGCCGACTTAAAAATGCAGCATATATTTAACATGAGCCCCACTGGTGTAAATAGGAAAGCTATTTCTAGCAAAATGCAAGATGTCCTTACGGAAAAGTTTTTTTTAATATCAAAGTAAAACAATGTCAATAGAGGTACAAGTAAACATACATGCAGGGTTTTTGAAGATTTTTTTAAAGAATTGTATTCCTGTGAAAACTATGTCAAGAGCTATATACCCCGGATACCGTTCTGCCTTTATTTATTTATATATTTAAGAATCGAAACAGGCAGATATGTCAACTTAAATGATGAAGACAGAGGGTGTTTTAAATGTAACCATCATACTAAAGAAGAACATGTCATATTTCGTTGAGCATATCCATGACCTTAGATTCTCCCTATTTACGGGGGGGCGGTCGGGTAGCCTAGTAGTTAAAGCGTTCGCTCGTCACGCCGAAGACCCGGGTTCGATTCCCGACATGGGTACAATGTGTGAAGCCCATTTCTGGTGTCCCCCGCCGTGATATTGCTGGAATATTGCGAAAAGCGGCGTAAAACCATACTCAATCACTCACTCACTCAGGTATATTACAGGAAATCTGTGCAGGATGTTTTACATCAAAACCAAATGTACCTGTTCTTTGGTGTTGGTGCACATATGTATTGTATGTCGTGCATCTAAAGTCCTAAGAGTTTATGTATACGGGTGTAGTTGTTGTTTTTTGTGTCTTTTTGTATTCATGTCTATACAGTTATCTATTCATGCGTGCGGTGCTTTGTTGGTCTCTATGCTGTAGGAGTAGGTGCGTGTATCAGTATGTGCGCATGTTTCTATAGCTAGGTGTGTCCCTGTGTTGACGCAACACACCCTGAATAACCCCACGTGACCCACAACACGTACGGATCGAAACATCTCGGTACTTGACCTGCCTGGGGTCTGTGAATCCATGGACTGACTGAAGCATGTAGATCCTTGACCTGTCTGGGTTCTGCAGATCAGTGGAGGGGCTTAAGTATTAGATCCTTGACCTGCCTGGGGTCTGTAGATCCATGGAATGACAGAAGCATCTAGATCCTTGACCTGCCTGGGGTGTGTAGATCCATGGAGTGGCTGAAGCATTTAGATCCTTGACCTACCTGGGGTCTGAAGATCCATGGAATGACTGAAGCATGTAGATCCTTGACTTGCCTGGGGTCTGTAGATCCATGGAGTGGCTGAAGCATTAAGATCTTTGACCTGTCTGGGGTCTGTAGATCCATGGAATGGCTAAAGCATGTTGATCCTTGGTCTGCCTGGGGTCTGTAGATCCATGGAATGGCTGAAGCAGTTAAATCCTTGACTTGCCTGGGGTCTGTAGATCCATGAAGTGGCTGAAGCATTTAGATATTTGACCTGTCTGGGGTCTGTAGATTCATGGAATGGCTGAAGCAGTTAAATCCTTGAACTGTCGATCTCTATGGATCCATCGACTGGCTTAAGAATTTAGATCCTTGGTCTGTCTTGATTCTGAAGATCCATGGAATGGCTGAAGCGATTAGATCCTTGACCTGCCTGGGGTCTGTAGATCCATCGACTGGCTGAAGCATGTAGATCCTTGACCTGCCTGGGGTCTGTAGATCCATGAATGGCTGAAGCTTTTAGATCCTTGACCTGCCTGGGGTCTGTAGATCCATGGAATGGCTGAAGCATTTAGATGCTTGAACTGTCTGGGATCTGTAGGTCCGTGGACTGGCTAAAGCATTTAGACGCTTGAACTGTCTAGGGTCTGTAGATCCATGGACTGGCTTAAGAATTTAGATCCTTGGTCTGTCTGGATTCTGAAGATCCATGGAATGGCTGAAGCATGTAGATCCATGACCTGCCTGGGGTCTGTAGATCCATGGAATGGCTGAAGCTTTTAGATCCGTGACCTGCCTGGGGTCTGTAGATCCATGAATGGCTGAAGCTTTTAGATCCTTGGTCTGTCTGGATTCTGAAGATCCATGGAATGGCTGAAGCGATTAGATCCTTGACCTGCCTGGGGTCTGTAGATCCATCGACTGGCTGAAGCATTTAGATCCTTGGTCTGTCTGGGGTCTGTAGATCCATGGACTGGCTGAAGCATGTAGATCCATGACCTGCCTGGGGTCTGTAGATCCATGGAATGCCTGAAGCATTTAGATCCATGACCTGCCTGGGGTCTGTAGAACCATCGACTGGCTGAAGCATTTAGATGCTTGACCTGCCTGGGGTGTGTAGATCCATGGACTGCCTGAAGCATTTAGATGTTTGAACTGTCGATGGTCTATGGATCCATGGACTGGCTTAAGCATTTAGATCCTTGACCTGCCTGGGGTCTGTAGATCCATGGAATGGCTGAAGCATCTAATTATCGAGATCATTAATCTGTCTGGGATCGGTACATCTTTAGGCTAGGCGAACTATACAGATCATTGATCTGTCTCGAGTCTGTAAAGTGAATTAAACTGTCGGAAGTTACTTGTTTCCAGATCCTTGAATGTACTGAGGTTTGTAGACACTTTAATGGACTGGGGTTTATAGATTATTGAACTGACTGGGGTTTCTAGATCCTTGAGCTGGCAAAAGGCCTTTAGATCCTTGAATCTACTGGGAGTTTCTAGATCCTAGAGCTTGTCAAAGGCCTCTAGATCTTTGAACCTACTTGGGTTTCTAGATCCCTGGGCTGACCAAAGGCCTCTAGATCCTTAAACCTAATGGGGTTTCTAGAGCCTTGAGCTGACCAAAGGCCTCTAGATATTTGAACCTACTTTGGTTTCTAGATCCTTGAGCTGGTCAAAGGCCTCTAGATTCTTAAACCTACTGGGGATTCTAGATCCCGGGGCTGACCAAAGGCCTCTAGACCCTTGTACAATTATTGAAAGAAGAAAGGTGAAAGGAAATCAAGTTAAACAAAATAATAATTTCTGTAACATCATCACACATTTTGAATGGCCTTTTGAATGCACAGGTGTTTGTTTATATTTTGTTGAGAGAGAGTATTCTTTCAATTTGTAATTAATCTTAAGGTTAATGTGGGAACATGTGATGCGACAATGTGGTCACTGGGGATAACGAGAGAAGCCAATCACCCAATTAATATAAGTATGTTATTCTCAAATCAGGGTATATATGGTTGGTTGGTTGGTTTGTTGTTTAACGCCGCACTCAGCAATATTGCAGCTATATGACGGCGGTCTATAGATAATCGAGTCTGGTGAGGTGAGGTGAGGTGAAATGGGGTTTAACGTCGCGTCCAAGATTATTGCACTTATATAGCGACGTGCATGCACGTGTATGTGTGTGTGTGGCTGCTTGTACTAGTCCGGACTGATGCCGATTTATAGTGCTAGCTCACTGAGATACCATGCCGCAGTTTAACATGAATACCCCACTCAGACACAGTATACTGACTCCGAGCCGACCAGTCCTTGTTTTAGCCCCTTAATGCCGAGCGCCAGACAGGGTAACAACAAGTACAATCTTTTAACGTCTTTTTGTATGACGCGGCCCCGGGATCGAACCCTGGACCTTCCGCTCTCCGGGCGGACGCTCTACCACAAGACCACGGAGGCGGTCTAATCGAGTCTGGACCAGACAATCCAGTGATTAATATCATGAGCATCGACCCACGCAATTGGGATCGATGACATGCATCAACCAAGTCAGCGAGCCTGACCACCCGATCCCATTAGTCGCCTTTTACGACAAGCATAGTCACCTTTTACGGCAAGCATTGGTTGCTGAAGACCTGTTCTACCCCGGAGTCGTCATTGGTCAGGGTATATATGACTTCATGTGACTTTATGTGACTTTAGGGACAATGTGGTCTATGGAATGTCCACGATGCACCCTTGCCAGTGATCCGCAAACTGACAACTTTTGTGAAGGGTGGAATAACATTTGTGTTTTGCCACCACCATCCCACCGTGTGCAGAACCATCGGATTGTTTCAGGAAGAAAATGTCCTCATGATTTTGTCCAAACACAAGACGCCATCGGCAGTCCTCCTGTCAAGTGTGAGTTGGGTTTTACGCCGCTTTTAACAGTATTACAGTTATATCACGGCGTGTCAGCTTCAGGTGGGAGGAAAGCCCGAAGTGATGCAGGTCTCAGACGTTTACCACTTCGGTGAAACCCACGAGCACGGGTATGGTGCTGACAAACCTAGAAACATAATCGGGGCGAAGCGGGATTCGAACCCACAATCATAGGTTTCTGGCGTACCCAAGGGACGCAACTCTGCACAGCGAATCGCGGCGCCTTAGACGACTGGGCCACCCGTGCCCCCATCCTGTCAAGAAGGTGAAGAGGTAGTCTGTCTGGACATCGCTGAAGAATGAAATTCTGTAGCACACAATTGTGGCAAGGAGTTGGATGGTATATCAGACTCCACAAGCCACATTAGACTTTGAATTAAATACTGTGAATCATGCTACGTATATAAAACATTGTTTATCCAATAAAATGTCATAAAAGCCATATATTAATTTGAGTCTGTAACTGTTTTTCCTGTAAATTATTTCCATACCCAAATCTGTAACTTATTTTCTGTAACTTTTCTTCCGGTCACCCTTTGAACAGGCTGCCATGGGGTTTCTACATCCGGGAACTGACTTGGGTCACTAGATCCTTGAACTGTCACGAGTGTCTAGATCCTTCAACTGACTGGGGTCCCTAGATCCTTGAACTGTCACGAGTGTCTAGATCCTTGAACTGACTGGGGTCCCTAGATCCTTGAACTGTCACGTGTGTCTAGATCCTTGAACTGACTGGGGTCACTAGATCCTTGAAAAGTCACGAGTGTCTAGATCCTTGAACTGACTGGGGTCACTAGATCCTTCAACTGTCACGAGTGTCTAGATCCTGGAACTGACTGGGGTCACTAGATCCTTCAACTGTCACGAGTGTCTAGATCATTCAACTGACTGGGGTCTCTAGATCCTTGAACTGTCACGAGTGTCTAGATCCTTGAACTTACTGGGGTCACTAGATCCTTGAACTGGCACAAGTGTCTAGATCCTTGAACTGACTGGGGCCACTAGATCCTTGAACTGTCGCGTGTGTCTAGATCCTTGAACTGATTGGGATCCCTAGATCCTTGAACTGGCAAAAGTGTCTAGATCCCTGAACTGACTGGGGCCACTAGATCCTTGAACTGTCACGAGTGTCTACATCCTGGAACTGACTGGGGTCCTTAGATCCTTGAACTGGCACGAGTGTCTAGATCCTTGAACTGACTGGGGCCACTAGATCCTTGAACTGTCATGGGTGTCTAGATCATGGAAGTGACTGGGGTCACTAGATCCTTGAACTGTCACGAGTGTCTAGATCCTGGAACTGACTGGGGTCACTAGATCCTTGAACTGTCAAGAGTGTCTAGATCCTTGAACTGACTGGGGCCACTAGATCCTTGAACTGTCAAGAGGGTCTAGATCCTTGAACTTCCGAGGCTTCCAGATCCTTGAACTGACTGGGGGCCTTCAGTGGGGTATTTACATCATGGATCTGACTGAGGAAAAAATCACTTTAACTAATATTTCTTTCTCTTCTTTATTACGCGTTCATGAAAAACGCGCTGGTCAGCTGTCAGTCAGTGCGTCCACAGATTAAGTGGCTACGGTACTTGATCACTCCCTCGCGGCCACTCGGCCGTGTGTACATTAGAGATGGTCAGCCAAGACCTACCCATTCGGCAACCCTCGCCACATTCCGTAACACGATACATAAAATCATGCAGCGGTCTTTAGAAGTGCCACGATCTCGAGAATGAGTCACTTCTTGGATTTAGCTGTAATCAGTTGAATGTGTTCCGTAGCTTTTTCCGGCGTGACTATACCGTGCCCTTTCACGAAGCAAGTCGAAAACATCTGGACTCCATCACCGGGTGCCCCAAAGATCCCGTATGAAATCTTATTCAAAATTTAAATACTTTTTTTAAAAATAAACAGCTGATTTTCGTAACAAAGTGAGTCTCCATCTGTAGATAGCAATCATAGTATCATAGTTTAACTTTGGGGTGAAAAAATAATGGGCTTCATTACGACAATATACGTGTACCATCGATCACAATTATCCTCTCTCTCTCTCTCTCCCTTTCTCTCTCTCTCTCCCCCCCCCCCCCCCCCCCTCTCTCTCTCTCTCTCCCTCTCTCTTTCTCTCTCTCTCTCTCTTACAAGAGGGCTTGTCCCGGAATGGCAGGAGTGGGTCACGTATACACGACCGTGATGCGTTTAACTTCTGATCACATACAGAATATATCTTTGTATATGGCTGATTACTACCCCCTGCCTCCACAAACAAATACAAACACACGTGGTCTACTATATATATAATGCATATGCGTAAACGTATGTGGTGGAATTCATCACCGATTAACCAACTAATTCATACAATTCAATTGCGAACAAAATATTTATTTATTTATTTATTTATTTATTTTTTTATTTTTTTATTTATTTTTTTATTTATTTTTTTATTTATTTATTTATTTATTTATTTATTTATTTTTCACAATATCCACTGGATCGTGGGGGATAGGGATAGTATTGCTTGTTTGCGACCATGGAACGTATTCTATTTGGTGTATATCATTTGGAAATGTATCTTTCATAAGCTGGAGAACAATATTTTTGTCAGGCTACATGAATTAGATTGTCGATCCCCTGTCAAATAATCCAACACATTAACATAATCTAGTGGCGATTCCGACTAAGAAATGAACATTTCCTAATGATAACTAGTAGTATATATACCGTTATACAACTATATACGCCCTGTTGATATCAAACATCAACACGGCATCGTGAGGATATGTTTAATTCAAACAAAGCGCATTTGTAAATATTGGAAAATAATAGAAATATAACGAGGTATTCAAGCAATGCCTATCGTTATAAGAACTGCTCATTACAGCACATTTAGTAGCAATAAATGACTTTCCTTCTAAAACACAGTAACATAACCGGTTTCCATTGAGAATACCACTTACTAATCCCCCCAACCCAGTGAGCGCTTTAGGGGATAATCGCCTTCCGCGTGTTACATAATCTTATCACCCCCGCTCATAAATGCATTACATCACACCTATTTCATGTCACCTGGGAATATACTGTTGGAATAGTTGTTAATTACAGGTGTATGCAGGTGATCGGCGCATAAATACACTCTGTCCAGGTGAGTTGTGTTGTATTGCATTTTGCACGGGTCGCTGTTTTGATTTTTATATGTGAGAATGAATTGTGTGATTTTTTAATTTTTTGAATTACTTAAAATATTCTCCCTGAGAATAACTATGAATAACAAACATGTTGATTATATATATGATGTTGTTTTAATTATTCAAACAGGCGTATATAGGTGTATAATGTTTTCTCCTTATTTTTTTCTAAAATTTAAATTTAATAAATATAGTTAGGTGCCAATGCAACGCATTTCTATGTTGGGAAAGAGTCGAGAAGCCAGTCAGCTGAAATTCAGTCCAAGCGAGTCATATTTTGGGCATTCTTTGGTTTCAGGAAATACTTAAGCGCTAACACGTGACTTGCTGTGAGTTGGGTCATAGTTTAGTCAAAACAGTTCAGTAGGCTAGCGAGGCAGACCGGAGCGCTCTCGCAGCTGGGCCACACGTGTGATTTACATGAAGTTATCGTTACGGGAATTGATATTGTGAATATTTTTCATATACGTGGATGTATTTTTCGATCAAGGTTTGTGAAAACAGCATATAAAGTATTTGATGACATCCGCGTTTATTTTACCTTTAGTTATCGTTTTCTTGATAACAAATATATTTCCTTGTTTAAATTATATTTTCCAGAGGTTGTAGATTTAAGAGAACCTGAATATGCTGGATGATTTTATAACCTTACGTTATGATACTTATTTAATTGTAAATCCTCAAAATTATACATTAAATCAAAGATGTATGTATAAATATATAGATGTATATATACGTCTTTGATTAAATATAGATCTATCATGTTATGTTTCTAAGCCAAGATCGAGAGAAGATTCAGACACGATATTGGTCCACACGTTTATTTACTTTCCGAGTCGAAAGGATAATCAATTTTAAGAATATTCGTTTAGAATTCGCTTATAACACAAACGCTAGTATCACTTGGATTTCGTGATTCACAACCAGGTTGTGAATGTATAGTAAATATTGCCTTATTTGGAACTCAACTATTTTCAGATACTGACCAATAGAGAGCCTCTTTTCCGGTTTTAGTCAAAATCACGTGACGATTGGAGTCCCACCCTGTGCTTTGGTAAAGCGACAAGATGGCGGATAGCAGGGGATTGACAGCCGAACAGCGGCGCGAGTTATGTGAACTGTTCAGTGGGGTAAGAAGACAAAAACATTTACACTCATAGCATATCAATCAGTTTCGAAATAACCATTTGCTATCGACCTGATATCACCTGTAATTAACATTTCACAGGTGCAAGTGGAGGGGTAGCTATGCACTCATTTCCGATTTTGCGTCCCCTCGATACGTGAGGGTCACAAGTGCCCAAACTCAGTATTATTGTATATAAGTACCGTTATGAATTGAATGCGACTACATTATGACAGATGTGTATCGTTGTTGTCTTCTGGCATATAATTAAACAATTATGATGATCAGAAATAAAAATGTCACCGAATTCTCTTACCTGTGAAGTTCGGACCGGTTTTGCGACCGGTTTTGCGCACTAGGCTCGGTGTCACCCAAGGCCGAAGTGGGGAACGACATGAAGCTAGTTCAACTTTCGTATAGAGTGTACTATGTATGTAGGTATAATGTATGTATAAACATTGAAGAAGATATACAGTATCAAAATACTTAAGTGATGCATTCGCTATCGCTTTTTTTATCGATTTTCACCGGGAGATAGGCCTAATTAATAATGAATGCTACAAACGATAGATATGTTCAATGTAGCCTAACTCCCACAAAGAAACATATGCAGTTAAAAAATGTAAAATAGTCAAATTCCATTTCATCACATCAGAGACCATATTCCGAGTGATTACATGTGACTGATGTTGTTATCTTACTTCCTTTTAAATGTTGAATTCAAATTTAGACTGAAATAAACTCACATAGATCTAGGCCTAGGCCTATTCAATATTCAATAAAATTTGCAATTCCCAGGAATCGTTCACATAGATATAAAATTATCCACATGTTAAATAAGTGACATTATTGTCCTACTTTCAAACTTCGCTGTAAAGTTTTGTCAATTATTTTGTCACTTTCATGAATAAGACATCCCTTTTGTAAACTTTCTGGTCTAACTACAAGGAAGAAAAAACTTTGTTTGAAAAATGGCTATCGTTGTTTGTACACAGAAATCTGACTTGTTTTATCTACACAGCTTAAGTCAAATGAGGTTAACATTTTGTGGTCTGTGGTGAGATGGATGGGGTCAGTAGAGCTTGGTTCCCCGGAGAACTGCTAGCAGACCACATGGGTTTGAGTTGGGGCATTAAAAGGAAAACGTTGTAATATGGGGTTCTTCATCCTAGTATCATGGGTTATGGTTGCATCAGGAAGCCCATTAATTTACTCCTTTTTAATGGAATGGATAACCACTTAAGCGATTCACCCTAAATTAGGCCTCGAATGAATAGCATTTTTTCTGACTTTGGTAAGACAACATTGACGTTTTTTGGTATGTATTGACATTAATTCTAACTTGTTTTATCACTCAGTTAAAAGAGTACTGGTACTTTTGATTCACTGTCAAGATTGTGAAGCTATGTGTAAAGACATTAGGCTCACTAGAAACTGAGAGTGCAAGTTGTACGGGGGCACTGTAAGGGGAAAATATTTGTTTATCATATTTGTAATGATCTATCTTTTCACTACACAATCACTTTCTGAAAGCACCATTCACCCATGGTGTAGAAATGTTCGCTACGGCTGGCTGACTGTACCTGGCGACCTGATTTCAGGAAATTTGATGACTCAACATGTTCATCCTGCTACATGTCATAGGAATTCTGGTGTGGCCAATGAGGAGGGTAATCCTGGTGTAAGGGTGAATTTATGAGTTTATCAAGATAGGTTCTTTAAGTGTAGAATTAATGTAGGAATGTCTGGTCATTCTCCTGCTGTCAGGAGCTCTTTGTTCTAATATGGGCTCAGTATTTCACCCACAAAGGGGCTCTTGTCTTAAATGCCAATACAAGAGTAAAGCCAAGGATTGTCTTTCAGCTATGGTTGGATGTTTTGGGGTCAATAGTTACGGGGGGGGGGGGGGGGGGGGGGGGGGGGGGGGGGGGGGGGGGGGGGGGGGGGGAAGAAATGTACCCATTCACTTATTCAGGTTATTCTTACATTAACTAATTAAAGTGATTAAAGTTGACATCTGTGAGTATCATATTATCAGTTATGGCATACAGGGAGGTTTTTAGTAGGAATGTGTATTAGATTAGTACAGCTTGACTTCTCAAAGGCTGTCTACCCTCATCAGAAGTAACATGCTTTTCACCATACACATATATATTCTGTAGAGAGGCTGTTAACTACAAGAGTGAGTGAATGGGTATGGTTTTACGTCGCTTTAAGCAATATTCCAACAATATCACAACTGGAGACACCAGAAAAGGGCTTCACACATTATACCCATGTGGGAAATAAAACCTGGGCGTTGGTGTGACAGGCGAACACTTTAACCACTAGGCTACCCCTAACATCCAGAGGGAGCAACTCGGTGAAATAGTTTTGTGCTATATCATCAGCTTTCTTTCTGCTTGTGATGTATCTACATGAATATCATTGTCTTACCAATAGAAGCATGATTTTGCCCAAATCATTTGTCACACCTTCATGTCATTTCAAGTGCTTCAAAGAAAACATTCAGAATCTAAATTAGGTTTTCTTTTTTGAACCCAAAAATGTTTTGACACCTCAGCATGCTCAGGGATATGTTTGGTATTGCAAGAATTTGCAGAATTGTTTTCACCTTTCTTGTCACATTTATCACAGGTCAAGGCCAGGTTCTAGGTCATATCTTCAAAACAATGTTGAATGAAATTAACATTGTGTAAAAAATATCCTCCTTGAACATGAGATGAATGTTATCAACTGTGTAGTGTGGTTGCCATTAGTTGTATATACCTGTAGGCTGTTCCTGTCTATGAGGGGCTTGCATGACATTAAAGGATGGGCAGGGCCTAGTCAAGTCTTCCGGTTTGTGTTGGGGTTGCAGCAACCTCATCATAAGTTGGCAAGGCTGAAAGGGAAATTAGAATAACATGTTTTGGCATGTGAATTTGAACGGTGGCTTATGAAAATTAGATTTGACTTGCCCTGTGTCGAGGAAGTGAGGCCAGGTGTTTTGCCATAGGAAGAGAAAGCAACAGGGCTACAGCTGTTTTGTGTGTGTCTGTGATGGAAACACCTTCTTGTTCATTTATATGTCATTATTGTGAGATGGATATGCAGTGTTCAAAGTTTAGGGTTTCATGGGTCTGCGAGGTTCTATGGTATTTGAATCTAGGGACCCCCTAAGTCATAAGTTAATCGCATTTGGGTTATGACAAGGACATACTGACTATATTCCTTGATGTTAAACTCTGTATACATGTCTGAAATTTATGGCAGGAAATTGACCAGTACTGTCTTCTGTCAGCTAGCTGTTGCTAGGCTGTTGTCATTGGTCCACTTGTTGCGTGAGACATGCACTCAACACACCATGTGAGAGGATTGTTATGAATCTTTAACAAAGCCAAGATAATTATTTGTAGCATTGATTGTGTAGGTACATTCCAGGATTATCCCAGATGTCAAAGTTGCTTCTCATCATCATTAGGAGAGTTTTACAAGGAAGGTAATAGCATTGGATCGTTACTAGATTCAGAGATAGGTAGCACAGGAGAAGACCTCAAAGGACCTTAGATTCCCTCCTTAATTATAAACCTGGTTAATGTAAATTGTTAGTAAATGGCTTGTGATTGTGACCTGTAAATCATTTTAAAATTCTGTCAAGATATTTCAGTACCTAATTCTTGTTTTCTTTTTAGTCTATTGGCTGCCTAACTCAGTATTATTGGTCGTCTTCATCTGTTCTATTGATGGACAAAGCCATAATACATGTTAAGACATGAATATTATTTGCCATTGTATTGATTGTTACTCAATATACCATAACCTAGAATAACTAGCCCTGAATGCCATGACATGAGATACAATGAGCGCTTGCCTGTGTTATCAGTGATGAGTAACCCTGTTAGGAACAGTGGCTTTTTGATTTATCCTTCTCTTCATGATATGAGCGCAAGGGTGATAGCAGGATTCGGATAAGTGATGAGATTAACAAAAGTAAACAATGTACAAAACATAATGACATAGTCACCCAATGCTAATGATAACAGTCTTCGACAAGCAGTTTTATCTTTGAACCTTCTAATATGAGCAAGGGTCAAGGCCAAATGTAAATCACTGTTATGATAGATGTAGACTACCAGTATACCATATTCGGTGTATTAAGAACCCTGCTCCAGAAAGCACTGACCAGCTTCTAGACTAATCTGTGAGTTATCTTTCTAAGGGCATCCTACTACTACGGAACGTTTACATGACAGTCCTTATTTTCTTGTGCATATTAAAGTTTGGTTTTTTTTAAAGAAAACAGCAGGGTAGAATGGGTACATAATTGCCCTGTAACTGTTATGAAAAACGTTCTATATAATTTGATTGACGTTTGACTTAATTTTGTTTACTACCTCTCATTCTCTGACAAATTTGACTTCTGTTAACTTGTTTTAATAAGCAATTATCTGAGTGCCTGTGGCTCTTATTACCTCGAATATGGTACCAGTGATAAGGAAGAAGATTGTGTTATCTCTCTGGTCAAATCGTCCATCTTACTTCCTATCAGTGTAACATCTAGAAGGTGATGGTTACATGTAAAGTGACTTGTGTACCATCATGTTATGCTGTTCTAATGGAGGACTTTGAATTGGTTGACAATGGTTGTGGTATTGTCAGATTAATTGCCCACTCAGAGCTCCAGATTGAGCAATTGAGTTTAGGGTTTCCATGTTAATTGAGTTGTTACATTTTTCAATATTTTTTCATTCATCTATTCATCACTCTATTGGGTTTTTCGCAAAATTGGTAAACATTTTAAGATTTAAAAAAAATGAAATAATGTTTTAGATGTATGTAACTGTTCTAAATATATAGGCTTGACTCGGAAAGTAAATTAGCTCGTAATTGTGTTACGGAAATTAGTTCCTTTGTACGCATGCTGAAAATGCTTCATTGGGTATTTACGCATGCTGTTTTTATAAATTTGAGTTTTTCATTTAATGCATGCATTTCTGTACGCAAGTTAATTGGTTTTTGAATATTTTGGGGGGTGTTTTACGCAGATACGCTTCTTATCTGTAGCTCTGCCGTTGATGGTGTAATAAGGTGTGATAGCAGTTGACACTGTTGATATTTACTCCCTGTACTTCAAGTGATTATCGTGAACAGTGAGTTGTAGATCAAGGTTGTCTGCTGATATAGATGGCCAAGTGTAACATGTATGGCTGGGAAGTGTATTACCATGTATATTATACTTATACCATGAAGTAATAGCATATGCAGTGTTTTAAATTAAGGAGGTCCTGGTATTCTTGAGATTTGCTCCTATAATATTTACATCCAGGTACCCCCTGGATTTTCAGATATTGACATTAGGGTTATGACAAGGATACAGTCTGTGTCCACCAACCCAAGGCATAATACGTTAATCTTAGTATGCGGACTAGTACAAGTTGATCTTACTAGACCATAAACTTTTTGACTAGACTGAGGTTTCGGACCAATGGATATAAGTCATCTGAACCGTGAAGATTCTGGTTTGAATAGTTCTTCACGAATCCATACATGTCGTAAGAGGAAAACTACCAGGATCTGGTGTCCAGACTTGCTGACTTGGTTGATGTATAGCATTGTATCCCAATTGCATGGATCGTTGCTCATGATATTGATGAATCACTGGATTGTCTGGTCCAGATTCCATTATTTACAGACAGCAATCTGTAGCTGGAATATTGCTGAGTGTGGCGTTAAACAACAAACAAGGTTTTCGTTGAGAATAGTGTAGACACTTTCAACAATAGCAAAAACATATTGAGAAGAATTTACATCAGCATTCAGTAATAGGTGTCTTGTCATGTTGATGTGATGGGAATGAACACTGTCACATACGATTGTTTCCCTCCCACTGACTTGTGGGTAATCTGGGTCATACATAGTCAAAAGGTTACGCATACGTCTCATGATCCTGGTAACATGATATGCCGTCATCACTATGCACATGTTGTCATCTGAGCAGACATGAGTGGCTTGGGCATCCACTGATGCATGTTACATGATAAATTGCCACACTGCAGTTTGCGACAAACAGGAGAGACATTTGAAACTATGTGCATGACATGAAAAACATGTTGTTTTAAGTAAAGTGTGTTTTGTCATGGAGAAATTTGTGTGAAAAAGGGCGAGGTTTTGTCATCTGAAGTCGAAAGATTAGTTGTTGCTGTTTTCCCCTCAGTTTTTGTTGTTGTTTACACAGTGTGCTATTTGTCCTGGTAGTTCAGAGAAATGTTTCTGTTGCATGTTGCCAACCTAATGTTGATGCTGTCATCATGGTGAATGTCGGATTATATGGTAAATGTGTAATGCTGTCATTTTGGTGAATGTGTCATGCTTTCAGGGTGAATGTGTCATGCTTTCAGGGTGAATGTGTCATGAAGTTCATGAGGAAATGTATCTGATTTCCTTATCTATGGTCATGGTGAAATCTATGATTAATCACCACATTGAAATGTTTGTTGCTTCAGTTAGTGGTAAACAAACCTTGCTGTCATCATGGTTAAAGGGGTTTTGCTATTACCAGCTTTCTACTGCTCCTGTTACTGTTTATTATACTCTTGTAAAACATCAAGTAAAATGCGGATCACTGGCTGTCACCGACATGTGCCACACCTCAGTGTGAAATGTTGAGAAATGAACTTCACCTCCCAGTATGTTTCAAAAGTAGGTTAAAGTGCAATTTTCCCATCTGACACCAACTTTCAAAGGATCGTTCTTATCTAATGTCACTTGCAGGTTACGTTTGTGTAAGGCCAAACCAAGGTTTTAATATGATTAATACGCCTCTGTGCATATGTAGGCTGTAATCCCTGGTGTATTGTGCTGTATAAGCTGTGCAAACATTGACCAGAATTCAGATTAGCTTGAGCCATGGTAGTACACACTAGACTTATTTTCGCCGGGGCGGTCGGGTAGCCTAGTTGTTAAAGCGTTCGCTTGTCACGCCGAAGACCCGGGTTCGATTCCCGACATGGGTACAATGTGTGAAGCCCATTTCTGGTGTCCCCCGCCTTGATATTGCTGGAATATTGCTAAAAGCGGCGTAAAACCATACTCCTTCACTCACTTATTTTAGCCTGTACTTTTTTTTCATAGCTCATAACAGCATGTCCCTGAATAGTGAGCAGCTCAGCGCTTGTTCCAGTATCTTATCAATAGCATAGAGACTATTGATGTAAGAAGACAAGATTAGATATGGTATTATCATTGACTTTATGCACAATTCCTAAATGGGATTCCCAGACTGCTGTGGCTGTTGTCACCTGGAAGACAAATTGGATTATCTCTGTCTTTGTACATAACTCATGTGCTTAGTTTTCCCTGCCTCCATCGAGTAATGGAAAGTTTGACAGATGCAATCCTTGTGAGTCTGACATGTTAGAGCTACAGCTTTTGCTTTACAGGGAATTCCAATTATTCTGACAATGTTAAGCAATAGTTAACATAATGTTGGAATAAGTTGTCATATTTCAACAGGGTCTCTATTTGCGCATTCCTGAAGTTCAAAGGTTAAACTCTTTCACTTCAGCTTGTTTTTCATTACAAATATCAAAGGTCATAGTTAATTTGAAAATCAAGAAAGGTATCTGTTCTGTCAACTGAAACATTGCATTTGTTAAGAGGTTACATGGCTCTAGAGTTTGTCGAAAAATATACATATTTATTTTAACTGGTTTTTAATTTGATTTACACTTCTCAAAATAAGTTATGGACCACCTGATTCTTTAATATTACTCTATTTAATCTGTAATGGCATGACAGATTAACTATGGTAATATGAAAGACCTTGTGGCCCTTTCCGCAATAGAATTTGGCTAGTCCTATTGGTCTTCCTACTTTCAATAGTTAAGGTATCATAAGGACTTGTAGAAATTTGCCATTTTAAAGGGTTTCACTATACATGTATGTTATGTGTGGATAATGTTAGTTTCTATCACTTTTTTTTAGTAATATATCATCATATGTCCATGACGAGGAAGTATTTTTGTAGTATTATTTGCATTATAATGGAGCTTAAATAAAACAAAGGTTTATTGAATTTGTAAGGAAATGGGATTACCTCGTACAAGGAAATTCAAAACTTCACTTGCTTGATGAAATCATTCACAGCATGTTTAGTCTATATTTAACTAAATGTTCAGTTTCAACATTGTCATCATGACCATTTGAAAGCATACATCAAAATAGTATTTCGTGACGGCATCTGCTTTTATGTAATGTAGTACTTGAAGAAGACGTGTTCACTTCTTTGTCAGTGAATTCCAATGTTACCTGGACTGTGGTCCTGTATTGTTTTGTCATTTGACCCAGACCGGCCCGGTACTGCCCAGCACTTAAATATTTTAACACAGCCTGAAAACAGCTTGTGTACACATTACAGGTGAACTGGCTTGGAATTCTGCCTATTTCCTTCTGTTATCAACCCTGTAGAAGCCAGTGTATGTAGTGGATTACCAACAGTGTCTATGACCTTGCTGTTATAGGACTAGTTGTGAGCAATCAGGGGTAGACGCCATATTTCCAACTGGTCCGCAGCTCGGACTAGTGGTTACGTGAAATAACCATCAATAAAGAGGAGTTTTACACAATGGACATGATCATGTGAAGACATTTTATATGAAAGCTATTAAGACATTAGATAGCTGGAAGTTGTACTTCGTAGATCGATGTTGGACCTATGTGTTGCAATAATCCTACTGTCATGTTATGTTGAAGGGTAGCCTTGCTCCAATGCTGTACTGAATTAAAGGTCCATGGGTGTAGGGTATTTCTATCCTTACAACAGGCAAGTCTAGATAAACGAACAGTACATCTAAGGATGCCAGTCTCTTATAGGAGAAAACTAGAAATTATGATAATTAATATTTATTAAAAACTTATAATTATTGCCTTAGAGACTTGTGCAAGTCTAGTTGAAGGGATGCTGGGTTCAAAATTAGTCTGCTAGCCTGAGACCAGTAAGATTCAGGAAGTACTAGTGATTTTTCCCAGTGGATTTCCACTCTTACCTTTTAGTAGATGGTAACACTATAGCATTTTTGCGTACTAGTGAAAATGAAAATAAGTGTCTAAACCTGTGTTGAGACGAGCTGAATAATGAGCTGAATAACATGATGAGTAATTGGTCTGGTGCAAAATGAACACCTGTCACTCGTGACTACAGTAGAAATAGGTTATGCTGAACAGCAGATGTGAAGCTTGCAGTTTGCATGTGATCGACAGACAACGAGACATGGCATATCTCTCCTGAACTCTGACCTTTGATAAAGTGCAATAATTAATGCTTTGGTTGTCTTATGTGTTATCAGTATGGGCCAGGTGTCGCCTTGCCCCTGCATCTGAGGGCAGACAGTATTTACCATCCTCTATTGTCTAGCGTTTTGTATCTCCATCTAATACCGTGGACCCACATGCCACAAAAAAACTAGTTTCAGAAGTGAGGTCACCGTCTCTCTTATCATCTTTGTACAGAATTCTTTCCTTCATGAGTTTGAATTCAACAACCAATCAAAATGCCTCTTCTGAAGACAGCTTTGGCCTAGGTCTACATATTGCGACCTGACTGAGCATGTATTAAAACGTGTTCAAAGACTTATCTTTAGCATAAGTTTTTAAGAGTACAACTAAGTATTAAGATGGGGGATAGAAATCCTTATGCTGCAAGACATTCTGGTTATATCTGGGATTTCATGCAAAATTTGAGAAAGCATTAGTGCTATCGCTGCTTGTTCAAATCGTGAAATAAAAGTGTAATTTGATTAGAAGTCTACTGTCAGCATTGAGTCTTTCAAACTGGCCTGAAAATGAAGCTAAGGTGGTGAATTGGTCCAGGTTAGGTATCATAATAGACTGGAGATATAATACCCTGGATAATCGAGGATGGGCTTCTTCTTGTCATAGGTTGATTACATGTGTTGAGGTGTATTAACAAGTTTCATTAGCTGTATATGTTGAGTTCTCCCTGTTTGAACCGTGTAATCATGTATTTCGAATCTTGGATGAACTACTGCATAGCAAGAGAATAGAAACAGGTTATGTTTTTTGGCCATTTCTTCCATTACATTACCTTGTAATATTTTTCAGTGATGCCCTAATGTTTACTTATGTTAGCTGAATAGCATTATTCTGGCTGGTTATTATTATTCTGAACAGGGTTAGAAATTGGCACTAGTCCTGTGGTCCTTGCCAAACTGCTCAATGGTTAAGGTATTGTAAGGACTAGTAGAAAATTGCCCCTTATAAGGCTTTTCTACTCCTGATGAACGAAATCATTTCCCCGAAATCAATCATTGATTATCAGAACCACGTTTTAATATGACACAAGTTGACAAGGGAAAAGAATAAGCTGTCACTTAGCCATCAACATGATTTAGGCAAAACAGATAACTTAAAAGTCTATCGCTTGTACTTATGACTTCATGTGTATTCAATGGAATACTTTTCCTACTTATTGGAGAGTGAGCCTCTTTAGTACTGTGTGAATGCATGGAATACCTATATTGATAGTGTCATTTCATGTTGCCCTCCATTACCAGACATGTCTTAACTTTGAACGAACAAAATCCTTTCTCAATCAAAGTCAACCTGAAGAGATTGCATTTCATGATATCGACCCAGGTGTTACATTCATAAGTAATGGTCATAAATTTCAACACTACAAAACTGACATGAATACTTGCAAAGAGTATTGATCTGTAATGGGACATAGGGAATTGATTTCTCTTCGTGAATTGTTATGATAAAATGTGTTGGCTGCAGCAGGACCAGACGATAACACACTAGGGATATTATCCTATTGTACTTTCGTGCCAATAATCGGGGTGCAAGAGGGGGGGTTTAGATGCTGCCTTGTTAACTTCAGATATACTACTCCAAAGCAGTAAAGAACACCTGATTTCTTACATGTGACTAGTTAATCTGTCATGTCATGACAGATTAAGCCTAAACTTCTTTTGAGTAGTATACATTATGTTGAGCACTTAGCAAGGTTGGGACACCCACAATAGTAGGTGTTCTTCAACTTCTTTTGAGTAGTATAGATTATGCTGAGAACTTGGCAAGCTTGGGACTCCCACAATCACCACAGCGTTTGTGGGAAGGTTAGGCTTGCTTGAAGTCAGCCGCAAGTCTGCCAAAAACCTTCTAGGCTTTGAGTAATAGCCCAAAATTGTCTTCCTGGCTTTAAGGATTATTTTCAGTCAATTTTAATGTTAAATATGGACAATTAGCCAAATATGTTGAACAAAGTTTTTCTAGAATTTGGCATCAGAACAGTGAACACAGAACAGAACAGAACACTTCAAAGCTGTTTAAAAGGGTCCTATGCCGAAGGCGCATAAGATTATTTGAAGTCAACATGAATATTCAGTTAAGGAAGAGTATATATATGCATGTCAACTTCTTTATTATGAAGAAGTTGACAACCATATGTTCTCTTCCTTATGTGAATCACTTCTAAATGCCTTTCAGTTAGTCATTCTACTGTTGTTGAAACCTTAATTGAGGCTTAGAATTATTTGAATTTTCTTCGTGTCAATAGTATCCTCGGAAACAATGATTGAATTGATAAAAATGTCATGTCTGAGACGGATCTTGCTCAGTTGGTCACAAAACATGCTTTCAAGAGAGTCAATGCTTTAAAAGGCTGGACACCATGAATCCCTAAACCTCTTTGCAAGACAGTAGTATATTCTTTCACTATCAACAGGAATCAGCTATCCCACATGTTTGATTTTTGGTAATGATGTTGATGACTATTTAAGGCAGTTAGGGGATTAATACAGTATACAGTATACAGCATGCAGGTTTCAGAAAACTATTTCTAAAAGATATTGAATCATCCTCAAAAAAAGTATTAAGGTCAGAAATGCCTTGGGTCTGTCACCCACTTCATTGCTTCAGATGTATTTCTATAATCCTGATCAACATCAGAAATCAATTAATGTGTTTTCACTGTTTAAATTGTGGAGTATATGATGACATTGAGGTATGTGTTTGTTCCAAATTTAGAAATAGCCATCTATGACTTACAGCCACAGTTGCGGAACCAGCTCATAGATAAACAATTTGCTGTTTTTCCTCATACGTTATTTATGTTATTATTCTCTGAAAATTTTTAGCACTATTCCTCGTATTTGGTGTTTTATTACTGATATTATCATAGTTATTTCTGCATTACATGTTCTATAAAGCTATTTTGAACTGTTTCGAGATACAACAGTTTCAAAAGATATGAAACTAACATTGCAATGCAGTAACAAAAAGCAGCTGATAAACAACTTTCCTCTTCTGAGGCACAGTAATGTTGGGTGTATACTCAAGTTTATATTTAGATGTAGTTTGACTACCTACTGCAAGGTCATGAAGGTCATGTTCATATGTACTAATGCATAAACTGTGCTTGTGTCTTATATTGTCATGTAAAGTGTTGATGCAAGCCTACAATAATAGACAGATGATTACACAAAACATTACAGCCGATTGGGTATGATAATTGATCTTGGGTGACATCACTCATTTTGAACTCAGTCACTCGGAATCATTGATTTTCCTGCATATTCAGCCTGATTCAGTCATTCTGAACAACATGTCTACCTGTCCGTCAAGTTCTAAAATAAGACACATTGATGGGCTTCAGCTTCATAGAATATCGTACTCTTCGTTACATTATGCTGTTTACACTGTAGGGTAGGGTGAGAATCAGCCTGGGTTCGTCCTCGTGTAATCAATAGCTGATACTGTTGTCCCACCTTTTTCTATCAGTATTCATATAGGGCCAAGAGCACAACCTTGTTAAACCACCTACTCTAAACGGAGGCCTGACAAGGGTGAACAAGGGTTTATTGGCTGGAGAATGTGTCCCATAAAAGGCAAATTTGCATGGGCTGTATTCATGTGAATGAACAAGCGTAATGCTTCATTCCATTAAGGTCATAACTGTACTTCAAGAAGGGGGATAAGCTAGTGGTAAAATACCAAGGCATGCAGTTATGTGATCACATCAACATTTAACATGGGCAACTAGGAAATGTTTTAGCTTTCAGTTCGTATCACAAACCATTGATGGTACTTGCTTCAGCTAGCCTTCTACACAGATATAGTGACCTATCCCAAGCAAAGTAAATCTAGGACAGGTGGCATTACATCAACAGGACTGGGCAGGTAGTCTTGTGGAAACTAATGCTGACCTTAGCATTTCTGTAGTCAATAGAGCTTGTCTGCTTATTGTAGTTTCAGCAGTCGTCTCCACTGTCATTGAAAGTTAGACTAAAGACGTTATGTAGGTTGATATGACAGTAAATGTGTCACAGCATGTCTCCTAACCTGAAGTTACTTATTCTTTATGTCAGCCCTCAAACACTTTACAAAGGCTAATGCTATTCAGGAAATATTGACTTTGTGACAAGAAGTTTGTTGAGGAATGTTACTTCTTACTGTACCTCAGTTCTCACAATTTCAACAGCTTATATATACTTACTCCAACTGTATTGCAGTGGCTGGAAAATGTATAGGTTGTTACATTGATGGACTGGTATAAAAGGATAAAAGGGTGTCTTTCTTTACATGAAATATTTCCATATTGTTGCAGATTTGCAGATTTTGTCATCAATGCCTGTGTGAATACTTGCAAATTGATTTAGTCCCTGTAGTATACGTAGAGGCTATTGTATGCTGACAGGAGTCGGTGAGGTGGAAGTACTTCTGTCAGAGCAAGACAGCTGTTACTACAAAAGAAAACAAATGAGATTTGATTGATCGTTAGGGGTAGCATTTAATCGGTACAGGTCACTGATTGGTTGTAGTTGTATATAGTAATCCTGCTGTAGCGCAGAAAGTCACACTGACATGTGTCGAGCTTATGTCATTTAGATGAGGTTTATTTGTGGTGCTTTTCAATGGAATTTAGTAATGTCGGTCAGATTTGACATTGTTATTATTGTTTCAATCTGCATAATTCCATTTATATGATTGGGGTAGACCAGTAAACAAATGCTATTTACATGTAAAGAAAATATTTTATTTGGTTTTGGAGGGTACTGTTGTTTTTTATTTAATTGCTTTTTATGTAATTGTTTCTATCATGAAATTTTCCATTGATTACAGTATCACTTGATATCATACAAAGTAAAATACCCCTTTGCAATTTTTTTTATGTAGAAAATTATGAAAGTATTCATGTCTATATTTGCTGTCACAACATTAATCTAATGACACACGGTTTAAGTAAATTGTGCAGTTAGGCTTGCTGAAGACTGATATTTAGTCTTTGAAATGCAAGTATTTAAATTGTCTTTTGATATATTAAAGAAAGGAGCACAGAGAATCTCCCTAAAACATTTGGTCTCAGAACTTGTTATAATAATATAGGTTTCAGATTTATATATATTTAATATATACTACAATAGAGCCCTGAGAATATGTTTTCATTTTCTGAGACTGAAGAAAATAAAATTTGCTTGTATTGTAGACTTGTTAGTTGTCTGAATCAATGTTTCAGCCTCTGTATGAAAGGTGTGGTGCTTACTTCCAAGTAGAAGGGCCATACCAATAGAAGTGAATGTGACAGTTTTATCTCTCCACTTGACATGACATATTGATACCGGTACCTGTGATGTGTCCTCCCACTGTCATTGAGCTCACTTAGAGGACACGCATACCTACCTTGGTAGAGAAAAACACACACATATAATATATGTAAATATAATAAAATTATAACTAACCTCTGGATGAAGTGATATGACATTTGGTTGGGCCTTTCAGTCAATTCAACTTTTTCAACAAGATATGATTTTGAATTGGCATCATTTATTCTTACATTGAGTTTTATGGTTTTAGCAGAAATGTTCAGATCAAACTTATATAGATTATGTAATTTGTTTGTATCATCGGGAGGGTTGAGAAACCATTTGGGTGGGGGTGGGGTAAATTTAATTGGATATTGTTATGTTGTCTGTTCTTTGTGTATAATTATGTTTATTAGAGAACATGTGAAGGTTGATCTGATAGATCTATGGCAGTTACTACACGGTGGTCAAAATGAAGAATTATAGTGAAGCAATGCTTGTCATAACCATAATAAGAGTTTTCACTAGGTTCCCAAAATGGTGTGCTGTAGAGTTGTCATTTGTCTAAAGGTGAAAGAGGAAGTCCACAAGGAAATGTTTTTTGTCCTTCCTGTATTTTTCTAGTTTCGCACTAGCAGAATTAATTTCTAACCCTGACAGAGCTACAGATAAACAGCGTATTTGCGTAAAATACTCCCCCAAAATATTCGAAACCCAATTACTTTCAATTAACTTGTGTACAGAAACGCATGCACTTAATGAAAAACTCAAATGTATCAAAACAGCACGCGTAAATACCCAATGAAGCTTTTTCAGCATGCATACAAAGGAGCTAATTTCCAAAACAAAATCACTAGCTAATTTACTTTCCGAGTCAAGCCTATATATTTAGAACAGTTATATATGTCTAAAACATTATTTCATTTTTTTAAATTTTAAAATGTTCGCTTATTTTCGGAAAACCCCATTAGGGTGATGAATAGATGAGTGAAAAAATATTGGTTACCCAATGAAAAATGTAATAATCCAATTAGAATTGAAACCCTAGAGTAAAAACTCAATTGCTCAAAAAGTTATCTGGAGCTCTGACCTGATAATGTTAGAGGTGTATGGTTCAAGGGATCCTTGGACACAATACTACATCAATAAACCTCTAGGACCCCCAGGTCTTACTCCTGCTTCATATTTATGACCCTGCAATATTTCTAAATATCAATATAAGATTATCTGAATAGACTGATCGTGTAAATGTAAAGTTTCGTGAGAAAGTGCTGATGGTTTGTTTTTTTCAAGGATACTTGAATTATTTGTTTTGCCACAAGCCATTGTCAGTTTCCAATGCCATGTATTGGATTGGCATGACACAGTGTCCCTAAGTTGTAAATCATAGTCAAGCCTCAAGTTATTGAAATAATCTGTTTGAAATCTGTGTTAGATTTGTAGCCTGAGTCCATTGTCAATCACACCAGGATTAAGTGTAACATGTATATGGTGGCTGGAAATAGCCAGATGGTAAAGATTCTTGAATCATGTTGAATATTGATCTCTGCGTTCACCTGGAAGTGTTCTACCTTCTATTGGCTGCTGGCAACAAGTGACACTGATACGCCTCTAGCTACAGACTTGTTACTGTTCACACCTACAGGGCTAATCTATACCTACATTGCAAGGGGAGATAAGCTATTTGCCTCACAGCTAGTTGTGTCATTTGTACACCTATCTCATCAGAGTAATTGATTGGCTAGAGAAAAGAAAGTCCATGAATGATAATCAGGAAGCACTGTTAATGTCAGTATTTTTTACATAGATATATTTAATACATATTTATTTATGATATATCTTCTTTTTCAAAATTATTAATGTTTGAGTGTTTTCAGATTTATTTGTTTCTCTTTGTGATTCAACAGATTTCCATGATATATCATTTCTCGTGTTTAAAAGCAAATATAAAAGATATGATTAATGCAGTCTGTTCTAAGTACTTTGATTCTACTAACACAAACATAGTGTGGCATTATTTTCAGTAAATTTTTGCCTTAGTATATTGACTATAAGAATATGCTGATCTTACTGGACCTGCATAAATTTTAGACTCAGGCTTCTGACAAGTAGCTAAAATTGCACACTGTTAATGAATATGAAATGAATCCAGATGTAAATTGTTTGGGTGTGTATTTGACATGTATCACCCACTGTTGTTTACAAATAGGGCCATACTGTATGTATAAATGTGTTGATTATCAGTTTGCTTGCTCGGGAACTATTTGTATTTAGTTATACAACAATTACAGATCATCTGGGAAGGTGACCTAACCTTTAGAACTTTCTTATCAAAGTTGTGAGGTAATCAGTATTAATGTGACAAAGAAAATGATTAAATGACTCAGTATGGAGCATGAATTTTAACATAACCATTGCCAGCAGTTTCACAAGGAAGTTGATTGTTTGAACTGTTTTAACGAGCTCTTTGATCGATGAATTCATTCTTAATGTGGTCATTTGGAATGGGGAAAAAGCTGTAATTTTATAAACTTACTAGAAATTAGCATTCTATTCAGAACACCCATGTTAATTTGATAGAAGTTAAATGTTTAACTCTCTTTATAATGAATGACTGAACATGCTGCCTATTTAGAGAGTAGACAAGGCCCAGTCAAACTGTTCAGTTTGAGTTGGCAACTAAACAATGGCAATTGTTGTTTGGATAGGCAACAAATGCATCTTGCAAGTGAAGTTTTATATCAACTGAAAAGTCAGTTTACTCTTGCCATTTTCTTTAAATCAGTAAACCCCTTGCCCTAGAGCTGCAACTGTCGTAATTCCTATAATTTAACACTGACTTGCAGCAGTCGTAGCACTACAACCACTTTGTGAAACAGGCCCCTGTCAAATACAGTATACTATGGTTATAACAAACTCAAAAGCGATCGCTAATTTTAGTTCGTTATAACTGTAGTTTGTTATAAGCATATATATACAGCATATTTATTTGAAGCAAATGGCCAGTTAAAAAACAGTTCTTTATATCCATCAGTTCATTATAAGTCTGTTCATTATAAACGTAGTTTACTGTAAGTAAAATACGATTATTAGTATTAGCTCTATGTATTATAGTGACAGGCCCTTGTACTACGACTGTTGTAAGTGTAAGTTATGACATCTTAGCGCTAAGATCACTTTATGGAATGGGACCCTGTTAAGCATGCATTCAGTTGGAATTAACCTCTTTGTTTGCAATTGTGATCGTAAGAAATGTCCAACTTTACACTTTGTCCATGGTGTCGGCACCACATCCTCATACAACAGATACAATCACTATATTTACAAATTGTGACATTGTTTATCTTGATGTACTAAACAGTTTATCATGCATAGCCATAGTTTCTGCGAGTTACCTGTTGTTATGGAGTACAGTTTAAGGAGACTATATGTATAAACTGAGCATTTATGACAACTACCAGAGCAATGAAGTGACTCGGTTATAAGGAAACAGGGTCATCACAGCCCAAGATTGGCTATAAATCCCCCCCAGAGGGCCTCTGATGGACCCCATTACCACAATTTCATGGTCAATTATTCGTGGAGTGTCCACTCTCCTTAGGACAAGGGTCAAGTAAACAAATGACCAAGGATGACCTGAGCTAGCCTTGGAGATTTAATGTAAACTAGTTTGGTCCCGCTGACAACTCGAGTATGTTGTTGACTTCATACCATGTTTAGGCCTGGTAAGCTAAGGAAGTATCTTGCAAGCCATCAGTCTATTGGATGAACACTGTTGATGACAAGAAACCTCGTTAATGAAATGGATTCTGGGCCAATGTCATTTTGTTAATGTGGACTGTTAGATCAGTGATCAATATTAATGGTTGGAATGTCCTTGAACGGGTAATTGGGCCATTATTGCTTTAACTGTTTTCCCAGGAAGTGATCATGGCTGTGACTTTAGATTATTATTTTGGGTGGCTTATATATGCTACTCAAAAGAAGTTAAAGAACACCTGGGCCAACTTTCACAAAGCGATCTTAGCGCTAAGATGATCGTAATTCCCATACTGTAACATGGGCTTACAATAGTCGTAGCACTAAGATCGGTTTGTGCCAGTGGGCCATGATTCTTTCATACTCAAAGGGACTGCTAATTTTAGTTTGTTATGACCGTGGTTCGTAATAAACATATATAAATCAAAAACAGTTCATTATATCCGTCAGTTTGTTATAAGCGTGTTCGTTATAAACGTTTACTGTATTACTATAGTTAATCTGTCATGTTATTAGTGATAAACTAATGTAATATGAAAGAATCAGCTGTGCTTGTGTGATCCTGCTTAGTTGACAAACACTCAATACAGACATTCACTACTATGTTGTATATCTACCATGTCAGCAAAACTGAGAAGCAATATATAAGCAATATATATAACTTAAGTCTCGATTGTTGTATATTTGTGCCAGAAATAGTGACTGATGCTTGGTAAGTGGGTGCTGGCATCATAAATCCAAAAGACATAAAATTATGTAATGATTATTGAGGTTATTGACATTGGAAGTCATGGTGATTTATAGCTGTATATAAATTACTTTGTAAGTAATCAGATGCTTGGGCACATGGTGGATAATGGTTTACAATCACTTGTCAAAGCAGTTCAAGTTCTAGCCCCGTTCTTACTTTGAAAATATTTGGAAAGAATTTATATAAAATTTAAGATAATATAAGAAGGATATAAAATGGTGAGGATTTGTCTTGGAGATGTTCCATGTAATTGTAAATGCAGTGATTTGGCTACGGACAAATGTCATTAGGACATTCTTCCATGTCATTGCCATTTTGGATAAAAATGTTTGGCCATTTTGGATAACAATCATCCAGTTTTCAAGAAAATCAACCAATCCAAAACTCTGATTTGCTAAGTATTTTGTTAATCAATAACAATATCTTTTTGAATTTATTGAGACCTTTGACACATTAACATAAATATAATAATATGAAATCAGATTGAAAACAGTGTTTGAAGATATGATCTGTGATAACCTGTGACCCAGTGGTGTCCACTCCCAAGCTTTGATGTAGCTGTGGCTACGTATATTGCCTTGTTCCTGCTCCAGCTCCAGCGATAACTGGGCCCTGGGTAAATAAGTCTGACACATAAGGATAAGAAGACAATGCAGCATTCCTTCACTCCACCTTCACACAAATAAACCTTTTTTCTTGGCGACCTGTGCAAACCTCCGTGGATGAGGTGATGTGAGTTGGACAGTCTTTCTTGTTTCCTAGATTAGACTGCATTAGAAGCAAGCTGGCAATGTTTGTTTTCTCTCATTCATACAGTTGAACAACTTTTGAAATGGTTAGAATTCTATAGGGAAAAACAACCGGACATGGAAGGTTGGATTTTATGGTATCAAAAAACTTGTTTGTTTGTTGAGATTATTGCAAATCTTGGACTTTGCTGAAGGATTATTGTGTGCACATATCAAGTGTTTTTGAAATCTCTCAAAACAAAAAAACAAAGTGGTTTTCATGTGATGTTCCGTAGAATAATTCATATACAGGCAGACTGTCCCTTGGAAGGTCATAAGGCATGTTTGCATGTGCATGTTTAGTATTGCATGTATAGATACAGTGAAATACTTGATAATATAGACCGATACAATGGGATAGCTTCAGAAACTATTGTGCATAGAAATTAAGATATTCAGGAATGGGGAATAGTTGTAGTTGTAGTCGTAGTCGGCTAAATGAGGGAATTTTCAAGATCAGAGGTAGCAGACATGGCCAGTTGTTTTCCGTTCCTGTTTTGATCCAAATTAACTTGATCAGTCTTGTTTGTTTGTTGTTAACGTCACACTCAGCAATATTCCAGCTATATGATGACAATCTGTAACTTATCAAGACTGGAACAGACCATCCAGTGATTGACATGAGCATTGATCTGCAGAACTGGGATATGATGACATTCATCAATCAAGTCAGCAAGCCTGACCACCCAATCCTGTTAGTCGCTCTTATGACAAGGATGGGTTGCTGAAGACCATTTCTAACCTGGATGTTTGTGTGTATTATTGGCAACTTCTGACACTGAACCAAGGATCATACCCTCTTAGACAGTTTTCAATTTTTGAAAGCAGAAAGCTCAACAAGCCCCTGCCTTAGGACACACACCCCTCCAACCCACCCACCATATTCCTTTGAGTATAACTGCATTCATGAGAACTCTTTGAAAGACCATACTCGGTGGATATGGGGGATTATACCATAACTTTATTGTTCATAACTGATGATAAATGATGATTGTAGTTAGCATACTGGCATAGGCTCCTCCACTCACAGGAAACCTCTCAAGATCTAGGTCAAGTAGTGTAACAAAACCTTTGATGAAGAAGTTAATGGAACAGTCACATGTTGACACTCCTGACTTCAATCTTCTCAGTGCTGTGTAGACTGGTTTTGGTTTCGACCTGGTAAACACACATAATTAGTCATGTGCATTGATGACATCATGGATAAGGAAGTGCAGAGTTGCACTGCAGGCTTCATGTGCACAGGGACTGTGTTGTAATGAACTCAACATACTGTAGAGCAGAAAGGGGGAAGTTTGTCACATGTAACCAGGGATGAAGGCAAAACGAGTAGGAGTATCCTCACTATCATATCCAAGTGCTCATTCACTTGAAAATGAAACTGGTAGATATCATAACACTTTAGGATCATATAGACTTTGTAAATTGTTCTCAACGAGAGAAGATGAATAGAATGCCCACATTATAACTTAGAACAGAAACCATAGACCTCATTACGTCCAAAATACCAAACTTTCATAAATTAGGATATTTAATTGATATCCTTTACTTGATATTAAGTCTAGATATACATTCAACTTTTGAGATAAGATATCCAAAAACTTGAAATTATTAATAATAGTACATCAGAAGCATGAGGTTAGCGCTGTATATATAACGTTTATCTTTTTAGATCTATACCTGTACATCATTGTTGTCACAAATAACTAACTCTTAGTTATGTTCAGGTGAATAAACATTGTATTGCATTGTATTGTAATCAGGGATAGACACAGTCACTAGTCTAGCTGTTAGTCCTGTGACAAGTGAAAATCTAGATGGACCAGTTGTTTTCTCCCAAAATCTTGTTTTATTTTACATAGCCACAAGAAAAACATGAGTTGGCTATGACCAATGGTGTCTATCCCTGATGTAACCCATGAGTTTCTTACAGTTTTGGATTTTCCTAATTTTACTTCAGGAGGCACTTGATGGCATCAGACGGGTATTTTTTTTGTAGATAAGATAAAATTATAATTGTACATTTTTGGAAGCATTTTTTTCTGTATGTAAATTGTGAAGCAGGTGTGGGGAAGTGTGTCAGAGAGTGACTCATGGAATCCGAGATGTGAGGTTATCTGTTCCCCAGTGGGCCGGGATGCCAATATTTAGCCAAGTGGATGCTATTTCTGTCTTTCTAAGATTGCAAATGAAAATTGAAGAGCTATATATATCATGAATATGAAAATAAATGCTTTGGTAAACTTGAAATATCCTGTAAATTTAAGTTCAACTTTGATTTGTACCAGATCAGACCTCAATTGTAAAATTTTGAATGTATATTGAGAGAAAAACACAAATCAGTTACCCTTTTCCTTGAGCTCTAATTTACCAGATACTGTAATTTGTAGAAGTGTTGTTCGCCAAAGAAAATGATTTAATGTGTTTTTTGTCTCACATGAGATTTGAACAGCTTCTGGACAGACTTCTTGATAGTATTATCAGGAGCTGGATGGGCACTAAATATTATAAAGCCTTAAAATAGGTCACATTCAAAGAATATTTGACAGGTATGACATATTTTCTGTCATGTGACGGGTGTTAAGCAGATAAGCCGGCAGTCTCCAGAATGGACATACACTGAGACTTGTATGACTTGGCTGTGTCACACACAGGTAGTGTGTTTAAAATTTCCACTGTTTATACAGCCCTGTAGCAGATAACCCCAACTTGCCCCCGTGGTTAATGTGTGTGGAGGGGAGTAATGAGTGTGACCAGCACAGCAATTTGTGCCTTGTCCTGGGGCTAAGTCAGTGATGGTTTGAGGAGGATAATGGGTGTTGTTGGGTTGTGTTATTGGTCAGAACCTGTGCCTTGAATTATTATTGAAATTCAGGGCCCCGTTCCACAATGCGATCTTAGCACTAAGGTGATCGTAACTCCCATACTTTAACACTGGCTTACGATAGTCGTAGCGCTAAGATCGCTTTGTGGAGCGGGACCCAGAAAAACATCATTTTCTATTAGGTTGAGTTGAAAATATTTGCTAGCCTTGATGAACATTGAGTTGCCATTCATGTATGATATTCATTCAGTAGAGGCTGGTTGACCAATTAAGTTACAAGCTTGGTTGTTTGTTTGTTTGGTGTTAAATGCTGCTCTCTGCAATATTCCAGCTATATCATGACGATCTGTAAGTAATTAAATCTGGACCAGACAATCCTGTAAGTTGCCTCTTATGACAAGTATAGGCTGCTAAAGACCAATACTAAGCCGGATCTTCAAGGGAGCTAGCTTTGTTGTGAGAAGTACGCACTCAATACAGTATGTGGTGAATTACAAACAAGAAGACACCAGTAATTCTTGACATTTAGAGGGTAAACTGATGTTTTCTGTGAGATTGACCTATCTAGCAGAGCTAATAGTCTTTTTATTAGCCATTGGACTAGTAGGATCATGTTAATTTCTGACTGTAGTCCCAGTGATATTTATTCAGCAGGGCTGCTTTTTTTATTTCAAATGATTCTTTTTGTGGTGTTATGCCATTGAGCTGTAAATAGTGCAAGGATACCAATATTAAAGAACCAAAGATGATCAGAATTTCCAGCTAGAAGATGATATAATCTTTGAAGATTTGTAGTGACAATTGTAGTGTGTTTTTTATGATTATGATCGACTATGACTACAATTTGTTGTAAGCCCCCAGTCGAGATAGCCATGGGATCTTAAAAACAACTATAATGATAATGAATATTTTGAATTACAGTTTAAATTTGTACAAGCGATCAAATTAAGGTTTGGCAATTTGGGTTTCTCTTCTCAAAGGTTCCTGTTGATATTTGATTTTGAAACTAGCATGTCGTTCTCTGGCTGTGTGTAGTGGGTAAAGTGTTCTGGTGCCAATATCAAGGTTGTGTATGCAGTGTGTACCTGTCCATATAGCCAGGTGTGTTTGTCAGCCCACAAATTACTTCCACTTACTGTGATGAGAAAGTGACAGATAATTGACACATAGCCTGCTGCCAATTTGATCATGTCAACCAATATTAACCATTAGCTCAAGTCAAAGGAGCGGGTGACAATTTCCGGAAACTACATTGACTTTCTTTCTTTGGAGATGTTTCCTCAAACATGACTGTCATTAATTAAATGAAAACTTGTCAATTTTACTTTGAATTCTAAAAATTTTTTGTTTCCAATTAATAAAAACACATTGAAAAAGCACATGCCGGACGATTTTCACATGGTGCATTTCACTTTGGCAACAGGTGGTATTTTGATTTTTAAATTATCATGTCTGATGTGTCTATGAGTGATGAATGCTGCTTTGCTGGATGTCTTACTGCAGTGGTACGGGTGTTAATAGGTTTGGGACTAAGTTAGGACTACAAATGACTAGGGTGTTGTTGTACAAAGGTATCTTAGCGCTAAGGTGATCGTAACTTCCATAGTTTAACATTGGCTTATGATTATCTTAGCGCTAAGGTTGTTTTGTACAACGGCACCCAGGTCGTGAAGTGATAATGTATTCGGCCCCATCATTTTTATAAATCCTTGAAAGTTAAATATATGTTCCTTCACAATGGTTACTGTTCCTGAAACCTTCGCAACACATTCCCCTCGATCATTGGCTGCTGTTGTGTTTGTGTGTGAAAGCTTTGTTGTCATGTATTTATATTTAGCACATATAAAAGACCTGAATTTGTTGGTGACAGCTGTTCCTGATGTAAATTCCTTTATGTTGGGGAAAAATGGTTTTGTTGAGTTCACCATTATAGGGCAGAAGGAATAAGAGTTTATATTTACATGGGGCATTTGAAATTATTGGAAGGTACCATTCAAAGAATGAATGAGTACTGTTTTAGTTTGGCCAGTGTCATCTGATGGAAGGTTTGCAGAGTTGTTTCCCTTTTGCTAACCAGGACGTCCATACTTGTTAGTTCGAATCCATGATTTACCCACATCACCACTGTGATATGACAGCAATTATTAGGGCTTGCTAATAAGATCGATAATCTAAATGAATATCATCGATGGGAATAAATATTAATGATTAATTGTATGAAAGTTATGGCATCAATAATAACTTACATATACAACTGTGATGAAATGAAGTTTAACGTTACTGAAACTTGTTATTGTCAATCATGTCAAATGCATAAAATGGAAATAACCTGTTTTTGTTTTATTTTAAATGTCCACAAAGTAGTCTATGCATAAATGCCTCTCCACTCACCATGGCACGAAATATGTTAATTTCTTTCGGACTTTTGCTCATGTTACCTTTCGGATATTTATCGATAATTGATCCATATGAAGTTCACGATTATTTATCTTGTTGGTCTATATTGATAGCCAACCCTAGCAATTATTAAACCTGGTGGATGGCTGTGGTGTCCTGCAACCTTAGTGCTGCACAGTGTATGTAGACAGGAAGCATGCCCTAGCTCACCACCTGATGCCTCAACCGGGGAAGAAGGGGAAATAGGACATATTGGTGGCACATGACATAACATTAGGCAGTTGTTGGACCTTCAGAATGGGCCATTGAAGTACTCTCAATAACAATAACATTGACACATCTGGTTAGACACTGTGTGTGTGTGTGTTAGTGAGTGAGTTAGTGAGTGTTAGTGAGTGAGTGAGACATCGCACTTGCAATATTCCAGCCATATGACGCAGACAATCCTGTGATTGAGAGTTCAGTTAGTCATTCAACAAAATATGTAGCTAAGATAAAGATACGATCAATTTTATTGTACATGTACACCCACTAGGGTCCGGTAATGGTAATAAACAAACAATAATATACATGTGTGGAATATTACCAGTTCAGCCTACTAGAGGAAACAATATTACCAGTTCAGCCTCCTAGAGGAAACAATATTACCAGTTCAGCCTAGTAGACGAATCAAAATTTTGCTAGACTCACAACTTCAGACAATTGGCTAAAGTCACATACTGACACAAGTTGTGTTCACTTGATGACTAATTACTCACTTAGACTGATTGTTTGTGGACACTGCACAAGGATAATAGTGTATGGCCACTGTTGTGTAACAGGTCCTTCAGAGAGGAAAATGAGCCAAGTCCTGCTGATCTTTTGTTCTCTGAGTCATGTTTTTACATAGCATGTGCAAGCAATGCCAGCTTCCGTTCAGTCTGCTTTCACTTTGTGTTTAACCCAAGTGTGATCCAAAAATAAATTATTTCGTGTTGAGGCAATAAATTTTTGCCCTTATTTCTAATGCATTTGTTTTCTTATGGAACAAAGAAAAATAATTCTTGGCAACGTAATCCTTCATACATGTGATTGAATTTTAGCTGGGTTTCTCTGTGACGATTATACAGTTGTGGTAGTTATTTATCATTTCTAGTTGTTCCAAAGTATCTATCATGAACACATAAGGCAAATTACACAGGTCACAAATCAGGTGAAGTTAGGCAAAGTCGGATGCATTGAGTCCTTGGATTGGTAACCGCGTTTCGGCAGTTTAGCTACTGAGAGTTTCTAAGGCTTCAGTCCTGCCCCACACTGAAGCACATGTAACACGTGTGTCACCTTGGGCAAGTGACATGTTAGAAAAGTGCCTCTATTCACCCAGCAGTGAATGGGTACCTGGTAGGATGAGATGGCAATGTGGTTAACTTAGCGCCTAAGAGGCAGCTTGGGTTGTATTCTCCCCAGGGAGCTGAGAGTGCTCACTGATCCAGCAACCGTGGTAATAATAGCGCTTTGAGCAATGCGCAATATAAATCACCTATTTTTTAAGAACATACACACACACACACACACACACACACACACACACACACACACACTCACACTCACTCACTCACTCACACTCACTCACTCACTCACTCACTCACTCTGGATACCTGACAGAAACAGAAAACAGATAAAAGTGCAACTAGTTGGTTGAACTGTCAAAGATTGAATTATTTGGCTATCATGTAACAATTTTCATACAAGCCAGACTGATAGAAGGGATATCATTGCACGGCTGTTTGCTCAGTGAGTGTTCTGCCAACCCAGCTAATTTCTGAAACTGCCTGGCACTCCAGTCAATCAATCAGTTCCATTGAGGACTTCCGTGACTGCTTGGGGCTCTGACATTCTTCTGAAGCTACCCAAATAGCTCACTGAAACATTGATCTAAGAACTGTCCTACACAACACTTGGAAACGGTGCAGATAGTTCTGCAGTGTGACTGAGGAATATTTTATTTGATCAAAACCAGCCTAGATATTAAAAAATAGGCCAGTCTAGCTACTTAAAAAGTTCAAAAAATGTATTTTTAAATCAGAAATCTAATGTGTAATAAAACAAATTCAAGGGCTATATGTAAGTCTTTAGTGCAGTGGTTGTAAAGAGATAATAGCAATAATTCAGTTTTTACTTCCATAGTTTCTACTTACACAAAAGTGTAAGATAACACATATAAACACACGCTTCTGTAGCCCAGAGCAGTTGACCAGTGGGATACCAAATCAATATTCACCAGCCAGAGGTGCTTATCGCATACTGTGAGTTTTCCTCAGCAACCATCCAAAATACCACACAAATTGATCAAATAAACTTGTGTTATTGAGATTAGGGCAGCAAGCTGCCATATTCCAGTGTATGAATCATGTTGACTGTAGGCTGAGTCAGGAATCAAACATCAGGCAGGCAGGCAGGAAGGCACTTGCTACTAGAAACCATCTCCAGATTATAACCAGTAAAACGTTAACTTTTGATTTGTTTGTGAAGGGAAACCAGCCCATGCTCTCATAAAATCATTTTCGATTTTGAAAGTAGTTAAGATAATTGCTGTTTTCTTTTCTTTGACAAAGTCAAATCTTTGTCATTTCCATGATGAATATATTTTTCAAAGTAACCAACTTGTGGAAGATTCATAAGGATATGTTTCATTTGAAATGTGGAGATACACATACAACTAGTCCATTAGTCAGAGGTTGGTGAAAATCTTTAGGAACTAGTTGATTTCTCTTAAAATGTATTGATTTTAACTGAACTACCAGCCCTACATGAACTGCTGACTAGTTGAATTTGACCAGTTGGCTCTACACCTGATGTGTGTATGTCTTTGTGTGATAGGAGGTGGTTTTGTTAAGTCGTTCAATGCATATATAACTATATAAGGGATAGAAATAAACGCTGGCCCAAGACAGTTTCGCTAATGTTAAAGGTATCCATATTGCTGATCATTTTGGGATGTTCCTATATGTTATCACTACTCAAGCTAGTAGATTTCCTAGGTTAATTTCTATCCCTGATACATATTGCAAAACATATGGTTTGACTTTTGATACTTTTTTTCACACCCCTAAATAATAATCCCTACACACGAAAGGTTTAAATAAGTCCTATACCGTATTTGATGTAATAAGCGCCCATGGCGATATTTGCTAATATATTGGCAAGTGAACAATCCCAATTAGCACCCTTCCGATTGATCAATGTACGCAAGACTTATTTATTCGTGTATAATACGCACTCGTGTGTTATATGCACCCTTAACTATGGGCAATTAAATTCTGGAAAAAAATATCTGTCGTATATAAACAGTCAGGCCGTCAGCATAAACCACAAAATTTATCTTTCAACTCTGTTTTTTCCACCAAAATAATATTCTAATAAGAGCCCCCTATTTCTAATTTTGAGAGCGTCCTGGGCGCTTATTACGTTGAATACGGTATTTGAAGCTGTGTCTGATGATGATGTCCTGTTTTGCAGGTGGACGAAGATGGCAATGGCAGTATTTCCATGGATGAAATCAAAGAGGCACTTGCAGCATGCAGCATCAAACTGGCTGGTTATGAAATCAGAGATATCGTACAGCGATATGATGCTGATGCCAATGGGAAGCTGGATATGGGAGAGTTTGAAAAGGTAATAGGAATCAGATCAAGTTTGTTAAATATATATTTATTACAATTACCATTATTTTCATCTTATGTTTTGTTTGTTTTCAATGCTACTCAGCAGTATTGCAGCTATATGGCGGCGTTCTGTAAATAATGAAATCTGGACCAGACAATCCAGTGATACATCATGAACATCAATCTACACAGTTGGTATACGATAACATGCATCAACCAAGTCAGCAAGCCTGACCACCTGACCCCGTTAAACAACAAGCATGGGTTGCTGAAGACCAGTTCTAATCTGGATTTTCACAGGTTTCATCTATAAATGTGTGATGACATTGACAAAAGATTATGGTCCATAACGAGATCGATAAGGAATATTGAAACTGGTCTAGTCTTGAATACTTTTAATAGCATAATTGGATGTACAAATGAAGCCATTCTCAGAACGAATTACGGTCAGACCATACTGATCTTGTTAAGAGTAATTATTTGTATGTTATTTGACTGTTGCACAGTGCTTTTCATGATTCCAGCTATATATTGAAGAACTGAAAAAACGTAACTTCGGCCTGAAGTTTAAGACATCTGTAGCCCCCAAACAAGGAGTCCGCAGCCATGAGGGTGTGTCCCAGGCTTCCACAGTCGGAACTACACACACAGTCAAGGACTCTGAACTTGTTGCCTTCTCAGACTGGATTAACACGTGAGTCCATTTGCATTATTCCAACACAGAACTCACATCCAACACTCTACCCTTCATCTCACCCATCCCACTGCACAAAGTGCCACTCACCTTACCCACCCCACTCCACCCAACAGCATTACTTTCACCTCACTCGACCCACCCTACAAACTCCCACTCACCTTACCCAACCCAACCCAACAACAGCCCATTCACCTCACACACCCCACTGCACAAAGTGCCACTAATCTTACCCACCCCACTGCACAAAGTGCCACTCATCTTACCCACCCCACCCAACAACATCTCCCTCACCTCTCCCACCCCACCCCACCCCACCCCACCCCACTCAACTGGACCCCACCCAACAACAGCCCATTCACATCACACACCCCACTGCACAAAGTGCCACTAATCTTACCCACCCCACTGCACAAAGTGCCACTCATCTTACCCACCCCACCCAACAACATCTCCCTCACCTCTCCCACCCCACCCCACCCCACCCCACCCCACCCCAGCCCCACTCAACTGGACCCCAACCAACAACAGCCCATTCACATCACACACCCCACTGCACAAAGTGCCACTTATCTTACCCACCCCACCCAACAACATCTCCTTCACCTCTCCAGCCCCACTCAACTGGATCCCACCTAACAACAGCCCATCCACCTCACACACCCCACTGCACAAAGTGCTACTCATCTTACCCATCCCACCCAACAACATCTCCTTCACAGCTCCCACCCCACCCCACCCCACCCCACCTATCAACATCTCCTTCACCTCTCCCACCCCACCCCAACCCTACCCACCCCACTCCACTGGACCCCACCCAACAACAGCCCATCCACCTCACACACCCCACTGCACAAAGTGCTACTCATCTTACCCATCCCACCCAACAACATCTCCTTCACAGCTCCCACCCCACCCCACCCCACCTATCAACATCTCCTTCACCTCACCCACCCCAGTCCCACTCATCTTACCCATCCCACCCAACAACATCTCCTTCACAGCTCCCACCCCACCCCACCCCACCCAACAACATCTCCTTCACCTCACCCACCCCAGTCCCACTCATCTTACCCACCCCTCTCGACAACATTCCCTTCACCTCACCAATATCACACAAAGCCTCTCACCTCACTGGTAAATGTATTTGGTGAAGTTGCAACCCTGCTCAACATGCATATGTTAATAAATATAACTGTTTCAGGTCACTTCAAGATGATCCAGACTGCAAAACATACCTGCCCTTGAGTGGGGACTCACTCTGTGTACAATGCCGAGATGGCATTCTTCTGTGGTAAGTCCTGTGCAAAATAAGGGAATGAAGTAATGGTGTGTTTTTTAACAACAACTTCAAATTAATACAATTTCAGCGTAAAGCCAATCTCTAGTTTTCTGTCACCTTGTGATCAATCAGTGTTGTTGGAGTTACTCCCCTTGGTGTTTAGACGCTTCATATGTATTATATGCCTTGAGAATAAAATGAATACGCTGGACAACAGATTTGATGAAAAGCATGAATGAACATAACAGAAGATAATAACGATTTTCATAGCCTCCATGGTTAACTGCAAGTTTTTATGGCATCAGTATTTAACCCTTTAGGCTTTAAAAAGTTGATAGTATTTTCGTCCATTTTTAAATTTTGTGCATTTAGGACACAGTATGGTGCATCCAGTAAATCCCTATGTATATGTGCTGTTTCCGGTGTCATCATACGGTATACTATATTTGTTCTACCCTTACATGTCATAATGTAATTTTGTAGCAAGCTGCTGAACAAGACGGAAGAAGACTTGATCGATGAACGTACAATCAACAAGACAAACCTAGACGTGTTCAGGAAACATGAGAACTTGACTCTAGCCTTAAACTCTGCCCAGTCCATTGGCTGCAGTATTGTGAACATCGGAGCAGAGGATATTGAGAAGGGGACCATTCACCTGGTCCTTGGATTGATCTGGCAGATTATCAGAGTGAGTTGGACCTCCTACTTGTCCTGGCTAGAACTGAGTGAGTGAGTGAGTCTTGTTTAACACCGCTTTTAACAGTATTTCAGTCATATCACAGCGTTTCAGCTTAATGTGGGAGGAAAGCCCGCAGTGATGCAGGTCTCAGACGTTTACCACTTCGGTGAAACCCACGAGCACGGGTATGGTGCTGACAAACCAAGAACCATAATCGGGGCGAACCGGGATTCGAACCCACAATCATAGGTTTCTGGCGTGCCTAAGGGACGCAACTCTGCACAGCGAATTGCGGCGCCTTAGACGACTGGGCCACCCGTGCCCCCCCTGGCTAGAAGTGGTGTAACTACAAGTCATAGTGGTGTTAAAACATGTGAACGATAACAAACTGTTAACAACCAGCTTACACAGATTCTCTAGTATTCCCCCGTTGGCTCTAAATAGCATTACATGCACAGTGCCCGCTAGCCCATATGTTTCTGTCCTACAATATCCCATCTTCAATCACTGACATTTATGAAGAAATAAATCAGGGTTCTGATTCACTTGTGAAAAGAAAGAATATCAACTTATGAAATGAAAGTGCTGTATCGTGATATGAATAGTATCGCACCCATAGTATCGGGATACGAATAGTATCCCGTATTACTGTAAACATGGTAAATGGTATTTGTATAAGATAAATTTAACTAAAACATTCCAAGCATCTAATATTTTAAATAATTTGTATATTTAAAGAAGCACATGATTTTCTGAGTTTGAGTTTAACATGTGGTTAATTTTGTTGTAGATTGGTTTGTTGTCGGACATTGACTTGACCCACCATCCCGGGCTGGTTCTCCTGTTGGAGGAGGGTGAGGATATATCTGACCTGAAGAAGTTGTCCCCCGAGGCATTGCTTCTCCGCTGGGTCAACTACCACTTGAGGAACTCTGGATGCTCGAGACAGATCAACAACTTCAGTGAGGACATCAAGGTATAGAAGGGATACACCCTAGCACCTAATAGGCAGGGATTCAGAACATAGGCTTGGATTCAGAACATAGGCTTGTCGTAAGAGGTGAACCCCCACCCCCAAATCATCACCAAACCCATTTTGAAGCATACCAGGTATGTAAATGTTCAAGTAAATTATTTGGTGATATGTTTCCAAAACTCATGGCAGGACTAGCAAGTGCACACCCTCATTATCACCTCACACGTACCTTTTCCGAACAGACATATTTCTATAGTGAGTGTAATATGCTTTGTGTGATTTTTCAGGACTCTGAAGCTTACAGCTATCTCCTAACACAGATTGCCCCAGACGGCACAGGTGTCACGTTAACACCTATGCAGGTCAGTTGACACACGTTGATAATGTGCAATGATAGGGACCTAAATTTTACGTAGAAAGTTCATACTATGCTCCACGAGACAAAATGCCTGTAAATAATAAACATGTCGTGGAAATGTTCCTGTCGGCTATTGAAAAATAGGACCTATCGCTGTTCTATATTTGTGAGCCTGTAAAAGAATGAATGGACAAATGAAGGGTTAATTGTTTAAAAATGATGTTTTACAGTTGTTTTGTAGACCTACTTTCGACCTTGCCCTTTTGGAATGCATTTTATCATTTAAATATTATGGTAGAAATGGAACTGAGAGAAATGTCTGCTTTTGCTTTACAGATAGGCGACTTACAGGAACGGGCTGAAAGTGTTTTGTGTGAATCTGACAAAATTGGCTGTCGCAGTTTTGTGACAGCTAGGGACATTGTCACCGGAAATCCTAAGCTTAATTTAGCATATGTTGCCAACTTGTTCAACACATATCCCTCACTGGATGGAACAGGGCAAGATATTGATTTGGGAGAAGTACATGAAGAAACTAGAGAGGAGAAGAGTGAGTTAATGCTTGCAAACATTATCACTCCAGGGATTTATCAAGACCTTATAAAAGGCTGATGTTTGGCCTCAAGTCTGCTGGAAATGTCTCAAATAATTCTCAAATAAATAATTTTCAACTTAGTTTATTAGAGGTGACTTCACTGATTTCAAGACCAGTTAAGGTTATTTCCCTCAGTTTTACATTATTCCATTGAAATCAGCTAAATACCTCTGAATTTTAGAAAATATGAAATATGATCAAAATTACTTTTTTTTTCCAAGAATGCTTGCCAAAGGCAATTAGTTTGGAATCATCGATAAATCCCTGCACATACTACAGGCAAGTTGTTCCCCATGAGAATTCTGGGTGAAATTAAGTTCTTTGGAACCTCTTTTGTTTCACAAGACGTCTGAATAGATCGGTTATCAGGAACTGTGACCTGGGTGTCTTCTTACCCTGACAACCTGGGGCATTGCTCATAATATCAATCACTGGTTTATCTGGACTTCATGGGGAGTGAATTGTATGTGAAAGTCACTGCATTGTTAACAGTTATTGTTGTTTTTAGATGACTGACTATCTTTTACTGAATTTGGTTTTGTAACAACCTCTGAAGATTTAGTTATGATGTAGTTTAGAATATCAATATTTTCAGTTTGTAAAATTCCATTTACTCCTGATGTCAGTTGTCATTCTGGACATAAACTGAAACACAATATGAAATGTAATTCAGATTACTATTACAGTTTTGTTTAAATTGGTATTGCGATATAACTTAATCAATGAATTTATCAATGGAAGTCATAACTATACAAACAAAAATGTTGAATTTTTTCCCAATGTGTCAAAGTTTGATGTCAGTCTTTCAAGCTTGGTCTTCACTGTTGGTATGTTGTCCATTGGGAATTTTATGTTGCAGCGTACCGTAACTGGATGAACAGCCTCGGCGTGTCACCTTTCGTCAACCACTTGTACAGTGACCTCGGCAATGGTCTTGTTATTTTCAAACTGTATGATAAAATCAGGCCAAACTTGGTGGACTGGGCTAAAGTTATAGACAAGTTCAACAAGATGAAAGTCAACTTTGAGAAACTAGGTAAGAAGTCATATCTCAACAGACAACCATCTTATCTTATACACTACAGAAGAGTCTTGTATGTGTAACTCATCAACTAAATGTCCCACACACCCAGTATGTGGAAGTTTCAGACCTTTGTGTACATTTCAAAGGATTTCTTTAAGGATGATGAGGATGATGATGATGATGATGATGCATTTATATGGCGCTGTACTAAATCCATAAGGATGCTCCAAGCGCATAGACATGATACAATATGTAACTTTATTTCAATTTACTGTGCCAAGTTTATCATTTTTGATTTGACTCTTACTGTCAGTAATTACTCTTCATGTATATGAACATCAGAATGAAACTGGTGTGACATGATGATTTGTTAATTAGAAGATGAAACTAGTTAGCTTGTTTTTATGTCACTGACTTGGTTGATTGTGTCTATCCATGGATCAAATGGTTATCTGGTCCAGACTTATTATTTCCAGCATGCCTCCATATAGCTGGTGTAGTAGATCGAGTTGTCAGACTTTGCGACTTGGTTAATTGTGTCTATCCATGGATCACTTGGTTATCTGGTCCAGACTTATTATTTCCAGCATGCCTCCATATAGCTGGTGTAGTAGATCGAGTTGTCAGACTTCGCGACATGGTTAATTGTGTCTATCCATGGATCACTTGGTTATCTGGTCCAGACTTATTATTTCCAGCATGCCTCCATATAGCTGGAGTAGTAGATCCAGTTGTCAGACTTCTCGACTTGGTTAATTGTGTCTACTAATGGATCACTTGGTTTTCTGGTCCAGACTGATTTTTAGTAGATCGAGTTGTCAGACTTCTCGACTTGGTTAATTGTGTCTACTAATGGATAACTTGGTTATCTGGTCCAGACTTATTATGTCCAGCATGCCTCCATATAGCTGGAGTAGTAGATCAAGTTGTCAGACTTCTCGACTTGGTTAATTGTGTCTATCCATGGATCACTTGGTTATCTGGTCCAGACTTATTATGTCCAGCATGCCTCCATATAGCTGGTGTAGTAGATCGAGTTGTCAGACTTTGCGACTTGGTTAATTGTGTCTATCCATGGATCACTTGGTTATCTGGTCCAGACTTATTATTTCCAGTATGCCTCCATATAGCTGGTGTAGTAGATCGAGTTGTCAGACTTCGCGACTTGGTTAATTGTGTCTATCCATGGATCACTTGGTTATCTGGTCCAGACTTGTTATTTCCAGCATGCCTCCATATAGCTGGTGTAGTAGATCGAGTTGTCAGACTTTGCGACTTGGTTAATTGTGTCTATCCATGGATCACTTGGTTATCTGGTCCAGACTTGTTATTTCCAGCATGCCTCCATATAGCTGGTGTAGTAGATCGAGTTGTCAGACTTTGCGACTTGGTTAATTGTGTCTATCCATGGATCACTTGGTTATCTGGTCCAGACTTGTTATTTCCAGCATGCCTCCATATAGCTGGAGTAGTGCTGAGTATAACGGGAAACAACAAGCATGGTGTTACTGTGTAGTTCACTGGATGTGGTCGCTGTGATTTCATGACACTACTTTGACACTTTGACTCTTTCAGAAAACTGTAATTATGCAGTCACACTGGCTAAGGCGATCCATTTGTCTGTCGTCAACATTGGAGGAGAGGATATTCGGGAGGGAAATCCAACAATCACACTAGGTAGGTTTGCTGTTATAAGGCAGTCTTATTCCAAATGTATCTCCACTTGACGTACTTCGCTACTTGTCAGGAGATCATGTACTGGGACCACATCTTTGACTAAAGATAACTGACTAGCTTTGTCCTCAGCATATGTTGAGTAGTATGTATGGTAATGTTGAGCAATAAACAAAACCATTAGAAAGGGTTGAGAATGTCAAGGTTTGGTAGGAGTGTCCTACTGCTTGTGTCTGTGTGTTTGGTTTACGAAACCACAAAGTGTTGAAACGATTAAAGGATATTTGATAAACTAAGCAGGGATTAAACTAATAAACTATTCCTTTCAAGTTTCGCTGAAATATCTTTATGAATATTATTGATCAACATTACAATTATTTAAAGGTCATACAGACTCTTGTGTTAAAAGTGTATCAAAAACAAATGAATGAAACTTTATATCACCTGACATTTGAGTGTGTTTGTCCGGACAATATCTCTAAAACTAGTACTCTTTCTTGAAACTGTGCACACACAAAGACCAGGTTGTCAAATGGTACCTTTTGCTATTTAGTGATTTTTAGAATTGATATTTTTCTGTGTCCATGGCAGCAAGTTAGAGTTTGACTCTGCTCATAGTGGTGTGTACCTGACATAGAAATACAAAGTTCCAAATCCTAATTCACTAGTATAGTTTTGATAGCTCATTAGCAGCTCATGTAGAGATAGAAATTCTCTCATCAAGTTGGACTTAAGTAACAGACAGATGATTTGTTCTTTCGAATTAGTGGGGGCCAGGGGGATTTGACATCTTCTGATGACTCTTGGGGGCAGTCGGGTAGCCTAGTGGTTAGAGTGTTCGATCGTCACGCCGAAGACCCGGGTTCGATTCCTGACATGGGTACAATGTGTGAAGCCCATTTCTGGTGTCCCCCGGCATGATATTGCTGGAACATTGCTAAAATTGGCGTAAAACCATACTCACTCACTCTTGTATCAATTTAGACTTGAATTGAATGGAAGCAGTCTTAACAATTTTACCTCAGTTCTGTTATGTACTTCTACATGAAACTTTGCACATATATCATTGTCTTTAAGATTGGACAATGGGAGGGGAATATAGATGACTTTTAGTTTCTCTTTTGATAATCATTTTGACTCAAAATTAGGGACCAGAATACAGTCCTTAACATTTGTTGTATATGATTCCTAGCTTTCACCTATTGTGTGTGTTTGTGCAGCGCTGGTGTGGCAGTTGATGCGAGCCTACACCCTAAAGATGCTCACCCAGCTGGCTGACAATGACAACAAGCCAATCCCGGACCAAGAGATTGTCACCTGGGCAAACCACAGGGTAAGGACACTGAAAACACTGACAATATTTCCAGCCATTCCAATATCAGGGCCGTGGGGTAGCCAGGTAAGGCGTTCACTGGTCAGGCCGAAGATCACTCATCCACTCACTCACTCACCACCATCATGATGCACAGTTTCATGTTGAATAGGGATGAAGGATAAAATTGGTTCCCATGATATGATATCTGTTATTGTAGCCTCCATGGATAGAGCATCTGCCTTGAGACCTAGTCATACCAAAAGACATTAAGAGATGATACTTGTTGTTACCCTGCCTGGTGCTCAGCATTAAGGGAATAACTCAGTATGCAGTGTCTTAATGGGGTATCCATGTTTATTTCCGGCATTGTGTCTCAGTAGGCTAGAACTTTGAGTCCAGGCTAATTAATACAAGCATGCACACACACAGGCACAAGTGCATGCACGTGGCTATATAAGTGCAATAACCCCATGTTGCCTTGACCATGGATTCCAGGCGACCAGCAGTTTGTGTCTCGTCCTGATGTTGGAGCCTGTAAATGACATGGTGTGATGATGTTTCAGCTGGAAGGCGCTTACAAGATCAAGAGCTTCAATGATCCCATCATCCAGGATGGGATAGTAGTACTGAAAATAATTGACAAGATCAGGCCAGGAGTTGTCAACTGGGAACTGGTCAGCCAGGCAGAGTCGGAGGAGATGGTAGGTCCCCACTCATACACACTTTCACATGCAAACCATGGACATCACACATTATAGTTTAGATATAAATGCATCAAGCTTTTATTTCTCAACCAGCAAATCATCTTCCCGAGGTAAGGAAGTTAACTGACTATAAAAGTCCAGTTTCAACCATTGCCGAACCAGGTTGTAATTATGGAGTTATATTTTGGCTGTACTGACGAGTCTATGCATAGTCGAGTCAAAATCAAGTAACTACGAACACAACATCCGGTTTGTAAACAGATGTTTTCCAAATCTGTTCATGTTTTTTAATCAAGGTGCTCATAAGATTTGATGCACGTCGCAAAGTAAGCCCCGTTTTATTCCAGTATAGATGTTGATTATCGTCACTGGTGATGCCATTTTGATTGAAGTAAATGCAAGTGATAAGAGAGGTGAAATCTGATTGGTAATTAGGAGGGACATAGAACGGACATAACTCGTAATAGCCACTGGTGGCGCTACAATCAAGCCCAGGAATTCTAGATTAGTTCGGCAAGGGTGGAAACTGGATGGTCAGTTAACTCCCTTGCCTCGGGAAGATGCAGCAAATGGTCTATGAACAGTATATTATGTGTGACTTTACATGCAGCAGATGTTCATGTGATGTCATGCCCTATCATCGTGCCCCAACGGCATGGGTCACAGCCTTAGAAATTGGCACTCATCCTGTAGTCTTTGCCAAACTTCCCAAAAGTTAAGGTATCATAAGGACTAGTAGAAATTTGCCATTTTTAAGGGTTTTGCTATATGTTGTCATTATAAGGACTAGTGGACTAAAACTGTTAGGTTCTACTGCTGGATTGTTGTTCACAATATCAATCACTGGATTGTCTGGTCCAGACTTGATTATTTACAGGCTGCCATCATGTATCTGGACTATTGCCGAGTGTTTTGTTTAACAACAGACACACACTGACTGCCATGACATACAAAATGAGACATGCTAAGCACAGTAAATGTGTCTCAAAATTAAAATCTGCCAACCATGGATCTGAGTCTTACAGATTGATTGGCAGTCGGGTAGTCTAGTGGTTAAAGCATTCGCTGATCACGCCGAAGACCCGGGTTCAATTCCCGACATGGGTACAATGTGTAAAGCCCATTTCTGGTGTCCCAGGCCGTGATATTGCTGGAATATTGGGAAAAGCAGCATAAAAACCATACTCTCACTCACTCACTTTTTTTTACTGCTCAACTATTCAGATACACCTGCACAATAACAATACATATTTGGCCATTTGAAGAACATGTGATACCGTTCTATATACATGCTGCATTGATGCTGATGAAATGTTAGATTGAATTCACATCCTAACATGATCTGCATTACAGAAAAGCCTGAACAACGCTAAATATGCTATCTCACTAGCAAGAAAGATTGGTGCACGAGTGTACGCCCTGCCAGAGGATATTGTAGAGGGGAAGAAGAATATGGTGATGACAGTGTTTGCTTGCCTTATGACCATCGATAACCCCTACCTGCGTGAGAGGCAGGATGGCAAGGTGAATGACGCCGCCAAGCCAATGATGCAGGGTTTACAGTGAAGTACGCCTGCAGCTATGTGTCGAGTGGGGAGGAGGCACTGCTTGGGAGAGATCTCCACGCTGGAAGAGATGGTGTCAAATACTTGATTTACACCTAAATATATTGCACAAAATATACAAGTTTCATATTGCAAATTTGTTCCATTTTTCATAGACCTGTTAATACAATGAACATTGGGAAGAATTTGTTTTGAACTTAAGGAATGTTTTAACAGCAGAATTTTGTAGAAAAGAAGGTGTGACCATGATGTGTCATCTCTGCCATGCAGTGTAAGGCTCATTGTTGCCGGGAAGAACTTGCTAGTAGACCGATATATTACTATAATTCCAAGTATTGACATTGTGTACAGGTATCAGCCCATCTTAATTTCTCTGTGTGTTGCCTATCATTTTTGCATAATTCACATCCTTTTGTTGGTTAAAAACAAAAGCAAAATAATTTATTGATGTGCTTTTTCGATAGAATGAAACAAATTTCTTGTATAGATACTTGCCTAAACACCTAAACTTAACCTGCTTTCATCATACGAGAAACTGATGCTAGAAATGTGTCCACTTGAGGCATAAGCCCATGCAAGTGCCTGTGATATATCAACATCAATTTATATGTAATTTTGTCTCAACCCTATTTCAACATGTTTGCCTAAAACTACCTGCATACAAATGTGATTCCAAAATGATTCATATAACCACACATGATAGAGCCTGAGGATTTGTTTTCCTCAACTGTTTCTGTTCATGGATTTTTATCCCCAAATCAAATACCAGTAGTTGGTAGAACATCATATCCTGGTCCAAGGTCATCCGTGTCCTATTTACTGCCATAAACTTGACCTGCTGAAACCCAAGACTGAAAATGCTGATATATCAAAGTTAAGGGCCCCCCCACCCAATAAAAATAAAAGTATATATTTCTGGTCTGTGGCTGCATTATTTTCAACACCTTTGTCAGGCTTTCTTATTTTGATTTTAACAAAGGGTAGGTAACTCTGACCTGCTTTTCCAAAAGCGAACGTACAAACTGCACAGGACGGCTGTGTAGGTTGTGTGTTGGGATAATTCTAATACAGAAGAATGTTTTCATCCAAAATATGATTTATGGTGTCATGCAAATGAGCTTGTCAAAAAAAATAATTTTTTACTGCATAGTTGCGTCATTTTAGACCGAACCAAAAGACCAAAAACATAATATATTTTAAGGGGGCTAAATGTAGAAATATGTTGATTTATACAGTTGTATGTTTTTAATGTTAAGTTTTCACTTCTTATCAATTTAAAGACAAAGGCTACCTTTAAAAAGGAGATGTATTATTTTTTATGTAGTGACATTTATTATGATTGTATGTGTATGTTTGGTCGCCATGTTAGAGGTCACAGGTGGAAGTATATGTTTATGCAGGCATTTTATCTGAGTTTAAACCATGTTTGTTGAAAATGTTAAAGCTGTTTATAGTTGAAGCCAAGAATTGAAAAGGGGAAGATGTGCATGGATCAAATTTTGTTGACCAGTTTGTTTATTGTTTAAGGGTAATTTGTCATGCATGCATCATTTTCAATTGATGATTGTTTCCTGACCTTGGTAATGCTTAACGGATGCACAAATAGCAAAGCTTGTATTGTCAAGAGTATCATCTTTAAAATACCAATTATCAGCAATACTTGCATTTAGCAAATCCATTTTATGCTTTATTTGTTTCAACACGGATATTGTTCTCGTTTCACTGTTGATGACGATCATTTGTTGATAGTGATGCCTTGTTGTAGCCATCTGCCTCGTAGTGAACCGTCAAGCAATACATATTTGTATGTATCAATGCCATGTTAAGCAGGACCAACTAACCATTAGTGAAGACTTAGACTTCTCCATACAGAGTGATATGGTAGAGCTGTTACCATGGATCCAGGGGCCATGTTTACGACTTGTACAGGTTGATGAACAATATTTTCATTTTGTAGATTTTATTTGTTTTACACTAACTCATGCACCATGATCTGATATTTTGCTAATGGACAAATATTGTTGACTATATAATTCATCAGAGCTTAGATCAGAGGTTTATGTATCCCATTTTAACTTATTACATAACCAGGCTTTTGTGTTAGTAACTACTGCAAGAGGAAGATTAGGATGCAGATAGCTGTGTCTCCATGGTTACACATAATATGTCCGATGAAGGAGGTATGAAGTCTGTCATCAACAGAAGTCACCCTAGGGAATGCAGTTGCAGCACTTCTGAAATTGGGACCAGTTGATGTCGTGTGTGATCCAGATTTTAGAGAGGGACCATTTTACAACACAATTTGTATTTATTGCAATTTTACAATGAAATTGATTTCTTTGTAACATTTCTCCAAAATAATTGTGATAATTGACATTATTCGAGGAATCAAAGTGTTTAAGAACTACTTAAGAATTGAGTCAAAGTTGTTTTGTTGAACTGGCAACAAGCTACTGGCCATTCCATGTGCCTCCCAGTTGTCTACTGTGTGTTGGTCCTCATACATGGGCACACCTCCAAATTGTGTCACTTGTTGCAAACTGTTTGGTGACTGTATAAGTAAATCATGGTTTCTTAATAAAACAAAACAAATAAGATGAACTGTGGGTTGGTTGTCTTTTCCTGGTGTCGACAACCCTGTCGGTTGCTGCTAGATGTACCCCAGCAAAGTGGACGACAATAAGCTGATAACTGGACATCTCAAAACAACATTCAGGAATTACAAGTGGAATGATAGTGATAATACAAATTTTACAGTGTACCTTTATAGGCTCAGGCTTCATACAGAGGCAGGCAGGGTGGCCTTGTGGTTAAAGCACTAGGCCTTGGTTCCGATTCCCCACATGGGTACAATGTTAGGTATTTCTGGTGTATCCTGCCATGTTATAGCTAGATTATTGCTAGAAGTGGTATTTACCCTACTCGCTCAACCTAGCAACACATGGGACAGTTTTCTCAACAATATTTATCTGCAAGGAATCGTTGCAAGTTAATCACCCAGCACAGGGTTTGAAAAGGCCTTGAATTTCAGAGTTTGTCTTGTGTTTTTGTTTACGCCATGCTCAGCAATATTCCAGCTACATGACAATGGCCTGTAAATGATGTACAAGGGATTAGCGAGAGTGAGTGACTTTGGCTTGACGTCACTATCTCAGTTATATGACAGTGTCAGCTTGAGCAGGGGGAAGCCCGAAGTGATGCAGGCCTTAGACATTTCCCACTTTGGACAAACCCATGAGCACGTGTATGGTGCTGACAAACCTGGAAACATAATCAGGGTGAACCAGGATTCTAAGTTACTTACCCATGATCATAGGTTTCTGGCATGCCCAAAGGACGCAATTCTGCACAATCAAGTGTGGAGGCTTTGACGACTTGTCCGCTGATTAGACTGATTAGTGGATGAGACAAACCACTGATAGTCATGAGCATTGTTCTACACCGTCAGGGTATACTGATACACAATGAACCAAGTCTAACCACCCATTCTATCCATCACCTTGTCCGACACATAGGTAAGTGAGTGAGTGAGTTGGGTTTAACGGCACTTTTAACAGTATTCCAGTTATATAGCTGCGTGTCAGCTTAATGTGGGAGGAAAGCCCGAAGTGATGCACAGGTATGGTGCTGACAAACCTAGAAACATAATCGGGGTGAACCAGGATTCGAACCCACAATCATAGGTTTCTGGCCAGTCCAAGGGATGCATCTCTGCACAGCCAATCGCGACGCCTTAGAAGACTGGACCACCCGTGCCCCCCTTACCAAATTGGAATTAAAAATATGCCAAGTTATCTTATTCCAGTACTGTACTATTGTAAGGACTTTCTGGGGGCTACATTTCACTGACAACAAGAGCAATAAACAAAAAGACAGTTCACCACCAGACGGATCTGTATCCAGAAATAGTCAACATTTGAGTTCTGCTCTAGAAACAAGCACTACCCTCATATTCAGTGAAGTCCAACATATCATGAAAATATAAAACAAAAGTTCTCTGAGAGCACAACATCCCCCGCATGAATTCTTTTAACGAGTTGATTTCACAAGCTTAGTACCTCTCTCACAATTAGGCAAATGAAGCTCCGTAAAACAGGGGCAGTAACTCTGTCAAAATTAGTCGAAATGAAACGGGACTGCGATATGCGTATCATCAACATGTCGACATCTTGTGTGTAGAGTGTCAGGCATATTCTCTGGAAACTGTAGGAGAAGATGATTTCGCAAGCTTAGTACCCGCTCTCACAATTTCACAAGCTGAGTACCCTCTGTGGGACAGACAGACAGACGGACGGACGGACTGCGCCACAACATAATCCCCCTTCGGCCATTCTGGCCCGGCAGGGGATAAATAATAATCAAAAGACATCAGTTCACCACTAGACTGATCTGCATAGCAAGTTTCATCAAGAAATATTCATTTTTTGAGTTCTGCTCTAGAAACAAGCACTACCCTCACATTCAGTGAAGCCCAACTTGCCATCATGAAACATAAAAAGAAATTAAGAAATAAAAATCCTTAATCATCAAAATGCACCAGTTCCCCATTAGACTGGTCTATAGAGCAAGTTTCAACAGTAAATATTTAATGTTTTTGGAGTTCTGCTCCCGAAACAGAAGACCACATGTTTTCATCATGAAAATCATGAAAACAAAACAAAATAACAAGGAAAAAAATACAACCAACAAAAGGCACCAGTTCCCCACAAGACAGTAAGTTTCAACAAGAAAAGTTCAACAGTTTGGGAGTTCTGCTCCGGAAATGGAAAACAGACGGCTGACAGACGGTCATCGCTATGTGCCCCCCGTTTTTCAAACTATGCAGAGTTACATCCCTTGAGTAGGCCAGCACCTATGATCATGGATTCGAATAATGGTCTATCTCATTAAAATCAGATCTAAGTTCTCGCTACCTCTAAACAAAGATCTGAGGACATCCCATTGTGGGTCACGTCAGACTGACCTTGCACAAACTTTGACCGACCAATGGAATGACCAATCAGAAGGCAGCTTTCTCGTGCTTTACGGCACCAATTTCAAATTGGCGACTACGCTTCGAAACATATTTTGACAAATTCTCGATTACAGATTTGAAACCTGAACAAAAGAACATTCTGGAATGGCTAATAGATGGTCTAGATTGTATGGATTCAGTCGTTAAACCCGTAACTATCGTTCAGGGTTAAAGTTTTCGAGGTTGCATGATTAGAAATCACATTCCGACTGTCACTTTCATAATCTGGTAAGCGATGCTCCGATTGGTCGGATGAAAGGTCTTCTGACGTGACCCCTAATGGGATGTCCTCAGATCTTTGTTTAGCGGTAGCGAAAACTGAGGTCTGATTTTAATGAGATTGGAATAACGGTTCGCCTCAATTATATTTGTAGGACTGTCCACACCATACCCATGCTCGTGGGTAAGTCGTCTAAGGCCTGCATCACTTCGGGCCTTCCTCCTACATTAAGCTGACACACTGTGATATAACTGGAATACTGTTCACAATAGCAATTGAGGAAACAAATGGTATCAGCTCGAGCTTCCTAAAAGTAATGCATGTATGTTTTTAACTTCTGTGGTTTTACCATGAGCAAAACAACAAAGACAACATGTTTGCAATATGGTTTAATAGCTACAAATACAGTGAAAGTGGGAGAACAATGTCCTCTTGATGTGATGAGTCTTCTCTCCTCCATGACAATCTACACACTGCATGATGAACTCGGCCGACAGTTGTCACCAGTCCATGAGAAATAGTTTCAGTCATACTGTCTTCACACTCTTGATCCAGACATACTGCAGTGCTCTTGCTATCTCAGCCATGGATCAACCCTGTTCTTTCTCATGACAAATGCTATCTTTCTCTGCATCTCTGAATTGTATATCCTTTTACACCTCTCAAAACTCAGTCTCCGACGAGCTTCTGTAGGTTTCTCATAATATTCTTTCCGTCGAACATTCTCGTAAAACTTTTCATTTCTCAGGATCCTGAAATAATAGAGGCAACAAGTAATAAATGATTCTAGTCATCTTGTAGTTCTCCTAACCTATAGCAGTAACAGCATGCCAATTAACAAAATCCCTCTATGATGCTCTGTACAATCTCATAGCGGTTCCATCATCTTATCATCCTTACAAAAGTACTAAACATTTCATTACATTAACTTTTTTGGGGTCTATGGATGAAAAAACATAAAAACCAGTGTGTAAACTGTGTAAAGTGTGTATACTGTTTTTTTACTTTTATAACTCCATAAACAAATGATAAACACAAATACATATTGAAGCAAATTCTTATAAATATGTCAATAAACAATAAGATCTTCACCGATAAGCCCTGTCATTCTCTTATCAGCCAACCCAGAAACACTTCACTGACAACACCGCACATTCACTCATCAGCCAATCAAGAAACAGTAGTCTGTTAGAGGGCATGGTCAATTTTTTCTGTTTATGGAAACCAACGCAAAACAAAATTGCTGTAATCATCCCAATGCCACAGAATCTATTGCAATTTATTTATATATTCATAATTACATTACCAGTGGAATGATACAATTGTCTTCGAGTAGGAAGGAAGAAACAACTACAATACAACAATCCTTCTACAAATTAAGCCATATAAGAGTGTACTCATGTTAACCATGTTAACTATTAAACAAATTGTCCAATCCACATTATCATGAAGGGAGCTAACGCAGCTTGTCTAATTGAAAACGTGAAATGGGGTTTAACGTCGCGTCCAAGATTATTGCACTTATATAACGACGTGCATGTACGTGTGTGTGTGTTTGTGTGGCTGCTTGTACTAGTCCGGACTGATGCCGATTTATAGTGCTAGCTCACTGAGATACCATGCCGCAGTTTAACATGAATATCCCACTCAGACACAGTATACTGACTCCCAGCCGACCAGTCCTTGTTTTAGCCCCTTAATGCCGAGCGCCAGACAGGGTAACAACAAGTACCATCTATTAACGTCTTTTGGTATGACGCGGCCGGGGATCGAACCCCAGACCTTCCGCTCTCCGGGCGGACGCTCTACCACTAGACCACGGAGGCGGTCTCATTTCTTATTGAGAAAATGTAGAAGAAAAAAATGTACTACAAACTTCAATTTTGTCAGCATTAAGCAAGTTTCCTGACATTGAATTGGATTGGAATGTACAAATCAGATATGTACAGAAACTATTGCTTCCACAATAAACAATTTGTATGTGACTCCAGCTAATTTGGAGAAAATGGCCCTAAATTTTGTAGAAATCTTTGCATTACATTGTCACATGTTTTCCATAAGACTATTAAGAGGTCGGTGTGACAAGATGTCTCTAAAAGTTGTTTGAAAGAAATTAGTGAGTGAGTGAGTTGGGTTTAACACCACTTTTAACATTATTCCAGTCATATCACGGCGTGTCAGCTTAATGTGGGAGGAAAGCCCGAAGTGATGCAGGTCACAGACGTTTACCACTTCGGTGAAACCCAAGAGCACGAGTATGGTGCTGACAAACCTAGAAACATAATCTAGGTGAACTTGGATTTGAACCCACAATCATAGGTTTCTGGCATGCCCAAAGGATGCAACTCTGCACAGTGAATCGCGGGGCCTTAGACGACTGGGCCACCCGTGCTCCCTTGAAAGAAGTTTATTACAAACAAATAAACATGTCAAAGCTAGGTAAGCATGGCCAAATCAAATATTCTCAGACTCAAGAATTGGCCTACATGGAGAAAGAATGTACAAATAAATCTCAAGCATTGCCACTGGTCAGTCTGCATCTACGCTAAAGTACAACAGAATGTGAAGACTAGTGCTATGATTATCCAGTTATCTCAATATAAATCCAGCTAGTTATATTATCATTACATTTACAGTATGCTGAAAAACCATAAACAATCCCATAAAATTAAGTAGTATGTCAATGAGTCAACTATCACTACATTAGTGAGTGAGTTAATATTTAAAGGGGCACTGATCTAACGCAATTCCCCGGGACTGGTTGTTGCCTTTGTTATTGTTTTTTCCCAGTGAGTACCCGGATGTATAGCAGAAATGTAGACTAGTTCGCGACCTCTGCTGCGCAATTCGTAAGCACATTAGTCACTTGTATGGGTAGTAATAAGGGCGTATGGTCACATTGATCAACAAAATGAAATACAGTTTTCGAGATAATAAGGAAATGTAGGTATCTTTGTGGGTAGCATCGGTAATGGTGACGAAGTTTTGATAAGACACTTGCTTGGTAATTTTGTGGTTTTCGTTTACACTATTTTGACTTGCAACACAAAGTAAATATTTCACCTGAGCATTGCTTTTATATAGTGTGTATATTTTTTTACTGTCAAAATGTGTAACATTTTCAAATTTATTAAACCCCTAAATATTCAGTTATTTTACAAAGTGACTGAAAAACATTTCCATCTGTATTATTATGATAACGAATTCCAAACATTTTGATGTTTAATGTCATCACCAAGAGACTGAAAATGTTACGTTGAAAAGTACATTTCTATGCTGTTTGGCTTCTAATCCTACATAATAATCAGTTGTGATGTTTGTAGGCCCTTTTAATCGTCTTAATGAATCTGGACAGATTTTTTAGTCAAAATGACTGAAATATTTACACATTTTATAAATTGCCTGAGAGAATCACGTTTTACAAATTGACGGTAATATATACACGCTTACAAAGGAAAAGGCCTGTGAAAACAACGTCTATCGCGCATTGAAGAATTTCCCAACCAAGACGTAGAGAAACAAGGACGAATCGGTTCAATGTTACAGCAAATGAAGGAAAACAAAATGCAAATACCATAATTACAACCTACCAAATTTATGTGTATAAATATGGGCAGCTTCCTTGTTCGAGGAATGTATCCATGAATATCCACACAAAGGAACAATATCCCACTCGTCTGCAGCTGTACAAAAAAAACTTATTCGATGTCACGTGTCTCTGTAACAATCACATATTTTAAAAAATATGTATCGTTTGGGGATATTTTAACCCGTGTCCGTTTCTCAACTGATCACTTGGATTGTTTCAGGTGTTTCACATAGGTGTCAAGTCTCAAGGGTCAGCTGAGAAAGCCCACGTGACAACTATTTTCATAACGTCCACAGTTCCTAAAAAATACATTGAGTGATAGATAACAATGATCAATCAATCAACGTATTATCAGTTAACCCTTTGAACAAAGTATGTTGTTTTTACATCGGCACTTCACACCATGATATGAGTGTATTCCCTTTGTTTTAGTAAACCTAGACATGTAAACACTCACTTTTGACATATCCACTGTGCAAAATAACAGTGATTAATCAATCAACGTATTTTCTGTTAATCCTTTGATGACTAGGAACGGTCCGTTGATTTACAAAAAAAAGTAAATCAACTGATCATTCACCTCTTGCTGGTCTGCCACGTACATATTACATAACACACATTTCACCTCACTTCAAACCTGGATTTAGATTGAATAATTACCCCAGACACAATAAATGCCAAATCTGAACCTTTGTCAGGTAATCTAAGTGGTGCTACCACTAATTGTACCTGTAATAAATTCATTAACTGAGCATCAAGTGAATGACGACAAATACATAAGTGTAGGGGTTATACGAGAAAACGTGGATGACAACAAGGGAGTAGATATCGTATTATCGACGCAATCCGAAATCCGAAAATTCTTTCACTGCATGGATACTTTTTTTTAGTATTAAACTATAACCATCTGGGGTATTTCCAAATGACGACATCCGATGAGCTCCGCCGTTCTTTTTGTCTGTTTGTTTAGGTTGAAGAAATTAATTAACATGCGCCCTTTGTCGAAATCTTTATAGATCCCGGTTAACCAATCAGTGTTTATGCAAAAATGCGTAAAACAAATATTGCCTCCAGCCTCCAAGTTTATTTAGATGTCCTTGCAGACGGTAGCCCAGTCTCTGGTCACGCTCAGTTGCGTTGCGTATCATCCGGGTACTCACGGGGAAAAAACAATAACAAAGGCAACAACCAGTCCGGGGAATTCCGTTAGATCAGTGCCCCTTTAACATCACATCGGTAATATTTCAGCCATATTGTGACATCACTACATTAGGGTCTCAATTTTCACAATCATTTAATGAATGACACTAGTCGTTAGTTTTCTCTAGGGTACACAAAGTATTCCATTTTATCTATGCAAATTTGCTGTCATCGTTTTCACAGTCATCGGGTACCTCACATCAGGACACACTATTATGGGCTATTTAACTCTCCACTAGAACTTGTTGTTAGCCAAGGCGACACGAACATATCCATCGTACTATGTGTCACGGACCACCCGATACCCCTTTCTTCACAATGGTACGCGTCAGTGGGCAGATCTCATACAGTTTTACATGGTAAATTGTCAGGTCACAACTTAACTTATCTTGGCTTACAAGTACGAATCTTTATGGTGAGGTATTTATTGAACCGCAAAAGGTGCACCCGATGAAGTGCTACCGCTCCCATTAAATTGCAAAGTATACTGCAACGTTATATTCTCCATATCCCATTGACTGTATATGCATGATGAGAGGTCACCCTACCCAAAACATTCGTCCTTGACTATTTCACCTATTTTATTTGTAAAAGAATCTGAATATTTCCAATTACAAACTATAAAGAAAAATCCATTAAATCTTTGAATCCAAATAATACCTGTTAAGAACCCCATGGGCTTTGTCAATATCATTATTATTGACAAGAACCGTCCTTGCGAAAAATCGAATATGATTTCGCGACATGCTCGGAAGTGAGAGTCGAGATTACGGTTGTCGCTAAACATATAATTATACTGATGTAGTATTCTCGCATGTTCACTGAAACTACAGTAATAGTGGTGATTATTGCGACTTGCGCAAATAGACTGATATGGCCTAGAAAATGTTCATTCACATAAAATAGATTTAACTGTTTGCGCTTACATCGCAACTTGCCGTCTAAGAGTCATTTCCTGTGCGCGAATCGAAAGTGAACACATGAAGTTTATCAACGGTACCATGTATTTGTAGTCACAACGAGGCATAACTTTAGACGTAATTATCATTTTTGAATGTTGTTAATCATGAATATTGACAGATTAATTATGAATGAAAATTGAGACACAGAATAAGCAAGATCACGTATTCTCGCCATTAGTTGGACATGTTCGTTGTGCTGTGTTTGTCTGGCGTTTACTGGTTTAGACGAGTTATAACTTAGGTACAAAACAGCCATTCTGTCCCTATTTTCATCGTTCTACAGTGTTGTAGCTGACATTTTAAATATTATAAGAGCAACAACGCTCTTTACCGGGCGCAGCTTATATAACTAGGTGGCTCAGTCTGCCGGCTGTGGCTCGCGATTCAAAGATCTCACGTGACTTCGGTCGTTTGGGTTTGTTGTGCAACTCTCTCCTTAGCCCGTGGATCCCCTTTCCGATCAAACACCTTCACTATCCTTAGGGTTGGGCATCCCTTGCCAATCAAACAGCACTTTACAATCCTTAGAGTTAGGCACACCTTTACAAACCTTAGTTTAGTGAGTATGGTCTGGGCTAGCTATACGTATTTTAACGAATAATTTCAATGTAATTTGAGGAAAATATGTACAATATTTATCAAGATTCTAGTTGCACAGAGGAAATGGCTACTGTGCATGCATGTAAAGATAAACAATCAATTGCTGATCACTTGGTAAACAAGCACTAATTATCCATTGGTCATGTGATAAAGTGTTGGCTAATTAGTAGGGCTGCACGGTATTACCGGTATACCGGTATACCGCAATATGAAAATGAAACAATTACGTATCGCTATACGTTTGTGATGTACCGGTATATTGACAATGATTTTGTGTTTTCAAATTGAACTTGCTTATGATTAATTATTATTACTCTTTCAACACCGTAGGCCCGTAATACCGGCCAAGAAGCATTCCCAGACACCGTAGGCCGGTATAGGCCCTACCGGCCAAGCCGTAGTCACGTCAAAATAGTATATAATTTTTTAAACCTACCAGTCATATCTTTCATTTACTAAATCTATCACATTTCACAATGTCTGAAATACGTATTCAATTTCAATTGATCATTTTTTATCAATAGATTAAGAAATTATTCACTATTTCCCGTAATGTTATTTAAAATAAAAATCTCAGACACGCACTTCGAAAACGGGTCCACATCGAACATGTCAAAGAGCAAAATAAAGATGTTTCAAGCAAAGCTTTGAATATAGTATACAAAGTTATAGATACAATCAACAAAAATATATCTAAAAGTTGTCAAACTTACTGCCAAGTTATTATTTCCATCTTTTCGTGCGATCGCTTGTAATGTAAATCAAATGACATCGGCTTTCGTCGCCTAAATTCTCGGCTCGGACACGATGTTTAATGCCAAAATTATGCATGAAAAAACTTTGTCACAGCTCGTAACCTAGCATGATACATCAACAAAGCACCATATTTTTAATATAAATCGCGATTTCCTGCTTAAGATGTTCAGAATGGCAGGATAAACAAAAAGATTTCGTCAAAATCTAAAATTCATAACACAACTGTAATTTGATTGACTGCCTTAGATCACGTGCTCAAATTTGACCAATCACAAACCTTGTAGCAGATTTTGGCGCGAAAGCGTCATTAGAAACCAATTTTTATCCAATAAAATCGATTGTTATAACTACGAAAAACTCCAGGCGATGTTACGAGCGTGAAGATGAAAGAATAAGCTTTCTAGCGATGTGTCATATGCCAGTCTTCGACAAACGTGTTATTCATACGAAGCCTCGAAAACAGTGGTATTTCTTCATGTTACTGAGCGGACAGGCGCTGTTATCGGGAAATGGGTGATGACAGATACTGTTGATAATTCTTTTTTAAAAGCTTTTTCAATAACGTAAACAATAAAAATAAAAAGGAAATAGGTAAGTGCATTTTATGAAATCGTATATTTGCCGAAAATCGTCAAATTTTCGCTTCCTTGGTCCTTAATCTGGACGTTGTGACTGAACATAATTAAGTTGTAAATGCATTATTTAAATAATGTGATAAACAATACTTTCATATTTATAAACAATAGGATCAGACCTTTCAAATGGTGTATAATATAGAGTTGCAAAGATGTTTTACAAGCAGATATTTTCTTTGATAAATGTTGGTTTCATCTATCACACAGGAATCTCTGGTTACTGGGTGTCACAGCAGTAAACGCTTCTGGTTGACTGGTGTTGAAAGAGTTAAAACAACTAATATTGTCCATCTTTTTACCTGCGATGTCATTGTGATGAAACTGCACGAACAGCTCTTTGATAAACAATTACAAACTTACGTTACCACAAACACTGGACCCATATTATACATAAATACCTCTAACATTTCTTCCTGAACCTATGAGCTAAACGCACCCATGATGTCTGGAGAATTGATACCACTAATATTTACTGCATGTTGGACTTTACCATTATGGTGCCTTAAACAGCTATTCTTGAGTCAAATAGCACAGCCAGTCAGACACAATATACAATGTCTGTTTTGTCTGATGGTTCTGGTTTTTCCCTTTTTTTTACTTTGAATAAAGCTAAACTTTGTATGATTGTACTGTGATTCAATGTGGAGGTAAAAGAATCTTAAACAGTGGACAGAACTCAATAAGTTTTCTTCCACAATATATTGCAGTACGTATTGCAATACAGAGGAATGTATCGCAATATATCGCAATACGAAATTTGGGGCAATACACAGCCCTACTAATTAGATTAACTTAAAGTGTGTAAAGTGCTCTACTGCTGTAATTAGAGTTTATGTAGCAGTGATCTGAAAGATGTTTTGAAGTGGGATGATGAAAAGTCAATGATCATACTTTTTATGCAAGTGGCTTACCAAGGCCATGTTAATTCCCCTTGTGGTATGTTGATATGCTCATCTGCACTCAGTGAGCACACTGGTCCTATATTCAGTATGTAAACAAGCTGCCACAAGTGGTGTTTTATATGCATGTAAAATTTCATACCCCAAACACTTGCTTAAAGGGGCACTGATCTAACGCAATTCCCCGGGACTGGTTGTTGCCTTTGTTATTGTTTTTTCCCAGTGAATACCCGGATGTATAGCAGAAATCTAGACTAGTTCGCGACCTCTGCTGCGCCATTCGTAAGCGCATTAGTCACTTTATGGGTAGTAATAAGGGCGTATGGTCACATTGATCAACAAAATGAAATACAGTTTTCGAGATAATAAGGAAATGTAGGTATCTTTGTGAGTATCATCGGTAATGGTGACGAAGTTTTGATAAGTCACTTGCTTGGTAATTTTGCGATTTTCGTTTACACTATTTTGACTTGCAACACAAAGTAAACATTTCACCTGAGCATATGCTTTTTTATAGTGTGTATATTTTTTTACTGTCAAACGTCTAAATATTCAGTTATTTTACAAAGTGACGGAAAGACATTTCCATCTGTATTATTATGACAACAAATTCCAAACATTTTGATGTTTAATGTCATCACCAAGAGACTGAAAATGTAACGTTGAAAAGTACATTTCTAAGTTGTTTGGCTTTTAATCCTACATAATAATCTGTCGTGATGTTTGTAGGCCCTTTTGATCGTCTTGATCAATCTGGACAGATTTATTAGTCAAAATGACTGAAATATTTACACATTTTATAAATTGCCTGAGAGAATCACATTTTACAAATTGACGGTAATATATACACGCTTACAAAGGAAAAGACCTGTGACAACAACGTCTATCGCGCATTGAAGAATTTCCCTGAAGGAAAACAAAATGCAGATATCATAATTACAACCTACCAAATTTATGTGTATAAGTTTTAGGCAGCTTCCTTGTTCGAGGAATGTATCCGTGAATATCCACACAAAGGAACAATATCCCACTCGTCTGCAGCTGTACAAAGAAACTTATTCGATGTCACGTGTCTCAGTAACAATCAAATATTTTAAAAGATATATATCGTTTCGGGATATTATAACCCGTGTTCGTTTCTCAACTGATCGCTTGGATTGTTTCAGGTGTTTTACATAGGTGTCAAGTCTCAATGGTCGGCTGAGAAAGCCCACGTGACAACTGTTTTCATAGCGTCCACGGTTCCTAAAAATTCCATTGAGTGATAGATAACAATGATCAATCAATCAACGTATTATCAGTTAACCCTTTGAACAAAGTATGTTGTTTTTACATCGGCACTTCGCGCCATGGTATGAGTGTATTCCCTTTGTTTTAGTAAACCTAGACATGTAAACACTCACTCTTGACATATCCACTGTGCAAGATAACAGTGATTAATCAATCAACGTATTTTCTGTTAATCCTTTGATGACTAGGAACGATCCGTTGATTTACAAAAAAAAGTAAATCAACTGATCATTCATCTCTTGCTGGGCTGCCACGTGCATATTACATAACACACATTTCACCTCACTTCAAACCTGGATTTAGATTGAATAATTACCCCAGACACAATAAATGCCAAATGGGAACCTTTGTCAGGTAATATAAGTGGTGCTACCACTAACTGTACCTGTAATAAATTCATTAACTGAGCATCAAGTGAATGACAACAAATACACAAGTGTAGGGTTATACGAGAAAACGTGGATGACAACAAGGGAGAAGTAATCGTATTATCGACGCAAGCCGAAATCCGAAAATGCTTTCACTGCATGGATATTTTTTTTAGTATTAAACTATAACCATCTGGGGTATTTCCAAATGACGACATCCGATGAGCTCCCTTGTTCTTTTTGTCTGTTTGTTTAGGCTGAAGAAATGAATTAACATGCGCCCTTTGTCGAAATCTTTATAGATCACAGTTAACCAATCAGTGTTCAAAAATGCGTAAAACAAATATTGCCTCCAGCCTCCAAGTTTATTTAGCTGTCCTTGCAGACGGTACCCCAGTCTCTGGTCACGCTCAGTTGCGTTGCGTATCATCCGGGTACTCACGGGGGGAAAACAATAACAAAGGCAACAACCAGTCCGTTAGATCAGTGCCCCTTTAAGTTAGCTACTGACTGATAATTACATGTATATGTTAAATGAAATATGACCCACTGAAAATATTATTGGTAGTATTTGGGATGAAAGTTGCATTCAATATATCTTTTGTTTAATATATTGTATGGGCCCTTGTGGTGCTACTTTCAACTCAAAGATTGACCTGACAATTGGTTCATTATCTAATATTGTCAACTAGTCATTTAAGTTAAATTCCCCATGTTTGCAGCAGGCTAGAAATCTAGATTATCTAGCACAGAACCATGTCTCCTGAACAAATATACTAGTTACTTGATTATCTATTTCACCATCACTTAACCTTTAGTTCCAATAAACTGCTTATTAATACTGTTTGTTTTCCTTGTTTTCAGGTTGTGATATCTGAACGGGTACACCTAAAATCTTGATCACACGACACAAAATGTTCGGTGGGAATCAGAATAAAGCAGGTGGTAAGAAAACTTACTTAAATTATTGTTTCAGGCAAAAAGTAGTAAATCATGATCATGTTCATCATTGGTTTGTTGCTCATGTTGCTCACAGCACCTCCATAAAAAAATGGACCATGAATCTGAAACATAGCATATATTCCTACATATGCCCAAACCACATTTCAGTGACCGGTTGTGATCACATGCTGTTTTGGTATTATTATTTGTTACATTAATAAAATAATATGAAGCACATATGTCAATGTCCTTTAGTCATGTTAGGGGCACGTTTTCTCTTGTAATCCAAGTTGAAGGAAAACTAATTCAAAGTCCTTGTAGGGTTCAGCTTTGGTGCTACAGGAGGAGGGACGGCTGGTGGTTTTGCCTTTGGTACCCCGACAACAACAGCCTCGGCAACCCCAGCAGGGGGTTTCAGCTTTGGTGCCCCAACAGGCACTCCAGCTGCAGGGGGGCTGTTTGGAACACCCACAACATCTGCTGCAACAGGGGGAGGATTTGCATTTGGTGGAACACCAACGCAAGCACCTGCTACTACAAATCCTGCTGGTGGATTTGCTTTTGGTGGCGCTGGTGGACAGACAACATCAGCGGCTGCTCCAGCAGGAGGCTTCTCTTTTGGGGGAGCTCAGACTACAGCAGCAGGAACAACAGCTGCAGCTCCTACTGGAGGGTTCAACTTTGGACCAACAGCACCAACAGCACAGACTGCAACAGTTGCCCCACAAACTGGGGGTTTCGGTTTAGGAACACCGGCGGGAACCACACAAGCTGCTAGTACTCCTGGGGGTTTTAGTTTTGGGGGTGCAACTTCAACACCAGGTGCAGCAACAGCACCTACTGCTGGGGGATTTGGTTTGGGACAAACAGCTACAACAGCAACAACAGGCTTCGGCTTTGGGAAACCCACAGCAGGTTGGTTTACTCTGATGACAACAATCGTTTTCTAGATGAGTTAATGTAATGACAGTTTGTATCCTTACAGCAGTTAGAGTCTGTGTTTTCTGCCTGTATGTTTTGGCTCTACTGTCTCATGCCTTGTTTAACCATGTCCCTGTTGGTATTTCAGGGCAAAATATGCCCCAAATACCCTGTGCTTGTCACAAGAGACGGACCCGTGAAGATCCGGGTTAGAAAAGATCTTCAGCAACCCATGCTTGCCGTAAAAGGCGAATATGCTTGTAAGAGGGAACTAACGGGATCGGGTGGTCAGGCTTGCTGACTTGGTTGATGCATGTTGACGTATCCCAATGGCGTGGATCGATGCTCATGATGTCAATCACTGGATTGTCTGGTGCAGACTCGATTATTTACAGACCGCTGTCATTTAGTTGGAGTATTGCTGAGTGCGGCGTTAAACAACAAACAAACAATCATAAGAGACGACTAATGAGGATCACACAGAGTAAGCTCCCGATCTTTGGATCAGCCCTCACTATATGTATGCGGTACTGGGGACCTCTTCTCCAAGGAATGTTTCAATGCCACACTTGTGAAATGATGTCAGGGATGGAAATTAGTATGAGCCCGGTTTTGTTAATTATGTATCTTAGGCTAGTAGATTTTCAAACGTCTTTGGGGAAGGGGGATTGCTACATGTTATCACTGTTAACAGTGTTTTGGGTTAATTTCCATCCCTGAATTATGTCTCGATATCTAGCAGAGGATACAATATTTGTGTTTCTTCCAGCTGCAGTTGGCATGCCAGCAGCAGGGACAGCACCTGCAGCAACCAACGCTGCAACTACAGCAGCTGCATCAGGGTTCGGTCTTGGAACTGGCGGATTCACATTCGGTTCAACAGGTCCTTCAACAGCTGTAACGACAGCCCCGGCATCCAAACCTACTGCTGTTGTAGGGGGGATGGGAACTGGTGTTCTGGGTGGGGGAGCAGGTGCTCTGGGTGGGGGAACAGGTGCTCTGGGTGGGGGAGCAGGTGCTCTAGGTGCAGGTGCTCTGGGTGGGGGAGCAGGTGCTCTGGGTGGGGGAGCAGGTGCTCTAGGTGCAGGTGCTCTGGGTGGGGGAGCAGGTGCTCTGGGTGGGGGAGCAGGTGGTCTGGGTGGGGCCAGTGCTCTAGGTGGGGGACTTAGTGGAGGATTCAGCCTTTCAGGAGCAACAGCAACAACTGCAGCAGCTAAACCTCCAACTACTGCTACTACAGGTTTGTGACAATCACTTGTAGTATGTTTTTGATATTTTTGTGAAAAATCAAGAAGCAGTGGTAGTTAAGCTTGTGTTGATGGTCTTGCAGTTTAATGTATTGAGTGCATACAGAATTAAAAAAAGGAGTGCTTTTCAGATTTTTTGTTATAAAATTAATTCTTCATTTCTTCAGCATGTTAGGGTCTGGGGAATCCATAAACCAGTTGAACTGAGTCTTGCCTCAATGTAGGATGTGTTGTTGGGGTATACGGGGGCATGGGTGGCCCAGTCGTCTAAGGTGCCACAATTCGCTGTGCAGAGTTGCGTCCCTTGGGCACGCCAGAAACCTATGATTATGGGTTCGAATACCGGTTCGCCCCGATTATGTTTCTAGGTTTGTCAGCACCATACCCGTGCTCGTGGGTTTCACCAAAGCGGTAAACGTCTGAGACCTGCATCACTCCGGGATTTGCTCCCACATTAAGCTGAAACGCCGCTATATAACTGGAATACTGTTAAAAGCAGCGTTAAACCCAACTCACTCACTCACTCACTCTTGGGGTATACGTGGCATCGACTTTACAATAGTTCTGTAAAATGTGATCTGTTTGTTTGATACAATGATAGTGCTTAGCTTCCAAATATTTGTGAGCAAAGGAGTTTTGCTTCCACTTTTATGTTTAACTGTTAAGTGTTTCCTGGGAAGATAGTTAATCAAACACTTGGGGAGCTTGTCAAACAGCACATCAGCGAGAAGTGTTTCTGTCACCAGTGATTGGCTTTGTTTACAAGTAAAATGAGGAATAAATAAGACATTGAAAATGATGTTAACATGCCTACTTTATGTAATCACAAAGTGTTGTATTTGTAGCCACAGGTGGTTTCAATCTCGGACCCGGACTTAAGCTGGGAACAGCAGCAGCAGCAACAGCCGCTCCAACTGGCTTTGGCTTGACAACACCTGCAACAGGGACAACCACTGGACTCACAACTGGAATACAGGTAACAAGCAGGAAACATTACATGCATGGTCTAGTTAATATGTCCAGATTTCTAAGGTGCTACAATTTACTGTACAGGCTTGCCAGAAAATCTTCAAGGGTTCAAACCCCAAATTCACACTGATAATGTTGTTTGTTTGTCAACACCATACACATCTAAGATGGTTAATATCTGAGACCTTCATCACATCAGGCTTTCCTCCCACATTAGGCTGGCATGGCGTGATGTGACTGGAATACTGTTAAACAGGTCTAACAACACACTCCGTCGCAGTGGTGACTCAGCATAACACCACTGCCACAGGCTAATTTGCATATCACGTGACCGGACTTTTCTCTTGTTTGTAAACAAACGCGCTTTTTCAGAAATCAGTATAGAACAGACTAATGCAAGTATTTGGGGGCGCTTTACATATTGTTTTGCATAACTATATAGATATGCTACTACAACTGCAACAGTGAGTTGCATGACAATATATATTTATGCATCAAAGTGACCGTGTCGCTAGCACTCCATTGGGCCTCGATGACAGCACGTGGAGCCGTACAACCAATGTAAACATAGGATAACTACGCAAAAACAAGTAGATTTTTACGTATTTGCATACTTTCTCAATGAAAGTTAACCATTCTTTGACATTTGTTTATGAAAATGTGTAGACTTGTCAAACATGAAACGGATGAAAAGCATATGCAATATCTTGAATGGACTGTGAAAGATGTGATGAATCGTCACATGGCGCTGGCCTGTGGCAGAGGTACTAAGCTAGCTGACTGCCGGTGGTCTAACAATTGCTACTTCACATTTTGTCCCCCAGGCAACTTCTACTACAGCCAGCACAGGTTTAAATTTGGGTCAGAAGCTGGGGACATCTACTGCAGCAACAACGGCAGCAACAGGCTTTGGCCTTGGTTCATTCGGCACACCATCCACGGCAGCAACCACTATTGGAGCAGCTGCAAGGTAGGTCTCTTGTTACTGCCATATTGTAACTTCCTCATGAAATTTAAGGGGTCACTGGTGGCCCAGTCTAACTCGAAGACACTGCAATTTTCTGTGCAGAGTTGTCTCCCTTGGGCACACAAGAAACCTATGATTGTGCATTTGAATCACGATCCGCCCCGACTGTTACAGGTTTGTCAGCGCCATACCTGTGCTTGAGGGTTTTCACCAAAGTGGTAAATGCCAGAAACCTGCATCAATTAGGGCTTTCATCCCACTGTAAGCTGACGCTCTATATTATAATTGGAATACTGGTCAAGGCAGTGTTAAACCCAACTCACCCACTCATGAAATGTTGCTTGTCGTAAGAGGCGACTTACGGGATCGGATGCTCAGACTCGCTGACTTGGTTGATGCATGTCATCAATCCCTATTGTGTGGATCGATGTTCATGATCTCAATCACTTGATTGTCTGGTCCAGACTGGATTATTTACAGACCGCCGTCATATAGCTGGAATATTGCTGAGTGCGGAGTTAAACAACAAACAAACATTCTTCAGAAATGTAATCCTGCAATATAACCTATAAATACATTTGAAGAGTTTGCCCTTGTGCTAATATTCTATAAAGCAGACTCTTCACTATAATTGCCTTAAAACAAAACAATTCAATTTGTTTCGATGTCCTGAGTGAGAACAGGAAAATGAAATATTGACATTCATATGATTATGTACTGACCCAAACAGTGTTGTTGACATTCCTTTACTTTGGTTTGTCAGCATCGGCCTGTGCTTATTGACTGCACTGAAAAACCACAGCACTATATACCCCTAATTTTGATGGCTATCTCAATTTAATATTGAACAGTTAATGTCTAAAGTTTCAAAAGACAACTTGGATACTATGCACTTGGTGATAGCATCTCCTTAGATGGTATCCATGGCAAGGAGTAATCCTGTTCCATGAAGTTGTTGTATCTGTTGCAGCACCATTACAACGACGGCGGTGAGCGCGGGGAAGCAGATGACGTACCGGCAGTTGGAGGACAATATCAACAAGTGGACAGGGGAACTGGAGGACCAGGAGAAGATCTTCCTTCAACAAGCCACACAGGTCAACGCCTGGGACCGACTCGTCATGGAGAACGGGGAGAAGGTGGGTGCAGATTCACTGGGCATGATGGAAAACGGAGAAGGTGGGTGCAGGATTCACTGGGCATGTTAGAACGGGGAGAAGGTGGGTGCAGATTCACTGGACATGATGGAAAACAGAGAAAAGGTGGGTGCAGATTCACTGGGCATGTTAGAACAGGGAGAAGGTGTGTGTAGCTTTCACTGGGCATGTTAGAACAGAGAGAAGGTGGGTGTAGGGCTCACTGGGCATGTGAAAATAGGGAGAAGTTGGTGCAGATTCACTGGGCAAGTGAGAACGGGGAGAAGGTGGGTGCAGATTCACTGGGCATGTGAGAACAGGGAGAAGGTGGGTGCAGGATTCACTGGGCATGTGAGAACAGGGAGAAGGTGGGTGCAGATTCACTGGGCAAGTGAGAACGGGTAGAAGGTGGGTGCAGATTCACTGGGCATGTGAGAACGGGGAGAAGGTGGGTGCAGATTCACTGGGCAAGTGAGAACGGGGAGAAGGTGGGTGCAGATTCACTGGGCAAGTGAGAACGGGGAGAAGGTTGGTGCAGGATTCACTGGGCATGTGAGAACGGGGAGAAGGTTGGTGCAGATTCACTGGGCATGTGAGAACGGGTAGAAGGTGGGTGCAGATTCACTGGGCATGTGAGAACGGGGAGAAGGTGGGTGCAGATTCACTGGGCATGTGAAAATAGGGAGAAGTTGGTGCAGATTCACTGGGCATGTGAGAACGGGGAGAAGGTGGGTGCAGATTCACTGGGCATGTGAGAACAGGGAGAAGGTGATTGCAGATTTCACTGGGCATGATAGAAAACAGGGAGAAGGTGGGTGCAGATTCACTGGGCATGTGAGAACGGGGAGAAGGTGGGTGCAGGATTCACTGGGCATGATGGAGAACAGGGAAAAGGTGGGTGCAGATTCACTGGGCATGTGAGAACAGGGAGAAGGTGGGTGCAGATTCACTGGGCATGTGAGAACAGGGAGAAGGTGGGTGCAGATTCACTGGGCATGTAGAACGGGGAGAAGGTGGGTGCAGATTCACTGGGCATGATGGAGAATGGGGAAAAGGTGGATGCAGATTCACTGGGCATGTGAGAACGGGGAGAAGGTGGGTGCAGATTCACTGGGCATGATGGAGAATGGGGAAAAGGTGGATGCAGATTCACTGGGCATGTTAGAAAGGGGAGAAGGTGGGTGCAGATTCACTGGGCATGTTAGAACGGGGAGAAGGTGGATGCAGATTCACTGGGCATGTTAGAAAGGGGAGAAGGTGGGTGCAGATTCACTGGGCATGGAGAACGGGGAGAAGGTGGGTGCAGATTCACTGGGCATGGAGAACGGGGAGAAGGTGGGTGCAGATTCACTGGGCATGTTAGAAAGGGGAGAAGGTGGGTGCAGATTCACTGGGCATGTGAGAACGGGGAGAAGGTGGGTGCAGATTCACTGGGCATCTGAGAACGGGGAGAAGGTGGGTGCAGATTCACTGGGCATGTGAGAACAGGGATGAAGGTGGGTGCAGGATTCCTTGGGCATGATGGAAAACAGGCAGAAGATTGGTGCAGGTTCACTGGGCATGTGAGAACGGGGAGAAGGTGGGTGCAGATTCACTGGGCATGTGAGAACGGGGAGAAGATGGGTGCAGATTCACTGGGCATGTGAGAACGGGGAGAAGGTGGTTGCAGATTTCACTGGGCATGATGGAAAACAGGGAGAAGGTGGGTGCAGATTCACTGGGCATGTGAGAACGGGGAGAAGGTGGGTGCAGATTCACTGGGCATGTGAGAACGGGGAGAAGGTGGGTGCAGATTCACTGGGCATGATGGAGAATGGGGAAAAGGTGGTTGCAGATTCACTGGGCATGTGAGAACGGGGAGAAGGTGGTTGCAGATTTCACTGGGCATGATGGAAAACAGGGAGAAGGTGGGTGCAGATTCACTGGGCATGTGAGAACGGGGAGAAGGTGGGTGCAGATTCACTGGGCATGATGGAGAATGGGGAAAAGGTGGGTGCAGATTCACTGGGCATGATGGAGAACGGGGAGAAGGTGGTTGCAGATTCACTGGGCATGATGGAGAATGGGGAGAAGGTGGGTGCAGATTCACTGGGCATAATGGAGAACAGGGAGAAGGTGGGTGCAGATTCACTGGGCATGATGGAAGACAGGGAGAAGGTGGGTGCAGATTCACTTGGCATGATGGAGAACAGGGAGAAGGTGGGTGCAGATTCACCGGGCATGATGGAGAACAGGGAGAAGGTGGGTGCAGATTCACTGGGCATGATGGAGAACGGGGAGAAGGTGGGTGCAGATTCACTGGGCATCTGAGAACGGGGAGAAGGTGGGTGCAGATTCACTGGGCATCTGAGAACGGGGAGAAGGTGGGTGCAGATTCACTGGGCATCTGAGAACGGGGAGAAGGTGGGTGCAGATTCACTGGGCATGTGAGAACGGGGAGAAGTTGGGTGCAGGATTCACTGGGCATGGAGAACGGGGAGAAGGTGGGTGCAGGATTCACTGGGCATGTGAGAACGGGGAGAAGGTGGGTGCAGATTCACTGGGCATGATGGAGAACGGGGAGAAGGTGGGAGCAGGATTCACTGGGCATGATGGAGAACGGGGAGCCAGTTTGGGTGGTCAGACATTTGGTTGATGCATGTCGTCTTCCCAGTTGCGTAGATGTCTGCTCATGCATGTGCTACCAAGGCTGTATTGGAGAGACGTGTTTGTCAGCTGTTTTTGCTGTCTCTGCAGATTGTGTCTCTGAACAAGGAGGTGGAGAGAGTGAAGACTGACCAGCAGAAGCTGGACCATGAGCTGGACTTCATCCACTCCCAGCAGCGGGAGCTGGAGGAGCTGCTGGACCCCCTGGAGAAGACCCTGGACCTCCTGCCACCCATCAGCTACCAGCAGCACGCGGACCTGGAGCGGGAACACACGTGAGTCAGCCAGTCTGGCAGCATGGGGCCATGCTTAGCATGGGCCAGAACACAGGATCAGGTTGTGTTGGTCAAATTATACTGAGTATTGTTGTAAGCCCTTCCTGCTTGCTACCACAACTTTCTGTGTGAAATGGGGACAAGTTTTCTCAGAAACTACAGAAGTTACTTGAATGAAAGTTTGCATGCTTATCTAAGACATACTTGTCAAGACTGAGTTAAAAAATTGATGGCATACAACCTTTATCCGTGTTATTTTACTTGGTGCATAGTTTGTGCAATGGGGACACATTTTCTCAGAAACTACTGAAGTTAGCTTATCTAAGAAATACTTACCAAGACTGAGTTATTTTTTCCAGGGAAGGGACCTTTTAGATGAAATTAAGCGGCCCAAGTGCCTATCTCTTCTTAAGGCTTTATTGGACTCTTTTTATAGTTTATATTCATTACCATATGAACCAACAAAGTTCTAATGTGCCCCGTGGTGGTGATAGTGGTAACAGTTTTTTTTGTTATATTTACTACGCTATGAATAAAGTTCTAATGTGCCCCATGGCGGGGGATAGTGATAACGCAGTTTTCTTGTTATATTTACTACTCTATGAATATAGTTCTGATGTGCCTTATGGTGGGGGATAGTGATAATGCAGTTTTCTTGTTAGAATTAGGGTTATGACATGGACCTTTATTTTTATGCTTAATTTCAAACGCTGTAGCTTTGTAGGAACTGAGCTGACTGCGACAGAAAATCCCCTTCCCTGCTCCCTCAGTTGACATGTTTTACATAAGCTTGATACTCAGATGAGATGACCAACTGGACAACTATGACAACTATGATGAATCACAACATCCTTCTCTCACTTCTGTAGATTGGTATCCAAGATATATTTATAAGATGGTATATTCATTCTAGACTAGATTACTAAAGGACATAATCTTGGTCCACGTGATCTTGATAAAATATTATGTATCCAGAATTGGAGGGGAATCAATTTCTCAGCGGGCGAATAAATCCCTTATACCCCACCATGAACAAGTCAGGCTGCATGTGGATTTCTGAGAGGCAGAATAAATCCCTTCTATCGGCTTCAAAGCTTCAGTGGAAGTCATGTGACATCAGCTCATTTATACAGCTGTTTTCTATCAATGTGTTTGAATTATTTTACATTGTCATATTAAAACATGTCAGTAAGATAAATATGTAGTAGCAGGATCATGAGGGATACATGGGCTTTTATACGTCCCTCGTTTGGTTTTATTCCTAATGCAGGACGCATAGAACCCCATGTACCTGTTATGATCCTGCTACAACTTATAGTGTGTCTTGTTTGAGAACATGTAATATATATGGAGAAGGTAAATGAGTATCTTGAAGAAGTTGTCTCCCTTATTGCAGCATGGCCGTATAACTTGAGGCTGTAGTTCTTTCATCAGAGTTTGGGCATCAGTCTCTCTAGTGCAGTGTAGTTTTTTGTGTGTTTTATCTCAAGGACATATCTTATTAGAAAACTTTGAAGTAGCAGTAGATATATTGTCAACTGAGTTACTTCACTTTACAAAGGGGGCGGTCGGGTAGCCTGGTGGTTAAAGCGTTCGCTCGTCACGCCGAAGACCCGGGGTCGATTCCCGACATGGGTACAATGTGTGAAGCCCATTTCTGGTGTCCCCCGCCGTGATATTGCTGGAATTTTGCTTAAAGCGGGGTAAAACCATATTCACTCACTCACTCACTTTACAAAGATATGCCCCCTTGGGATTTCTGGGTTAGAATTGGTCCCCTTCAACAAATGCAGGTCATAAGAGGCGACTTAATTGATCGAATGTTCAGGCTCTGTGATTTGGTAGATGGTTTGTCATCATACCCCAACATCTTGGATCATTGCTCACAATATCAAATACTGAATTGTCAGGTCATAACTCTGTTATTTATGGACCGACATATAGTTTGAATATTGCCGAGTACAGCTTTAAACAATAAACAAACAAACAAGGCCAAGCAGGACAGAAAGAATCAGGAAAAGAAATAGCACTGTATGCAAGTTTAGCCCAAACCAAATATACTACTCGAGTAAGCCTTAACTTTACCTAAGTTCTTTGACTCCCTGGGGCGGTGGGGTAGCCTAGTGGTTAAAGCGTTGACTTGTCATGCTGAACACCCAGGTTCGATTCCCCACATGAGTACAATGTGTGAAGCCCATTTTCCAGTGTCCCGTCGTGATATTGCTGTAATACTGCTAAAAGCAGAGTAGAACTATACTCGCTCAGTATTTGACTCCCAAACTCTTAAACTTGAACATAAGGGTGATGCCCCATTGATTTTCATGCTTAATTCAAACACTGTAAGCCTACGTCGGGTGGAAATGGTCAAATGCTTAAGTTGTGTTGCAGGTACCAGCTGGCAGAGAGTCTGGATGCCCAACTGAAGAGGATGGGGCAGGACCTGACCGAGATCATTGACCGCCTCAACTCCTCCAACTCCAAGACTGACGCCCAGGACCCGGTGAGGAGACAACACTCATGTTTCACTTGGAAGCCATCAGACAAAAAGTGTTTTGTTTATAGAATAATTGTGATACAGGTGCCTCTAATGTTGTAAAAGACCTGCATCATTTCAGGAGTTCCACATCAAGCTGACATGCCATGATTAAACGCAGATACTTATCAATGTCCTGTTTCAGTGTTTGAAACAATTTTAAAACCCAACAAGACCCAATATTACCTGCCCTCATTCAGTAATTGTAAACATTGGAAAATCATGTAAAATAAGAGACAAAATCGCGTCTTGATTCAGTTGAATTAATGCAAACAATTACTTGAGAATCGATGAAGAGTTATAAAACTTATCTGCCAGACAGTCGGGCAGGTGGAGCAAAATTTCATGCAGCCTGACAGAAAAGTTACCAGCCACAGGCTGGCAGGCAAGCAGTTACTTTGGACACTGCGCTGTTTAACCAAACTCACTCACTCACTCACTCAAAATCCTGGTACAAGCTCTTGATGTAAGTTTGTTAATATGTCTATTAGAGCATTGTGGTTTGCTTATTTAATTGTACCTACTATGAAAAGTGAGGCCAGAAGATATACTGAGTCTGGACATTGATGGTGTGATGGTCGGCAGGATTGCCGTCTATGTATGTACTGAAGGACTGCAATGGTGTTGTGTTACATTTGTTGATGGTGTTTGTGTGTGTTTAGACCCAACAGATCACCAAGATCCTGAACGCCCACATGGACTCCCTGCTGTGGATTGACAGAAACACAGGTAAGTGGACACGCCTCCCTGGAGTCATCAGCGTGACCAATACACATGACAAGGCCGATCCAGCATTTTTAAAAGGAAGGGGTCCAAGGTATCAATTTCTATCGGGCAGGGGGTGGCATTGTCTACTCTGGGTGTGCCTATGTATGGGACGTAAAGAAGATAAAAAATCTGTCATATTTACTGATTCAAATCTCACTTGGGTGTGAGAACATGAGTGAATCTCTCGCAGAAGTTTCTTTTTAATTATTCCGAGTAGTTCATTGTGAGTGTGTCTGCGCTGACAACGACATCTCATTGATTAGTCATGAAAGAATGTTTCTTGAAATTACTAAAATGAAGGTTTCTTGAACGCCACACTCAGCAATATTCCACCTATATGAAGGTGAGCTGTGAATAATCAAGTCTAGATCAGACAAGCCAGTGATTAACGTCATGAGCATCTATACGTGCAATTGGGATATGATATGTATCAATCAACCTGACCACCAAACCAAATCCATTAGTATTCTCCTATGACAAGCATGGTTTTGCCTGGGGCCTATATTCTTACCCGGAACACACACACACACACACTCCACGCCGCGCCACGCCACACCACACCACGCCACACCACACCACGGGTTTACAATGAAGCAACTAACAGTATTGTATACTATTACCTGACCCTTATTTGAAGTATATAGGGATGGTTTTGGGGGCGTTGTGGTAGCCTAGTGGTTAAAGCATTGCTTCATCACGCCTAAGCCCCAGGTTCGATTCCCCATATGACTACAATGTGTAAGCCCATTTTCCGGTGTCCCCAGCCGTGATAGTGCTGGAATATTGCTAGAAGCGGGGTAAAATCATACTCAATCACTCAATGTTGATTGATAATGTTGAAGTGTTTATAAAAGTCATTTAGTTTTGATACAACAGATGTAAATATGATGTGTATATTTTCAGTGACTTTGAGTCGTCGAGTGGAAGACATCGGGAAACAGATGGATTCACAAAGAAAGGAGCAGGAGAGGAACTTCCGCCTGGCCTACAGTTGATAAAGATGTCTGTGTGTTGTGTTGGATGTGTCGTCATGGTGTTGATCTGGCTGGGAGGCTAGTCAGACATACAGGATGGATGACACATGGGAGACATGGGAGGCTGCACTCCATCATGAGAGTAATAGATCTACAGACATTGGTAGTTGCCCAGGCGGAGAGCAAGATGCATACCAACTTGTGACTTGATTGTTATGTTTTCTATCGAGCCTGAGCATACATTTTCATTGTCCAAAGAACTGTAATCAAAACTGATACTTTGTGAAAGAGTTTTCATGGCTTGAAACAAGACGTTCCTTGTGTGTAAATGCCACTTGCTGATGTCAGCAGTTTTCACTGTCCTCCTGTCATCCTGTCTCACCACTAGTGTCACCCACTGTAAATCTCATTGCTGTCAATCTCATTGCAAACATTTGCAGTGGTCTACTAATAATTCAATTTGGATTCCAACACTGTCAATGCCTTTGTATGTATATATATCATTGATATGACTCATTCTTTGGAATCATTCTGTTCAGGAATAGAAGAAAAAAGACTTTCAAGTCAAATACTTTGATGTTTTCTATTTATGTAGTTACTGATATTGCAATTTCATCAGCTCATGTTTCCAACATCAGATAGTATTGTCATCTGTTAAGTTACAGGGGCACGGGGTAGCAGTGTGGTTAAACTAGTGGTTAAATGTTGGCTCATCATGCTAAAGACCTGGGTTTGATTCTCCACATGGGTACAATGTGTGAAGCCGATTCCTTGTGTCCCTGTGATGTTGTTGGAATATTGCTAAAAGCAGCATAAAACCATACTCACTCTTAAGTAACAATTAGGTAATGCAGACATGGTAAGCAATTCTAGAACAAAAACACCCATTGTTAAATCATGTCAAGTTTCTACTGAAGGATGTGACGAACGAGCTGTGTGATCAGGAAAAATTTCAGTGAATTTTTATCAACCTCATCAAGCAATGCTTATCATCCTTTTAATTGATGGGAAAATGTTGTCAATAAATTGTCCATCCCAGATCATATCCATGTTCTCAAGAGACAATTAAACTATATTTTGTATCTGTCTGTGTTGAGAATTGTGAATAGTTTCAGGAATCACATGAAGCCACCATGAGCCCTAGACACTGGCGTTCTACACCATTAAACCAGTGATCCATGCTTGTAAGAGACCACTGAAATGGAAATTGGCTTTTCACAATGACCACTGAATGACAAGTGAACGTTGTGTATTTCACGCCATAGTCTCAATTGTCAGCTGTTGAAATAATCTAATTTGTAAACCAGTGAACAAGAATATTCGGCATTTGAATTTTCATCTCTTAATACTAAAATTTCCAGAACGTAATTGCGTATCTCTATGACGACGTTAGTATTACGTTACATTGTAACGTTATTCCACAACGTTACAACAACGTTGCAAATTAAAGTTGTGATAACGTTGTGCTTTGGACATTACAACACTTTTTGTAAATGATGTTTAGGAAACCACTTGTAGATCTACCATCTCTACTAAATGTTGTCACAAGCAATATTACAGTTAAAAACAATTGGCGCACATTTTTTGCGACGTGAGAGCGACTGCTGAAAAGTTTAAACTGTTGCCTCGTGAAGTGACGTCAGAATGACCAGCCATCTTAGTTCACTCTGGACATATTACAACTAAGTGATTGTGCAGCATTTGGAACTGGACAGATGATCTGTGAATTCGGATGAGGTAAGTTAATTTTTCAAAAGCAGTCTCCGCTTGTTGATGTGTTTCTGTACATGCAGATAGTCAAATGATTTAAATGTGTCGTATTATTCAGAAGTGGCAGGGTTTTGAATGCAGTTTGCTGGTCACTTTCACTGAGCGTCAGTGTTGATATTAATATTTGATACACAGAACATCATGTATATAGATATGAAGAAGGCCAAAGACTTTCTTCCATATTATTATTTTATGGATACCAAGGGTAATTACCAAGGTCAAGCAGTATATGTTTGACCAGAATTCAGTCTGGCGGCGTTTTGTGGCCGTCATATTTGTTCGGGTTTTGATCATAAGCGAAAAGGTCTGTAAATAGGCCTAACTTTGTACAATAACATTTGTCGATTGAATGAATATGGCTTTTCACTTCCTCGTCCTTTGACAGGACACACATTGTAACCATTGTGTTACTGTCAGGAGAAAGCTCCTCCAGACATCCGTCACCCGGATACTTGTACTTCATTGTGTTGACTCGCTGGCCTAAAATGAATAATTCAATAATATTGTAATAATATTCCTACTTCAATAACATTTTTTATAAACAATGCATATTCACCTTCTCTCAAAATATTGCTTATTTAGAAAACAACATTCTTCTGAAATAGAGAAGTTTAAGGAAAATTAATCACAGTGTGTAACATTACATGCTACTTTAGAACAATCTTGAAGGCATCAATTCATCTGATATGTCAAAAACTCAAACAGTATATTCTGTGTAAACAGTAAACTCAACAGATGCATCAATTTAATGACAGTGTACTACAGCTCTCTATATCAATGTCACACAGAAATTCACTCTTGTTTTAATGAAACACGTTTTGATATTTGTATTACCGGTATGTATTTAATCATGAAATACTTTATTTAGTCTGACCATGCTGAAAACATACTTTCGCTAGAGTGAAATAAATAAGATTTTTATTAAAATCAGGTGAAATATCACGTTTTGTCACACCTACAGTCAGTCTGCCTCATTGACACTATGGTTTTCTGAGTAAGGTCATGAAGATCACAAAGAAAATATAAGACTTAAATTAATTTTGTCAAAAGCAATGTTTATCTCTTATGTGGTTTACTAAAGTTGATATCTTGACTTGAAAATATTAACTTTGTCAGATCACAAGATGAAATATTATTAAACATATTTTATTGTCCAAAAAGACAAAGGGCAGCACTTATTACCGCCTTCTCCCTATATACAGTTATACATAATATTGCATAATGAAAATGAACAATTTACAGTTGAAGCTTCACATTGTGGAAACATAGTGCGCAATATATATACAGTGCTCATATGAAGGATATGTACAATGTGCTGGAAAGTGAAGACAGTGTGCATCTCATACATATCCTAATATTATACATTTTAGTGTTGAATATAGATTTAACAATATTAATGATTAACAGTTTGGAAACAATAATTAATATGCTAGCTACTGAATCTGTAAGTTGTTTCTATAAATTTGTGTACAGACAAGAATATTTTTGTATTCAGTAAAACATCTAAGTTTGGATCACCAAAAAGAATACTATGTAGAGTTTTTTGTGCTCCAAGATTATCGATAGCTGTCAGTAATGTCTCCCTAAAATCATCATATAAGGTACATTCGAAGAAGAATGGGAATGAATTTTCACAAGGAGCATGAGATAAATTCATGCTATCATCGTTATTTGACAAGGAAAACAAATTTCTTCTATGTATTTATATTTTTTTATTTTTCTCGTTTTGATTGAATTAAAAAAATATCAAAATGATCACACCACTTGACTTGATTGAAATAAACTAAAGTTCTAAAGATTGATAACAATAGTAAAATATTACATCATAACAATATAATTATTTAAACTCACAATAAATAGTTTGGCTTAATGGTGTGTTAACAATGAATTATTCTTTACAAGATTTCAGTAGCATTTGTATTAAGTCTGTTCAGCTACCATAAACTGCACTGGGAGTTACCAGGTGGTCATGGATATTTTAAATTGAAATCACAACAGAACGGCCAGACTCAAATTTATATCGGTAAGGAGACCAGATAACAGTAGAATAGTTTGTCAATAAGAATAATGTTCAATACTTACGATAAATGTGCCGGGATGGTTAAATTGTCACAGTTTATCCCGATTGCGTGCCTTGTTGACATCTCCATGTATTTCATGTGCTATCCAGCCTTCACCTTCTGCTCTCCAAGCCTCGCTTTCAAACCGGAAGTGGCGAAGTGTGAAAAAGGTCAATATTTCCAAAAAAAGGATCAATTCATCATTTTCTGATAACTAGATCTATGTCCGACTCCCTTCTAATGAAAACAAGCAAAAGTAAAACGAGTCTCTCGTCGCGCGCTATAACGGGGTGTTTGCGGTATTGTCCTCGCTGGTGATGATAAGCTAGTGAGTAGTCGGTAGTCAAAAGTTAAATATCACCATATATTGTCAGTGAGTTGGTCATCGTTTGTTGATTATTAAGGTGAGATAGGTGTAGCCAATGTGCACCAATGAAAAAAAATACAATGGAATTGATAGCAGAGACCATATAATAGATATTATATGGTCTCTGGTGATAGTAACCATTTGCGTTCGGTTTTCGATCTCAACATGTTGCTACGTAGGCTACCATACTACAGAATTATATTTAACGATATTGAACTGTATTATGTTAATAAACGTAGTAACAAACAAATTTCATATGATATTTGGTTCTCTGAAACATTTTTACAGTGAGAGAGCATAAAATGGTGATCGAAAACTGAACGAGTAAGTTCCAGTGCTCGATAACAGGGTTAGAAATTGGCACTAGTCCTATAGGCCATGCCAAACTGCCGGGTAGTAAAGGTATCCTAAGGACTATTAGAATTTTGACATTTTTAAAGGTTTTGCTATATGCTATCATTATAAGGACTAGTGGACTGAAACTCTTAGTTTCTACCGCTGCCGCTACAAAATCGTACTGTAGCTAGATCTATATAAACAGCGCTGCGATGAAGATGTGAGTCGTAATAAACTACAATGCCTGTCTAATATATCTGTTCTCGTTTGGATTCCGGTTTAGAAAAGGTCGCCAAACAAACCATGTTTGTACTAACATGATTGTGTGTCGACTCCTCCGACTCATTGTTCTCTGACAGAGATTGTGAGACGTGGCTCACTTTAACAATCACTGGTTTGCCCGACCGGTTTATCAGACCGGTGTATATGGAAACCAAATTTCATCAGGTGTTTTTTTTATGATGGTACTCATAATTTTGTTACTTAGATCTATATCTGTAGCCTGAGATATTTTCGATCGGACGTTATATATGGGGACTTTAGATTTACAGTTTTTCCTAAATTTTAGGCAATTAAACAATGTATGTTATCTTTTTGGATAGACTATAGATCTGAATATATGCTTATTGAATATAGTTCTAGTTTTGACTCTCTCTTTTATGCTTCGTTGCAGCAAGGGGGAAAATGTTACACGACCATTCCAGGAGATAAAATCAAGAATGTTGAATCATTGAGGAACACACCAAATAAACCCTGAGCTGTGAATTATGTTAACGTAAGTACAATTGTTAACAGTTACATTCCATTGTCTATATCCGTGTTAATTGGTTTGTTGTTTTTTTGCTTTAAATGAATGCTAAGAATGTAGATCTATTTATATAAATCTATGCTCTACCACGTTTTGCATTCAACCTGATTCTTGATGTCTCTGAATGAATGTTAAAATTTGTTTCCATCAGACACTTGCATTATACATTATTGTTTGAATATTGATAAAGCCTTATCTCCAAATGAATGTTTCTCGTCATATAGTATCTTTCAAATACCTGCTCGAGATTTATTAAAATGTTTGTATTTCAGGGAAGTGGAAGTGAACACCAAAGAAAGAAGATTCTGGCGTTTAATAATTTCGAAAAGTGTATACATTTTTAATTATCTAAAAATATTAAAATGTCAACACAAATAAGTCTTGAAGTTCTTTGTTGAATGGTGTTTTGTTTGTTTGTTGTTTAACGTCGCAATATTCGAACTATATGACGGCGGTCTGTAAAATAATCGAGTCCAAGCAATTGGGATCGATGACATGTATCAACAAAGTCAGCGAGCCTGGCCTGTTGAATGGTGACGTCGCATGACTGAAAGTTGAAGTATACTATATGGACTTGATTAGAGACCGACCATTTAATATTAAAGGAGGTGGGGACCTGGAACTTTTCTATGGAGATTATTTATGTTTTCGGCCACAGCTACAAAAGCAGATATATGATTTTATTTAACTCCATGAGCCTGAAGATAAGCACCTTGCAACTAGATCTATGTCATTTTTTTCACCAGTCTGAACCGTAATTATTTTTGTCAAGAATTTTCGGTGACTATATTTTTTCGATAAAATTCCAGGACCCGACCCTCCCCAGAAAATATCATATTGTGAACCCCTTACAATGTCTGCCTTTCTTATTTTGTTTCCTGCAGTACAAGCCTAAAGGGTAATGGTGTCTGACTTTGTTATAGTCAAATCATGTATCTAGTTAACAGCTCAGTGGTGTTTTTACATTTTGAACATTGTTTGCAAAACTCACTGTTAACCGGGCTATTCGACGCCCTGGTTTTAAAACATTGGTAAAAGGTATCTCGAATCATACACATTCACGTGACTAAACCATATTCTAAAACATTTCCGGAACATGTTTTTGGGTTGTTTTTACAACATTTTAGTGGGGAATGGTCACAACGTATTTCATCCTTGTAACACAAAGTTATTTCACGTCGTTGTGACAACGACCATGGTAGTACACAGAATAACGTTGTAGGGACGCATTATTATAACACTGCCACAACGTAAAATACAACATTACCATAACGTCAAATACAACGTTCCCACAACGTAAAATACAACGTCATTACAACGTTGGTACGGCGTGAATATGACGTAACACAACGTTAGGCCATGACGTTGTGACAACGTAAATGGGAGTCCACAGAATAACGTTATATGGACGTAATAGGCCCTGATATCACTCACTTTTGTATGCATATAAGAGGTTCACAGTATAATGCTCGAGTCGATTTCAGAACTTTGAATGAAATGGACCTATGTGTAACATATTCAAGATGGCAACCATAAAGCTGTGCAAAAAAACTGATCATAATGTAAATGTTATTTATTTCAGCAAATATACAAATCAATTTCTTGGACGCAGGCTTGATATTTTGACAAATTTTGCCATTTCAAGTTGAGTTTCAGATGTTTTAGTACAGCTACTAGTTAATGTGAATTTGCAGGGGGCACCACCGAAGGTAAAAGACGAATTCACTTACTAACATTTAATTCATACATCACTTAGCTACCTAAGTTTCCAATTTACAGAAAATGTCCAAATGCGAATCGTCCAAATCTTATATGAATGGCTTTAAATGAACAGGGACCATGCATTCACAGAAATAAATTATATTCCAATTACATACTTAAGATTCTCTTACAGAATACCCAAGTTAATATATATGGAAATGCCCCACCTTGTAACAATGTCCCTTAGAGGATATCGTAAGTCCATGTCATTCAAAGAATATTTCTGCCTACTACTATTTTAAACGTAGAATATTTGTATTTTTTACTTGTGGCTAACTTTGCATACAATCGCCAGTTGATGAAGGGATGGTGTAAATCCTGCCGGGGTCCATGCAGGTAGCAAAGGTACTGTAAGTCCCCATGGTCCCCAGTATGGTGGTCTACCTTCAGTTGATGACGATCTTTAGCCCGTTTTTATCTTGTATCGATATGTATAGTGCTATTCTCTTTTATGATTCCGTACTAGTTTTACATCTTTTTCTGTGACAAATCTAGTTACTTTACTGTCCTTCGTTGACAGGTTTTTACATAAGTTTCAATATATGTATTATGATTAAGTATTGATAGTCACGATATGGCTGAAATATTGCCGATGTGACTTAAAATTTTAACTCACTCACTCACTCACTCATTGTAACAATGTTATCACCGTGATGATGTGTCTTTTGAGGTTGAACTGTTGTGACTGAGACCAACAACGTATACAACCGGGAACAACTCGAAGACAGCTTTGACATCTCAACCTAAACGGAAACGTATCCCTAGTGATCCAGAGCCAGTGTGCGTCATACATGTACCTGGCTTGAAGTATGGCCCACTACAACGTCTGAGCAAAGCCAAAGATCCTGATGAGAAGATGGAAAAGCTGAAGGAGCGATCAAGCGTAGAAGGATGGCAGAACCCCCAGAAACGCCAAATCAAATGGAAGTGTCATGTACAAGCCTGCCGGCAGTTTTGGAAGAAACCCATGGCTATGGGAATATTATCAGCGTTTTACAATGAACCTTGACCGTTTGAAACAACCTGAAATTGAATCTTTGGAACTAGCTGGCCGCCAAATTCGGCGTCCATCCTATGAGCCCATCATCAAAATGTACAAAATGTCCGATTGGGAATAGTTTGACAGTAACCCTGGCAGAATGTATTTAGATACACGTATAAAACGATCTGGTCATGCATACACTGAAGTTGACTGACGTTTCAGCTTTGTTCAAACATATATAAGTCAGAAGGAACGCGTTCATAGTCATGAAGAAATGCGAATATTAGAGACTTAAAATTGTCGTGTCACCATGTAGTTATATTGTGATTTTATATTTTGTCATGAAACAATATATCACGTGACTAACCACAGGTCCGGGTAGTCCTGTGGGTACCCGGGTCCTACTCAGTACCTACCCGACCCGAGTACCCGAGTTACCCGTCCCAGCCCTAGGGTAGAATTTTGGCGACAAAGTTTAAAATCATTAAAAAAACTCACTGATTAAGAAAAATGACGTTGCCAGTTACAGAAACGACAGGAAAGTTTGCTATTTGTGCAAAACCACCTACAGCAAACCAGTAAGATTAGCGAGCTGTATTATTAAAAGAAAACCTACTCACATTTAAACTAAGCCCAGTTCTCACATTATTAAGGTGTAAAATAATTGATGTTACATTTCTCATCAAATATGACATAAAATCAATACTAGCCCACCACTCAAAACTGCAAATATTTGTCCCGTTGGTCAAGCATCGGAGATTTACTTAATTGATAGTATATATATTTTTTTATAAATGCTGAAAGGTTTGGCGCTGTACACAAATCCTATCTTCAGGTGCAACTCTCCCAGGGAATCCCAAACTGTGAAAATCTTAAAAGGTTCAACCAGTTCAACGTGTATATACAAAGTGTTATGTTTTTCTTAATATTGAACCAAGTAAGTATACGAAATATGGATGAACACTTGCTTGATAACGGCGTTAGAACCTACACCGAAACGTCGCTCCTAGTGTAATATAATAAACAAGCTATTCATCCTTATATCTTGTCCTTACTTTGTACTCCCCAATTGCGTGGATCGATGCTCATGGTGTCAATCACTTGATTGTCTGGTTCAGACTCGATTGTTACAGACTGCCGTCATATAGCTGGAATATAGCTGAATGCGGCGTTAAACAAACAAACTTTGTACCCAAACTTATAAATGCCTCTCAAAGAAAACGTTGAACCGTTTATGAGTTATGAGGTGAACCATGCCTATAGTCTGGAAGTTAATTTCAGCTACCGACGTTTACTACAATATCTGAAAAACAATTGGACCTACTCCAGTCAAAGTTGGAATGAGATTATTAAACAGTCATACATAACTGGATATTACATTTAAAGACAATCGGTGCATGAATAAAAAATCTGTTTATACACTTGAACGAAGTCCATTGTTTTTTAAATTGGTAACACAAAGTCTACATGTTTTATATATCATTAATAGCAAAAGGCACCATTTCATCACTTGTCTGATATTAATGAAAAGTTTCACATGTAATATTAAGTTTAGCTCCAGAAATGAACCCAACTATCATCTGATAATATGACCAAGGTGTTGCCTTGGAAACGCAAACAATAATATATTTTGTAAAGTAAAAGACATCAGTTCGGCGTTTGTCGTGTGTTATACATAATTAATATTAAACAGCTCATGAATCTGAATCAGGAAATGAACCCAACCTACATTTCCACTTGAGTCCGACTTGCTGGCATGGAAATGCATAAAACTTTACTTAGAAAGCAAATGGCACTTTCAGCACTTCCTGATATGTATACAAAGTTTCGTGTTTTTGCTCCGGAAGCGAACCCTGATTTACTACTGCCCTAACTATTGCCGGTTTACCCGACACAAGAGACATGAAACAATACAGAAAAAAACAACAACAAAAACAGCTTAATAAAAAATAAAGCCGGCCTCGAATAAACGCTGGTAAAAACACTAAAATGCACTGTCAACACGTTACTGGTGTGTTTACAAAGTTTAACGTTATGGTCCGTAAGCGAACCCTGTGGTTTTTTAACTTACGAAAAGAATATATGACACAAAACAACGTCTACTTCGAATAAAAGCCGAGTCAAAGGAACTTCCCATGGCGAATAAAATAAAACAGCAAATAAACCTAGATGCGAGGCATCAGCCTGGTGCAATAACAATTCATAATATATCCACACTGCTAAAAGTGATGTCCAATCTATAAGACTACATTAGAAAACCGCTGTCATATAGCTGGAATATCGCTGAGTGCGGCGTTAAACAACAAACTCGCTATTATTGCTTTAATAGTGACTGAAGCGTACCTACAATTTCTTGCAAGACGTGACAGGAATACAGAAATGTATCCCGCTTATTATTGTGGTGAAATGCTGGAATTCAAGTCGTCTTTAAATTTATACGTGCTATTTTTCATAACACATCGACAACGCTGAACCAAATGATAAAATACACTTTGAACAAATTATTATCATCGCCAATATAGACTCGGAGCATCAAAATCTGGCCGCAAATACAAAAGAAAAAGAAAGAAAACAGTCCCTTCTTTTTGAATTACACTGCTATATAGTAGGTACAGGTGCAGTGAATTTATTAACTTACTGCATAATTTACGGTGTCGTCAAGATGACTGTTTCGATTTTTTTACCTGTATTCCAAGCATTTTAACTACATAATTATACTGATGTCTATTTGCGGCTAGATTTTGATTCTCGGCGTCACTAGTTTCTTGTCTGACATTCTCTTTACAACTCAGTTTGAACCACAGGAAAACTGGAAACATAGCTGGGATCCTGACTTGCGTAGAGTAGGAAGAAGACCAGTCAAGATGTTTATGTCACGCGATGCTGTATGACAGTCTCGTGAGAGTTATGACGTCGCCATGACGACAGTTTCACGAATGATACCGCCATTGTTGAGATATACTGTTGTCTTCTTGCTACTTATAGTACTAGTGTGTCTCGTATTTTGCTCATCTTCGCTTGCGAATACAATGAGCGCATACGCCCAAGGTATTTCGTTATTTCTAAATAGGTTATTTTGGCTTTCAGTGAGCCCATATTATTATTATGCCATTATCAATCTGAAGTTTAAAAAGGAAGCTTCCAGAACACACTGCCATCATAGATGGCATCAAAATACACGATCGTTTGTCTTTTGTTCAGATCTTTTTCACGTTAACTGAGGCACTTTCATACTTTTCAGTCTGTTAATAAACAATACAATCAATGTTTTAACGTTTTATGCTTTTAATTTCAAGACAGTTGTCAGTTGTATCAGAGCTGATGTTCTAAGGTGGTTGTTCTGGTGTCTTTTAGGCCCTACCCTCAGATATTAATTTGGGATGTTTGTGATTTAATTAAATAACATGGAACTTTCGCCATATACCAATTTCCTTGGATCTTTTGAATATGTTTTAGCTCAAGCGATTCCTACATATACAATCATGTGTTTGTTTGTAATGACATATCAATTTTGTAGCCAATTCAAATGCTCCAAAGTTTACCTAATACTAAATTGATATTATATTATCTACCAAAGGTTTGTGTTAGGTTGTGTAATTTTCCATCTCATTGATACTGCACAAGCAGCATCTGAACAGTTTTCCTGGGATGTGAGCTCAAATATATATTATGTCACAATGCCAGTGACTAGTCAGTCAGACAGTGACAACAGGCAATATAGTTCCACCTGTCTGATTGGCATTCTAGAAGTTGACAAGTAACAAAGAAAATATGGATAACAACTTCTGGTTTATGTAGATATATAGTTTTAATGTATGTTCTTAGAATCTTACACTGTTATCCAGCTTGATCAAGGTATAAGAATCTTCATCGAAAAGTTGCCAAATGCAATAAAATCAGAAGTTGTTGTGCCTAAAGTTTTACGTTTTCTTAATATAGCACCACCTGAAACTCTTTTAAGACATTGATTTTCGGTATCTTAGACATTTTTGTTGCCATGTTTCTATGTAATCACTGTCAGTAGCACTAAGCTGACCTATTGTATTTCCATACCGGTATTTGTCCATAAATCATCCCAACTGAATGAACTGATACTGTTTTTATCTGTTGATACTTTTAATAGTTATATGTATATAGAGCAACAGGATCACATTTTACACTTTAACATGCTGCCCAGTTGATATTGTCTTGTTTATCCTTATTTAAGACCATCATTTTGTTTTTTCTCCCCCGGACAGCTGTTGACCTCGTGATCAGGTTCCCCTTGAACTTTGACATCTGGGCTCCTCCTCGCCAAGTGGGTGTCTTAGGGAATCATTATTTTACTAGAGTTATTGTAAGACTGAAACAGTGCGTGTTGTAATTTCATGCATGTATTGACTTCACACAATTTAATGAGTTACTACCACTGGTATATCAGCATATATGCTATTGTTTTGGACACCGATATACATGTGCAGTAACAACCACTGATCTTAATCTCTAATATTCATATAGCATCACAATGTCACCTTATTAATCCTTTTCCAACAACCCACATCCTCATTCTCTACTTCCGTCTTCTGTAACTTTCCACATGTCCTCCTCTCCCTCCCTGTCAGCATCGTCCAGGGAGATACATGACCATCCTTGACCCCCTATCAGAGCTGCCCGTCTCTCCCACCTCTCTCCCTGCCCCTCTCTCTACCTCCTTCCTCCGTGATGCCCCTCACTTTGTCGATATCAACCTCGATGACGACATCCCAACCCAGTCCCCAGTTCAAGTCCTCCTGACACGTGTGTCTGGATTCTTGAGGAGAGTGTTCCGTGTCAAGATGGACGCTTAGAGTGACATCTTGCTACCTCTTGGAAGTTGTGCCATGTGACAATTACCTTGGAACTTTTGAATATGTTTTAAATACAAGATCCATACATGTAGTGCAGCCAGGGTAGCTAAAGACCTATTCTACACCGGATCTTCATGGGACAGCTCTATACATGTAGTGGACCTGTGAAGATCTGGGATAGAATAGGTATTCAGCAACCCATGCTTGCCGTAAAAGGTGACTATGCTTGTCGTAAGAGGCGACTAATGGGATCGGGTGGTCAGGCTCACTGACTTGGTTGATGCATGTCATTGTATCCCAATTGCGTGGATCGATGCCCATGATGTCAATCACTGGATTGTCTGGTCCAGACTCAATTATTTACAGACCGCCATCATATAGCTGGAATTTTGCTGATTGTGGCGTTTAAGAACAAACCAACAAACATGTAGTGCTTTTGGCAGTTTCGAATGTTTCGGACGTTTCGGACATTTTATCTTTTGGCATTTCTCGGAATGAACGCCATTTTTATTATACATATAAAAAAAGGAATAATTTGTTTTACATTTTCACTCTTTTCGGAAAATATCCTTTCAGTACTAACTAATAAAGACTGTCTCAATTTTCTAGCTCCTTTGTTGTTGTTTTTTGTTTTATCCCACATGACTTTAGTCAGACATCATGAAAAACATGGTTTGGGTATGATACACCAGGTCTGACTGGCCATATCATTGTCTTACTCTAATGAAGGTGAAGAACACAAACCTACAGGTAGAACTTGTTTTTATTGAGAATAACATTCGTCTTGACAATACAAAAGTGACCCACCATAAATCAATGAATGCCTTGAAGGTGATGTTTCCTTCCTTATAGCAACAGCAGCATGCTGCAAAATATCCAGCACACGTTGCCAGCTAGTTCAGTTTCTCCACTGCCAGATTCAAGGTCACAACATAATCCACTAGCTCGTGATGCCACCATCCCTGTGGCCAAATGTGGCCAATTAACTAACTCGTGAGATCCTTAAGCCTTGTATCACAAATAAAATTTGACTTAACTAATAAATACAAAGGGGACCTGTATTCATAAATAGTGTTTCTACACTGACACATTGGTCCTATATATATTTTACAAAATTTGTCAGTTGCCTTAAGATTATACAACACGTTCTTCATTAAACATACACATCTCGAATTAAAAACAAACAACTCTTATCCATATTTTCCTTTTCAATATGGTTTGACTAACAAATTGCAGAAGGATTTAATCACAATATTATCAGTTGTCTGGAAAATCCACTATGCATATAGTTCACTCATTAGTAATAGATAAAGCCCTTAGAAACTAAACCATTCATTATCTTCACATATCACATACTAGTATGTGGAATGGTCAGGGTTGAACAGTGTCCACAGCACAACTAATAGTAAACACTCGCACACTTAAACAGAAGATATCCGGACACAAAAGATTACGTTTTAGACTGAAAACAATTAACAGTGTAAGCTCTGAATAAAATTAATCACAGTGTCTTAAACTCAATTTAATTTCTGAAACAATTTATCACAGTGTTCGAACTCAAGTTACAGTACTCAAAAACAATTCATGGCTGTGTCTAACTCAAATTACCAATTTGGTTGCTATTTCTAATGAGTTTCCAGAAAGACTTGACATGAAAGTTATTCTTAAAGCTGAATATGACAATCACATTCATACATATTGAGCATTGTCAAGCCTCACTGTTGATATTGCACTAAGAAAGCAGCTACACTGTTTACATTAACTAATAAGCTAACATCTGTTTTCCATAAACCCCATCTAATTAATATCCCTTTTGTACTAAATATTCAAAAGGAAAGCAGTAACGTTTCTTGAATCCATGCCATTGTCAAGTTCTATTAAACAACTCTGATAACTTGCCATTGCGCACAATTGAAAACAAGTGAACTAAAATAAAACAGCATGTATAACCGGGGTCATCAAAATCTCAATAAAAAGATTTAATCAACTTAACTATTCAGAATGGAATAGGATTTTCTATACAAATGCAAAAAATTAGAACGAGAAAAATATCACTCAGCACTATACAAAGGAAAAGGTTGAGGTACACCATTCAGAATTTGACTAAATACAAAATTGAATATTTACAAAATGCAACAAAGTAAATCAATAGTGCTTTAATATTACCTTCTTTACAAATGCGAAAATGCAATGAATGAATGAGTTGATAAGAAAGTGTTCTTACTTTTTAATAAAAAAAATGCAAGAATATTTCTCCTGCCTTTATCCTACTAAGATGTGAATTAAACTTATCAAAAAGAATAAATGCCTTATCCAAAGAATAACACCTATGTGAAAAGATGTCCTTATTGAGATAGAACTATACTATGTAAAAGAAGTTGAAGAACACCCTATTTTTTTCATATGAAAAGATTAACATATTAACTAGACTCATGAAAAAAAGTGGGTGTTCTTTAACATCTATGAAATAGTATAGTTCCAAAACAAAACAGCAGCATGTCAAACATTAGCAAATGCACCTTATCCAAATGATCTCTGATTACAAATTCTGTCTGATGCTACTATTCTCCCAGCATCGTCAAACAAATTGCAGTTGTACATCTCAACAAGCACAACATCAGTGACTTGCCACACATATTGATACTGACACCGACTTAGGTACAAATGCATGTTTAGAATGACGGATTAGTAATGGAAAAATATATTTCAAAATAGTTTCTGATCTGCAGAATTTCCCTCCTTTTCAATGATGAAAAACACTATGAGGATATCGATGCATGATACAGGCAATATATATCTGTGGTACCAGATATGAAAACAACCCAATCCATTTTGCTAGTTCTTTCAAAACATTTACTTCATCAGTGTTATGTTGAGTTGAGCAATTTGTTGGCTACAGCTAGAAGAGTCATTCAACATGTCATGAAAAAAACACCTGAAAGAAAATCATTAATTTTCATGCAATTTATTTCGAGACATATTTCCAAAACCATTTGGGTTGTTATAAGAATGAGTTACATATCACCTGCAACTGTTTCTAAAGCACAAAAACCAGAATCCGCCTGTCAGAGTTAAGAATTATCCTTGAAGCACCCAAGATGGTTAGCACATATTGATGGTTTGTACAAGTATATTGATAATAAAATGAAAACAGGTACAAACAATTAAAAAAACTATCATAATACACTTGTGACATTAGCCATATGATGCCTTACTGTACACTAAGAAACTTTTTTGTACAAAACTCATGACTGCTACAGGGGAGAGAACTCTTACCATTCAAGTGTTGTAGAATACATTATAAGTCTCATGTGCGTATATTTTGTGTACAATATATCAAGTCCTACAATTCAAGAGAAAAAACTGAAATCAATTAGGAGGTACTTCTACAATCACAAACTCAGAATATTTAGATGGAAAACTCTTGTGTAAGAAGTAATGGAAGTATGGGAGGATTCAGGGGTGGACATTGAAACACTCATGCCAAATGACAAAAGAATTTAGATCAATTAATTCCAAGTCCTACAAAAAGAACTAATGATATTATGAATGAACAATTGAGGCAGAATTACCTCCCTTACATCAAGATTGTCGTTTCCTTCTTTCCAAATTTAATTTTTCATCGGGCACCAAATCACAGGATTCATTCTGTTTCATCAACTGATTTCTGATATATATATATCATTCATATCCCCACATCATCATGATCATCCAATGGCAATGTCTCATAAATACCGACTAAGTTTCATTTGGTTTCTAAATTCATTTCATGGTTTCTCCTACAGATTAACGACAATCCACTTCATGTACTAGTTTACTGTACATCATAAATACTGTCTTGTAAAGTACAAAAAGAAAATATACAAGTTTATTTAAACATTTTAACACAATGCTTCTCTACATCATGCTTGCACATACAGGAATTGGGAAAACAGTAGCTGTATCAAGATATCAAAAATGTAAAATATCTAAAAATTCACAATTTTTTACAGAAAAAAAACAAGACTTGAATGTTATTGGCTATGTAAAGATGAGCAATGACAAAACACTGCCAAGTTGACATGACGCTGACGAGTGGACTAACGGACAGACACAAAATGAATGTTATCTATCGGATTCGGCACCTTATACACATGAATGATGACTGTGTTTCCAACACAGGTAAACAAATAACGTCATCACAGGTCACATGACATGTCACATGATCAGAAGAGTTTGCATAGTCGTCTTCTATTTCGTTTCCGCTTGTCCTTTCCCTTCTTCTCTTTCTGAAAGAACAGAAGTTAACATTGAGGTCAAATACAAAGTGTTTGCTTTATGTTTAACACCGCACAGCAATATTTTGGCTTTATGAAGGCGGCATGTAAATAATCAAATCTGGTGGTGAGGTGAAGTGAAATGGGGTTTAACGTTGAGTCAGAGATTATTGCACTTATATAGCAACGTGCATGTATGTGTATGTGTGTGTGTGGCTGCTTGTACTAGTCCGGACTGATGCCGATTTATAGTGGTAGCTCACTGAGATACCATGCCGCAGTTTAACATGAATACCCCACTCAGACACAGTATACTGACTCCGAGCCGACCAGTCCTTGTTTTAGCCCCTTAATGCCGAGCTACAACCAGGGTAACAACAAGTACCATCTTTGAACGTTTTTGGTATGATGCGGCCGGTGATCGAACCCCGGACCTTCCGCTCTCCGGGCGGACGCTCTACCACTGGACCACAGAGGTGGTCAATCAAGTCTGGACCCCAAAATCCAGTGATTGATATGAGCAGCGATCCACTTTGTCAAGTGAGTCTTACACTGAGCAAACAGATCCATTAAGTCACCTCTTTCAACCAGCATAGGTTGCAGGCCGAGTATCCCAAAACTGAACGTGCAAAACAGGTACATTTAAAAAACTAGAACAGCCCGTGAATATCCGGGTAGAAAATAGGTCTTCAGCAACCAATGCATGCCGTAAAAGGTAGCTATGCTTGTCGTAAGGGGTGACTAACAGGATCGGGTGGTCAGGCTCGCTGACTTGGTTGACACATGTCATTGTATTCCAATTGCGTGGATCGATGCTCATGATGTCAATCACTGGATTGTCTGGTCCAGACTCAATTATTTAAAGACCGCCGTCATACAGCAGGAATATTGCTGAGAGTGGCGTTAAACAACAAACAAACAAAGATTTGAACCCGACCCTCTCTGAGTAAACAGGAACTTATGTTCTATATTTGAGGAAACAATGAAAAGTCTCAAATTCTGCAAGAACAGACAACTCCATCAACTGTGAAATACTTCATATCTTTTTATAAGTTCATATCCATTATTTTATAAATTAAATCTGAAACAAAATAAAGCCAGGCCAACTCGTCTCAGACAGTGGGGTATTTTAAACACAAGGAGAGTTAGGTACATAGCTGTTAATTTTTTGTACTTAAGCCACATTGAACTGAAAGTTCAATAGCACTGTTGACAGATATTTCCAACAGAGCAATCCATGGCCCAAGTTGCGACAAGTGTGTGGAAATATGAAAATTGTCCCTGGACAAGTAAACAGCAATAAGTCACTTGTCCAGAGACAACAAGTCTATTAGTCCAGATTATTGACTCATAAGGGTGTTTTTTTATTACAAAATCGGTCTGTCCAAGTTTTTTATCATGACATTGACAAAAGTTCTTCTACAGTTTGAGGTTGTCCAGGGGCAAGTGAAGCTGATTTTTGTACTTGTCCGAATTCTCATGTAACAATTTGGGCAAATCTGATCTTCCACACCCTTGTGACAGCTGATAAATGTATTAACCACAGCCGCCCACAGGGTCACTCCAACAAATACGAGTGAGCTAAGAGGGCGGTGTGTGTTCCCCACTTTCTGAGCATACTTACATATTTCCTGATTTCTCTAACAAGTGTGTAAAATGCGTCATCAACACCCTGCCTTGTCTTGGCTGATGTTTCAACGTAAGGAATCCCATAGCTGTCGGCAACCTGCTTCGCATCTTTTGAATGGACTGTGCGTGTGGGTAGATCTACCTTATTTCCTACCACTGAAACATAAATATTCACGTCACCAGGGTAACAGGCAAGTCAAAGGTGATAGGTCAATGTTGAGGAGCAAGTTCAAATAGAGATATCCTGATGTATATAATGAACTGACATATCTATATATCATCTGTCAGTTATAGTTAACAGATCGACAATCTATAGCCACAAATATTTGAGTATCAGATCAAACATGGCAACGTGTTGTGTTACAGCCTTTCTTTCACAATCATCAGTCAATCTAGAAACAAACTTTAGGTCAAACATGCTAATGGCAAAAATAAGGCACATTTCATCCATGTGAAATGAACTAACTAAATGCTTAGAGTGAGTTAACGCCGCTTTTAACAGTATTCCAGTTATATCGTGTCAGCTTAATGTGGGAGGAAAGCCCGAAGTGATGCAGGTCTCAGACGTTTACCACTTCATGAATGTGTAGAATCAGAATGTACTTACAAACCATGGGCACCTCGTCAGCATCCTTAACTCTCTTAATCTGAAAATATACAGGAGAAATAAATAATACGACTACCATCTTGTATACACTGTGATACACATCCCTGACCCCCATGCAGCTTTATCAATGCATATACCGTATTCGACGTAATAAGCACCCAGGGCGCTCTCAAAATTAGAAATTGGGGGCTCTTATTAGAATATTATTTTGGTGAAAAAAAAGATGGTGAGTTGAAAGATAAATTTCGTGGTTGAAGCTGACAGCCTGAAATGTTTATATACGACCGATGAATTTTTCCAGAATTTAATTGCCCATAATTAAGGGTGCATAAATAAGTCTTGTGTACATTGATCAATTGGAAGGGGTGCTAATTGGGATTGTTCACTAGCCAATATATTAGCAAATATCGCTGTGGGCGCTTATTAGAGCGGGGCTCTTATTACGTTGAATACGGTATCAAATGTGTTATTCAATGTCTGTATCATGGTATGTTGTTTAACACAGCACTCAGCAATATTCCAGGTACATGACGGCAGTCTCTAAAAAATTGAGTCTGGCCCAGACAATCCAGTGATCGATATTGTGAACAACTGTCTACACCATCAGGGTACGATGACATGCTCTCAACCAAGTCACGGAGTCTGACCACCTGATACATTTGGCCGCCAGGTTTCTGGGAATAATCTTCACTGTTGCAGTAACATAGATTCGAAGGTTGTGCACTGATTAGAGACTACCTATTACACTTTGTGCTTACTGGGTTAAGCTACAGATACCTAAACCACAAAACTTTATCTTGATGAAGAATACTTGAAAAATTCAGCATTTAAATCACTCTCTAAACATTGAATGATTATCAAAATTAGTTACAGCGATATCTTCAATCTAACTAACAGTTTGTATACCTGAATGATGAGAAGGCGAATGGAGAAAGGGAAGTAACTCTGACTGACCTGTTCTCTATACTGGTTGATATCTTCGAAAGACTTGGTATTGTTAACTGCAAACACACATAGAAACCCCTCCCCCGTCCGCATGTACTGGTCCCTCATGGCGCTGGAAGAAGAAGGCGACACACAATCAGTCTCTGCTTGAAGGAATGTACTCATTTGTCAAGCTCACCTTTCAGTTTTCCTTGAATTTTTACATATTATTGTTTTGTTTGAGCATGATTTTGTTCTTGTTTTTAATAAAGTTGAACCTTGATTTCATGTTTGATGATCTTTCTGGAGGTTAAACGACTTGAGTACTAAGTGGGTGAGTGAGTATTATTTTACGCCGCTTTTAGCAATATTCAAGCAATATCATCATCATGGCGGGGGATACCAGAAATGGGCTTTACACATTGTACCCATGTGGGGAAACCCGGGTCTTCGATGTGACGAGCGAACGCTTTAACCAATACACTACCCCACTGCCCCACTTGAGTACTGATAACAAATAGATCAACATATTTGTGGGAGGTATTGAGTATTTGAAGCACAGAAATTTCATTTGGATCCAGTAGCATGATGTAAAGGCATTTCTGTGCATCAACTACACAAGAATGATGGTAACATTATAAAATATAGAAGTTATATATAATATGATACAAATGCAGCCATGACACCACTCCAAAATGCTGATATATGATTGATAACATTAGCCTCCACAACAACTGAACACACACCTCGTGAGCAGGATTCACAGAAGAAGAAAAATATCAAAGCTGTTAAAGTTGATAAATCAATCATAATGCAATATGGGGTTTCTATGTAAACCAGTTTGGTGATGCTCTAAGCCTTATTCCAGTAATATCATGGGGGGTGTACCAAAAATGTGCTTCAGGCATTGTACGACTCGAAGCTGGATCTGCTCGATCCACCATGGATACATGACACAGGAAGAGACTTGTAAACCCTTGCTCACAAAAAGGACAAGCTGACGGAGGAGCAACAAGTTTCATTTTGTCACCTGAGTTTTACAAGTCTGATGACCTCGCATCAAGATGGCACACACATATCATGAGGACATAAGGACGAGGGACACATGGACCAGTGCATCGGTCACCTGGTACATTCCCTCCACCACACTCCTTTACCTGTACTCCTCTTGACCTGCTGTGTCGAGAATATCCAGTAAACACGTCTCCCCATCAATCACAACCTGTTTCCGGTAGGAATCCTCTGGAAAACACAACATTACTTACATCAGGGTCCTGATGGGCTATTCTGTTTAGCGTATCAAATATAACACATATCGTAAATATTAGACTAAGATTAACGTAAAACATCCATAAGAAATGCTGAGTAAATTACATGTGTACTGTTTACTTGCCAAAATCTCACAAAGGTTGTACGTAACTAGTCGTAACGACAAGAAAACCAGCCAGTGTTCGGTATTTGCACAATACTAAATGCAGTAATGAGTTGAAAGGAGAACCAGTTGTCCCCATGTTCCCTTACTGACTGACAATTCACATTCACATAGAGATCATTTCACATTTTACATTCAACATTCCGCTATTCAAACGTTTTATTTACTAAGCCGACAAATTAATGACTACTGACTAAAGGCCCCAAATTGTACTGTCTACCTCATTGGCCCCATTTACGTCAACTCTTTCCTGTAACAGCTCTGCCTATTATAACTTTTTAAAAGTCAAATATATTAATTCACATTTTTGTTTCTGTTGGCTTATTGAATAATTTACCTCACTCCTACACCCTTTTTTCAAACTGTAAGTACAGTAAACTACTTTTATAACGAACACACTTGTAGCGAACTGATGGATATAATGAACATATTTTGGGGTCCCAGCCATTTGCTGTATATATGTGGCATATATGCTTATAATTAAAATTAGTAGTCCCTTTGAGTTCAATATAACCATAGTTTACTGCAGTATGTGAATACTATTCACATTTATTATTACTATTTGTCCAGTCAATAACATCACACTTGTTCGCTGGTGATGTCAAGCCATTGTTCTCACTTTACTGTATGGCCATCCTGATCAGCTAAATTAAAAATAAATCCTGTTTGAAGATTCTCAACACAGGTTACCATGGTTACTAGACTAGGTATGAAGCAAGATAAAGAACACACTGTCAATAAAGGGGTTCCCCATCAGCAGACAGCCAGGGAGATCCCCCCCCCCCCCGTGTTCCATCCCTCGCCCATCCGACAGCCACAGTGACTTACCTATAGTGGGATCATACTCTTCTACAAAGCTGTGGAGAGAGAAAATACACACATAAGAGATGGATAAATACATCATTTGACACAGGAAACATTCTCACTGGTAATCCATGGATTTGATATTCTGAAATTTTCCATCAAATTATGTTCAAAACAAGACAGAGTGAGTAGGGCTCACTAATACCCCCTACTTCAACTCAAGTTCAAAATATGAAAAAAAGCAAAATTTTCTCAGAAATCCACTGGTGGAAATCCACCTTTGCACTGCACCACTCCTAGTGGTACAGACACTGTATCCCTGAGTAGAAAAGAATCCATGAACAAGGATTTTTGTCATAGGTGGCACAAATGTTGAAATAAAATAAATATTCAAAGTTCACAATATGAAAAAACATCATATTTTTTTCAGAAATCACACATATCAAACTTTGCAATGCACCTCTTCTATTTGTACGGAAACTGTAGCCTTAATTTGAAAAGAATCAATGCAGTGGTTTTCAAGTTATAGGTCACACAAATGTTTAAGTAAAGAAATTCTAAGTCAAAAATGCAAAAATGCTGTATTTTTTCAGAAAATCCAAATATTGAAATCAATCTTCGCACTGCACCTCTCCTATAGGTATAACAAGTGTTTACCAAGTTTGAAAAGAATCTCTGTAGTAGTTTTCAAGTTATAGGTCACACATAAAAATCTCTCTGGAAGGATGGACGGAAGATGGATGGGCAGAATGCCTTTGTATAACTATATACTCCCACCCTTTTCGGTCGGGGTATAACTAAAAAATTTATGAATCATAAATATGTTAAGGATATAGTGAACAAGTACACAATTTCATAAAGATATACCCCAAAATATTAATGATCCCTAACTTTTTTGTTCAGTATATCATTATCATTTCATGTACACTGAAACCCTGTTAATACAGACGAGAAGAATTGGGAATTTTGACATATCCTACTCAAAAGAAGTTAAAGAACACTGGATTTTGTCCATATGACTAATGTTAATCTCTCATGACATGACAGATCAACAATAATAAACAATGTCAAATTGCCTCCCGAAGGATAAACAAGCATTTTTAGATTTTCAAGGGCACCCAAAAAGCTGAATATGCACGTTTTTTCTGTATGCCAATGATATGTTGGCGATAAATAATGACTGTTTCGTGTATATGTAACCTTTGTATGACTGTAGAATTTGGGTTTCGTTAAGGTAGTGAGTTGTCACTGTGTTCGCATTAAACAGAATAGATGCCGAGTCAATGGCTTGCACAAAATTAACAGACCCCCGAGCAATATGGTAGTTCCTAACTAAAGATGTGGAGGGAAAGCAATACTCACTGGTTCTGTATGAGCTGGATAGTCAAGGCACTCTTACCTACACCTCCAGCTGAAACAAACACAACACACTGTCACCATAGTTCATACAGCCAGACAAATACAAATCAACTTACAATAAAAAATTCCCACTTCTTCCATGACGTGCCAAGAGATTATGCTCATCCACCTAACACCCACATACCCCGGACCAAACTCTGGGCACATCTTGTAACGGACCCCATGACCAGCAGATCCCAACCCATCACTGCACAGTGAACTCATGTGCCCTAAGCAGTTGGTCAACCTGTGCCCCAGTGATAGATAGCTGTAACGTTAAAAAAAATAATTGGCTTGGTTCTCAGGCACTGCCCACATCATCATCAAGTTCATTGCGCATTTCGTTTTGTTTCCATTTTCAATTTTTTTGTGCATTGTGTTTAAGTATTAGGAGTTTTATATTTTTTTTAAAATGGATGAAAAAAAAAAAGGTGTGGCAGACTTTATGATGATGCGGGTGGTGCCTGAGAACCAAGACTATTAATTTTTTAGCCTAAGAGTCGCAAGTGAAACACATGAGCACTTCAGTGATGCTGAGGATTGAATTCATGATCAGGATGAATTCATGATCAGGATGAATTCATGATCAGGATGAACTCATGATCAGGATGAATTCATGATCAGGACGAATTCATGATCAGGACGAATTCATGATCAGGACGAATTCATGATTGGAGACTGAAACTAGGTGTACTTGCTGTTCTTGCAGAGAATTCCCTTCATGAACCATGTTTTCTGCCGCAGTAAGATTTTACAATTCATGTTTGAACCATTATTGCTTGTATCGTTTTGTATCACTACAGGACCTGTCGATACGATATTTGTATCCTGGCACAGAGTATGGGGAATATCTGAAAGTTCGAAGAACTGTTTCACTCTTACTGGGAACCAATTCTTCCTGACCACTGCCACTGTGTCAGAAGGTCAAGGATAGTTTCAGACATGTATCATGTTTCAGCCTCTTCATTCTTTCAATACTGATGCAGTGGTACAAGTGTAAATTCCTTAGCAAGAACTTCCTTGAAAAGGTCCCAGCACCTCGTACAAAACGTTGCATTGATAGGGTTAGAAATTGGCACTAGTCCTATAGTCCTTGCCAAACTGCCCAATGGTAAAGGTATCAAAAGGACTAGTAGAAAGTTGCCATTTTTAAGGGTTTTGATATATGTTATCATTATAAGGACTAGTGGACGAAAACTGTTAGTTTCTAACGCTGATTGAAAGAAAAATGAAGTTAAACTCCATAAGTCAACTGTCTTCATGATACTACAGTTTCTAAACTGCCACTTAAGGGTAATGTATACTACTCCACCTTTGATAGGGATATTTGTATCTTCCCATGATACACAGAACTGATTCTCGTATGTCAAGTAGTAACGAGACGACACACCAAAGAATTGGTTGCTCGCCATGTTTTACTTCTCCATACAAGTATCAATAACAGTCTCACACTAAGTGAAATACTGTATTCGACGTAAAAAGCGCCCCGCTCTAATAAGCGCCCACGGCGATATTTGCTAATATATTGGCAAGTGAACAATCCCAATTAGCACCCCTTCCGATTGATCAATATACACAAGACTTATTTATTCGTGTATAATACGCACTCGTGTGTTATATGCACCCTTAATTATGGGCAATTAAACTCTGGAAAAATATATCTGTCGTATATAAACATTTCAGGCCATCAGCATAAACCACAAAATTTATCTTTCAACTCGTTTTCTTCCACCAAAATAATATTCTAATAAAAGCCCTCTATTTCTAACTTTGAGAGCGCCCTGGGCGCTTATTACGTCGAATACGGTATATCCCTTCTTACCCTAAACGCTCCCTTTAATAGCTGTTAACCTAACACAAATTAGAAGGGAAAAATAGTGGTGAAAATGTAAAGATTTTCATCCATTGCGCAATACTTGACACTGCCGACTGTAAATCATCAGTGTGACAGGTATTTGGCCATCCTGTCTATGAAAAAGATGGCTTACGCACCACAGATATGAGCACATGCAAGTATCATGACACGTATCAGATCTTGGCAGAGTATCGTGATGCTTATTGGGTTGTCCCAGCCCTAATGTCAAGTGCATATTTAAATAGAGTACTGGTTATACAGGCAGCATTCCCCTTGGTTGTTGGCGATCTCTAGCATGTTTTTATATTATACTGTCAAATAACATAGAACTCACTGCATTGTGTTATGGCTATATACTAGTTTTACATAACATCTGTGGACCCACGAAGATCCGGGGTAGAATAGGTCTTCAGCAACCCATGCTAACAGGATCGGGTGGTCAGACTAACTGACTTGGTTGATGCTTGTTATCTTATTCCAATTGCATGATCGATGCTCATGATGTCAATCACTGGATTATGTGGTCCAGACTCGATCATTTACAGACTGTTGTCATAAAGCTGGAATATTGCTGAGTGCGGCGTTAAACAACAAACAAGCAATCAAACTACACTCTGCAAGCAACATTACTTATAAGCTTGACATGTTTTGTTATCTGTGATAAATAACCTAGTTATCATAATGGCCATCCTTGACAGGTTTTTATATATTGTAAGCGGATTACTCAAGCTAGTCACGACATGGCTGAAATACTGCTGACGTGAGTTGATATTTTAACTGACTCATTATACATTGACAGATAAACTACAGTCAAGTCTCGTTAATCCGACACTCGTTAATCCGACACTCGGCTTTATCCGACACAAATGATGGGAACCGATTGATTCAGTGCTATTTAGTCCCGTTAATCCGACATTCTCGCACTCCGACTCCGACACACCTAATTTGCAACGAATTACCGAAATCACTCATTAATCAGTCTTGTTAATCCGACACAGTGGTCAGCGTACTCCGTGGTCATCTGACCGCGAGTACACAACCCCGTGTTTTGACACGCACTGGCTGCAGAGATTAACTTAACTATTAACAGGAAAAGCTATTCAAACCTGTATGTACAAAGCTATACAAATGTAGTTTACAGATTGAAGCCAGATAAATGTGCATGAAGCCAGTTTAAAATACGAACAGGTATATCGTGAAGATGTCCGATTTTCGATCACAAATCACTTAATTTTGTTAATCTGACACACTCTTTAATCCGACACAATCATGTGCAACCAACGATGTCGGATTAACGAGACTTGACTGTATATGGCACATTAGAGATGTCATGATCATGATAATCCCACCATTCTCAGTAGGTCAAGTGTCACCTCAGTAAACAAGGTAGCATACGCTGTTATTTAAACAATATACATGTAAATAAGCAGAATATTGTCGGAAGGAAACATCTGTCCTGTGTCATCCATACCACAGTCACCCACATCAAGTTACAAGTCGACACTGGCTGCAGCATACTAGTCAACATTCACAGCCAGCAGACACACTTGTACTTGGAACAGGTTCAATATCAGCTGTTGTGTTGCAAAAATACTCCCTTCTTCCCGAGGCAAGATAGTTAACTGACTGTAAAAGTCCAGTTTCCGCCATTGCCGAACAAGGCTGCAATAATGGAGTAATAATTTGGCTGGACCAACGAGTCTATGCAGAGTCCAATCAAAATCACGTAACGAAATCGACATCCGGTAGTCAGGATTTGCAAAAGTTGTGTACCATCAACTGGGCACTTCGCGAGGTAAGACCTGTTTTATTACAATATGTATTTGACCATTGATCAGATCAGCGTCGCCATTTTGTTTTCAGCAAATGCAAGTGATATGAGAGGTGGAATCTGATTGGTCAACAGGAGGGACATAAGGGACATGAACTGGTAAGAGCCACTGGTAGCACTACGATCGAGCCCGGAAATTCCAGCCTAGTTCGGCAAGGGTAGAAGCTGGAGTTTTACAGTCAGTTAATTCCCTTGCCTCAGGAAGACATAATACCCCTGAAAAACAACAACACTCAAGACTCACATAGTGAGTGGATGCACAGACATCCTATAGTCAGTGAATGAATAGGCATGTGATCTGTCTGTTGTTGATGATAAATACAGTGTGTTTGTTGTTTAATAATATCCTCAGCAACATTCCAGCTATATGACAGCAGTAAGTAAATAATCGAGTCCGGACCAGACAATCCAGTGGTGGACATCATGAGCATTGACCTAGGCAATAGGGATGCGATGACATACATCAACCAAGTCAGCAAGCCTGACCACCCGATCCCATTAGTTGCCTCTTACGGCAAGCATGTGTTGCTGAAGACAAATTCTAACCCGAACTTCACGAGTCTTGTAGTGAGTGAATACATAGGCACCATGTAGTGAGTGAGTGAGTGAGTGAATGTTGCTTTATGCCACATACAGCAATAATGAACCAATATTTCCCTGCAACCTGTAAATAATGGAGTCTTGGCTGATGGAATGTTGATGGCGTGTGTGAAAAGATTTCCTTGTTCAATCCAGGTTACAATATAACTAACTTAACAACAATCAGTGTGTGTCAATTTCTATTAAAGACAAATTACTTCCATGAAACAGTTGTCTAATCAATTCCCCTTGTCAGTACAGTAGTTAGATGACCATGATGAAGCAAGCCTGACTCCATTGATACCACAGTTCCTCAAATGTCACATAAATGCAAACCATTTTCATTGGCCGTTCTTGCAAAACAGAAACAGAATATATTTTCCTCCTGAAATACAAAAAGGTTCTAATAATCTGTCAATTAATGTTTTTTGTGTACATGTCGTGACTACAGACATGTTAGAGAGCTGTCTGGTGTATTAAGATAGTCAATATGTTTCAGCTAGGTGTAGTGCGCTTGTCATGAGACATAATCAATACTATTTAAATTGGCCATCACGACGCAGTGGCCATACAGTGGCACAGATTGACTTACCCTGTACATATCATTGATTGTATTGCACATGTCGTACTTGAAGGTGAACAGACATCCAAGATATGAGTGTCAATACACGAGTATGACTGTCGGCATGCATGCTCAGAGAGACACTTACAGGATACAAGGAGTGAGTGAGGTTTGTTTTACGCCGTCTTTACATTACATGGGTATGACTGTCAGCATGCATGCTCAGAGAGACACTTACAGGATACAAGGAGTGAGTGAGGTTTGTTTTACGCCGCTTTTAGCATTACACGAGTATGACTGTCGGCATGCATGCTCAGAGAGACACTTACAGGATACAAGGAGTGAGTGAGGTTTGTTTTACGCCGTCTTTACATTACACGGGTATGACTGTCAGCATGCATGCTCAGAGAGACACTTTACAGGATACAAGGAGTGAGTGAGGTTTGTTTTACACCACTTTTAGCATTACACGGGTATGACTGTCGGCATGCATGCTCAGAGAGACACTTACAGGAAACAAGTAGCGAGTGAGGTTTGTTTTACGCCACTTTTAGCATTACACGGGTATGACTGTCAGCATGCATGCTCAGAGAGACACTTACAGGAAACAAGTAGCGAGTGAGGTTTGTTTTACGCCACTTTTAGCATTATTCCAGCAATATCACAGTTTGTGACACCAGACATGGGCTTCACACATTGTACCCATGTGGGGAATCGAACTCAGGTCTTCAGTGTGACGAGCGAACACTTTAACCACTAGGCTACCCCACCACTCCTCAGGAAACAAGGAAGGAGTAACTGGAGGCTTTCTGTCTTGACAATACATGTCTAGGTTACATGTACATGTGAACGAACAGCATTGAAACGCTTATTATGATGTGAACTTTATTATCCTGATGGAGATAGTAGTTAGGACGAACTGGTCAGTAGGTAGTGAAATAGTCTCAAAATACCTGTATTGTGGTGGCCGATGTTACTGTGTGTAGCACACAGGTAACAAAACATGTCAAGCTGAGCAATGTTGCTTGCAGAATGTAGTTTGATTGCTAGTTTGTTGTTTAATGCAGTACTCATCAATATGACTGCAGTCTGTAAATAATAGAGTCTGGACCAGACAATCCAGTGATTAACATCATGAGTATCGGTCGACACATTTGGGATACGGTGACATGCATCAACCAAGTCAGCAAGCCTGTCTACCCGATCCCGTTAGTCGCCAATCAGTCACCTTTTACGGCAAGCATGGGTTGCTGAAAACCTATTCTACCCCGGATCTCCACAGGTAATTGTTTGATGGGCAAAATCATTTGGTGTCTTGGCTCCTGAGAGTTTCCAGGGCTTTGGTCCTGCCCCACACTGAAGCACACGCAGGACACGTGGTGTCACTTTAAGAGTGAGTGAGTGAGTGGGGTTTTACGCTGCTTTTAGCAATATTCCAGCAATATCACGGCGGGGGACATCAGAAATGGGCTTCACACATAGTACCCATGTCTGGAATCGAACCCGGGTCTTCGGCATGACAAGCGAACGCTTTAACCAATAGGCTACCCAACCGCCCTGTCACATTAAAAAATGGACTTTGTTCAAAATGTGCCAGCAGTGAATGGGTACTCGGTAGGATGTGACAGTTCATCTTCCAGCAACTCACGGACAGTTTGTGTTGTACACTCCCCAGGAGTTGAGAATGAAACTCGAGTGCCCACTGATCTACGGACCAGGGTAATGTAGCACTTTGAGCATGTCTTAAAGGCTGGATTTGGCACATGCACATTAATAAAATTATGAGTTCTCTGTTTGCTAAACCAATCATGTCGGTCTCACAGGGCTACTGTCTGGACAGTTCACATAAGTATGCATTCTGTGAAATAAAATATAATAGTGCTTTTCAGTTTTGATTTTTTTGGCTTTTCTGTATTAAAGGTCAGCAGATCCGCAAATGAACATAAAATAACAAAAATCAATCTTCTACAATCCATCTACTTTCCCTGACATTACAAAGTCCGAGTCCGATGACTTCATAACATTTATGTTTTTATGGAAACTTGTGAGTTTCTCCCCTTGGTTGAGACAGACGTCATAACATTTATGTTTTTATGGAAACTTGAGAGTTTCTCCCCTTGGTTGAGACAGACGTCATGACATTTATGTTTTTATGGTAACTTGTGAGTTTCTCCCCTTGGTTGTGACAAACACCCACACAATACAGTGTGGTGTCAATCTGCTAGGGCTGGGACGAGTCCAAATTTACTAACCGGGTACCCACCCCCCTATTACCCAACCCTACCCAGGTATCCACTGTAGGTCTCAGGAGATGTCTCAAAATGTCCAATGGGATCACTTTTAGGATAGACCTGGCAAAACGTATTTAGATACATGTATTAAACAATCTGGTCATTCATACACTGAAGTGGAATTAAATTATATCTTTATTCAACCATATGAAAAATCAGAAGGAATGGGTGCATAGTCAGAAAGAAATGCGAACATTGGTGACTTGTAGTGTAACCATAGAGTTGTAGATAATGCTTGCCATTAAACAAAATATCACATGACTAACCACGGGTCAGGGTAGTCCTGTGGGTACCCGGGTCCTACTCAGTACCCACCTGACCCGGGTACCCGAGTTACCCGTCCCAGCCGTACAATCTGCATTTCCTAACGCGAAACAAAACAGCTGTTGAAGTATTGTCCTTTGTACATTTCCATCATAGTAGCCCCTGGATAAACATTCACACTAGTTTAATAACCCAATACAGTTTGTCTAATATTAATATTGTCTATATATATCTAATTTCTATTCAGGACCGTAATGCAGATGCTGGTCTGCGAGGATAGGAAGGCAGATGCCTCGATGCTAACACAATCGTCAGTCACGACCTTGGGTGGATTAGGTCTCTCTCAGCAGTGGGTGATTTTACATAGCACTTTAATTACTTTTGCAGAGGTCACGGGTGATAGCACAACCACGGTGATTGAATTAATTAGTATCAAGTGTTTCACTGAGTACTACGGACCGTGCCCATCTCGCGTAAAGAGACGACAGAGCTGTCTCACGTACATGTTACGTCTGCAACTTGTGAACAATCACATTGATTTCTGTTTCTATGTACTGTTTGCCAAACAAGCACTCAGCAATATTCCAGCTATATGACAGCGGTCTGTAAATAATCGAGTCTGGGCCAGACAATCCAGTGATTAATATCATGAGCATCGATCCGCGCAATAGGGATCAATGACATACGTCGACCAAGTCAGCGAGTCTGACCACCCGATCCCGTTATTCCCCTTTTACGACTAGCATAGTCGCCTTTTAGGGCAGGCATGGGTTGCTGAAGACCATTCTACCCCGGAATCTTCACGGGTTGCATAGGTTGGGGACTGTCCTAACCCGGAATCTACAGAGGGTGGTTGATATCTACCACAGCTGGCTAGTCATAATCTCTACAGCTGACTGCACTGTTACAAAGCATACATGGTTCTATCAATTTGCTATCCACCACACTGGCAAACCTGCATTAGGCTTGCATGACAATCAGTGCAAGTGTTACACACGCACATAGGTATAATCCTGGATGTGATCCGGATGTCATCCCGATGCCCCATCTCTGACGAAGGGATCACGCTATCCAGCCACATACCTCTCCTACAGGATGTATCTAATAAACCACACATCCCCCGGCATTATCACTACCTAGATGAGTGCAAACACCCACCAACAAAGGGCTAACATTCTGTAGATACTTGATACCAGTAAGCATGGTGGGTGTAGTGATAGCCAGTATCATCAAATATGATAATTACTTATTTCCCCCAATAACGACTGTCTTAACTGCCAATTGGTTACAAAATGGTTGCATTTGTACCTTGATTGTTGATTACAACATTTTTTTCTTGTTTTACAAAAGCTTCTGCCTTAATTTTTGCAACAGTTAAAAAAGAATGACAAATGCTGTGTTGGATTAATTTACATTTTGTTTGTTTGCTTGTTTGTTTGTTGTTTAATGCTGTCACAGACAATCCAGTGAAAGTTCTTGCCTTTTGTTTCTCGATATTTAATTTTTCTTAAACCTCTAAGACAAGGGCTTCAATTTGTCAGTCTCCATATACTCAACAAAAAAAGTTAGAGATCATGAATATGTTTGGGGATATTTTTATATTTTTGTTTATAAAGCCATAAGATTAGATGAAGCTATATCAATATGAACTGGGAAAATATGAATCATGTTAATTTCATGTGAATTGCTACTGACATTTGCTTCAGCTACATAATTGGCCAAGATAAACACTGGAACTCATATTTCTTAATATGTGGTAGATATGATATATGTATATTGAGGTCAACAAGACCTCAGATATATTTCTGACCCTGGTGAATAGATGCTAATGCAGGAGTGAGTGAGTGAGTGAGTGAGTGAGTGTTGTTTAACGCCGTACTCCGATTACATGCATCAACCAAGTCAGCAAGCCTGACCACCCGATCCCGTTAGTCACCTTTTACGACAAGCATAGTCGCCTTTTACGGCAAGCATGGGTTCCTGAAGTGAGTGAGTGAGTGAGTGAGTGAGTGAGTGAGTGAGTGAGTGGCTATGGGCAGATACAGACCCATACAACCACAGGTCTCCACAGGGTAACAACATTGATGTTGTAAATGTAATACCCTTGATTCCTCCCTTCTTCATTTCCTTTCAGTCCACTGTACATTGTTTGGGAGAGTGAGTGAGGTTTTACGCCGCTTTTAGCAATATTCCAGCAATATCATGACAGGGGACACCAGAAATGGGCTTCACACATTGTATCCATGTCGGGAATCGAACCCGGGTCTTCGGCGTGACGAGCTAATGCTTTAACCACGAGGCTACCTGACCGCCCATGTACATTGTTTGGAAGTTGCAATCCACTATAGATTTAGCAATTATCAGTTTGGACAGCTGAGAATATTGTATCAAGGGGCAAGTCATTGGTCAGTTGTTTCCCCAGGGTCAGGACAGAAGGTTAATGGACGCATTAGCAGGTACTGTGTATCTAAACAGCTAATAACTCTGCCAGCTGATAGAAAGTCAGGGGATATGGGAATAACTTCTGGAAGAAACACGCACGGCATAACCTACTGACCTTCAAAGAGAAATCCTAACTTGATTACTTTCATTTGTTGATCTTATTACAGAAAACAATTGAACATGGTCTTAATTGAAAATAATACTTTATAGATACATTGCAAGTGACTCCAATGCATTTGATGGCTAGCCAAGTAATTATATTTTTTATATTTTTTGTATTTATCCCCCTCCCCCCTCCCGCGCCCCAACAATTAAGTCACACCCACTAACAGACTACTGTCTACTTACTTAAAAGGAATTGACTTCAAAATGATTTTGCTTTTACGGAGTTATGCATGGAAAAACTGTGGAAGTTCCTTCATTACTGATATAATCAGGAATATATCTTTTTTTTATTATTTGACATTTATGAAAGTTTTAGTTGACAAATCTGTAAACCAGGTCATAAACATGTAAAAAAACACCTTACAAAAAATCTAGATCAAAGAGAACTTTCTCAAATTGATATTTCCGATGTTTCTTAAAAGGTTACTGCAAATGTGACAATTCTATTTTTACAAGCCTGTCCAAACCAAAAAATACCTGTGGAGAATCCAGGTTAATTTGAACCACTAGAAACATGCCTATATTCCTTGATACTTCACACACCTCATAAGCCCATAGATACTTCACCTATAAAACATACATCCACAATCATTGACATGATTGAGTGGGCTCTATATCGGATATTGAGAAATTCACTTACACAGTTCTTTATCCCTGTGTAGCAGTGGAGGGATCATGGCCTTACAGGGCCAGACATTCTAGGTAAGGTTCAAAATGTTTGACCTGTATATTACTGCAGCTCTTTGACAAGCAACTTCCTGGCCTTCTTCTCTACCCATCACTAAGTGCTTACAGAGTAGAAGCAGAGCAAGCACAAGCCTGGGTGCTTTACCCTCGGCCACCAATGGGATGAGCACACAAACTAATCAAGCCAGGAATATGACCATGTATGGAACAGTTTCATAGCTGATCAAGTAAGGATAGTGGTAAGACAACTGGCCCTCTTGGCCTGTCTGCAGTCTGATGTAGATATTCTGAAGAAGAATTTGGAACGGTGTCATCTTGATAGGAGGGGGAATAAAGCATGTGAGCCTTGTAAAATTCTCATACAAACTTTTCACTGCATTTATAGCTTAACAGTTTATAGAGCCATTGTAATGGTCTATGTGAGTGAGTGAGTGAGTGAGTGAGTGAGTGAGTGAGTGAGTGAGTGAGTGAGAGTGAGTGAGTGAGTAGTGGAGCAGAGCAGAGTTAGCACAGGGGAGAGGAGTCAGTGAGCATATTGAGTGAGTGAGTGAGTGAGCATATTGAGTGAGTGAGTGAGCATATTGAGTGAGTGAGGAGTGGAGCAGAGTACCGTATATGACCGCGTATAAGCCGAATTTTGAGGACCAGAAAAAACATTCTGTAGAAAGGGGTCGGCTACACTTTCATGATCGTGATCCGTCAGAAACATTGCCTGAATGACAGTCGGATAGAATACAACTTCCCGAAAGTTTGGAAGTTGCCACGACCAGAGCCATTATTGTTATAAATTATCAATAAAGTTATTATTATACACCAATGTTGTCATTATTAAAAAAATGTTATGCATGTTACTACTTCTGATGATAAGTTTTCAATTGAATGTTCAAAGTTTATCGTTCTTCATAAACTCCACAATCTTTACATGTAACAATATATGTAATTCACAGCTATAATATTTAATCCCCAGATGAAATCGCCAATAGCTATTCATATAGTGAGTGAGTAAGTGAGTGAGCATAGTGAGTGAGTGAGTGAGTGAACATAGTAAGTGAGTGAGCATATTGAGTGAATGAGTAAGTGAGCATATTGAGTGAGGAGTGGAGCAGAGTAGTGTTAGCACAGGGGAGAGAGTCAGTGAGCATAGTGAGTGAACATAGTGAGTGAGTAAGTGAGTGAGCATATTGAGTGAGTGAGTGAGTGAACATAGTGAGAGAGCATATTGAGTGAGTGAGCATATTGAGTGAGTGAGTGAGTGAGTGAGTGAGTGAGTGAGTGAGTGAGTGAGTGAGTGAGTGAGTGAGTGGCGTGGAGTGGCGTGGAGTGGAGTGGAGTGGAGTGGAGCGGAGTGGCGTGGGGTGGACCAGAGTTAGCAAAGGGGAGAGGAGTCCAGAAATGGGCTTCACAAATTGTACCCATGTTGGGAACCGAACCCGGGTCTCCAGCTTGACGAGCGAATCCTTTAACCACTAGGCTCCCCGACTGCCCCAAGCATCTTACAGAAGACATATTGACTCTTATCAGCTAAATTTGGATAAAAAGTAAATCATAAGAGACTTAATTATCAGACTTATGGCTAAACTTGCCTATTGTAAATATGATCATGATGATGTTTTACACATAGCTACCCTATTTCCACAGTCAGTCATTATCATCAACATTGCCACCATCATCAAACTGACGTCCCCACAATCCCTGACATTAAATGAATCATTATTATCATCACGTTCACCCCAGCATCACCACCAGCATCATAATGTGTATGTCACAGTCCCATTCAGCTGGTCAACACCATTCCGATCTAGTGCATTACAGATGAAGTATGTCTTTGCAGAAAAAACACCATAGAAACATACAGAGAAGTATGTACGTTAAGAAGTGATTTCCAAATGTTACATGCTAATATCCTGAACGAGTCAAATGGTGCATCTTGTGCCATGGATCTATGACGTCACATGAGATGCGTTCATGAGCGTCGGTTCACACAACTTAACGATATGTTCGTTTGTGCATTGAACCAATCTATATCTCTTGAATATTAGTAATTCTTCATTTATTAACCAACATTAAACCATGGCTCCTTTGTCCTTGACCGTGGTCTAACTAACTGAATTATTAGTTAAACACCACTTGGCAATGACGGAACTTCCTTTTTTCCCTATAATTTATCTTGATAGAACAGATTTTTTAATGAAAATAGTTTGTTGCCAGCGGGATTCAAACCTGTAGTCTGCATGGAAAGGTTAACGAATGTAGTCTTCTACCACGGCAACATGGGAACAATTGTGTGAAATTAACAACTAAATACTTAGATACATCAGGACTAAATGCTCATCTCGTGGTTTAATTAACCATTTCAAGGATTAGACACTGGGTCCTCGTGGTCTAACCTATACTGAATGTCATTCACGTTTCTTTTGGCGGTAAGTATAGATGCTGTAACACATTAAAAAATATGTGATCACTCCTCATAATGTTTATATTGGATTGGTAGTTCTATTAACAGATTTTACTGAAAGTGTAAATCCTTTATGCTGACAAAACGACAGAGTCATCCTGACCTATGTGCTGCAAGATTATGCAAGGTTTTACTGGACAAAAAACATCTTGTCCAATAAGAATACAAATTAAGAGCTGATGCAAATAAATTTGCACTGCAGGTCCCATGGAATACAGCACTATCATTAAAGCCAATTTAATTACAGCATGCAGAGTAGCATGCATGTTACAGTTTCTGTCTATCATGGTCTATGTAAGACATACATTACTGTCGATACGCATAATTTCAGACAAGGATTAGAATCGATAATTTTCACAAGGCTTGCCAAATACTCCTATTTCATTTGTCGTCAGAACAGTGGTTACAATGGGACCCTAGTATCATGTGTGAGCCCCCAAAGTCATCCTGGGGTCCCCAGGATTATAAATAGAAAAGGCCAGGTATGTCCGTGATCATGTAGGTCTTGACCCACACCTGGACACAGAAGTCCGTCCCTTCATCACCTGCGTGCTGTGCCCCCCATGAGCTGAGGCAGAGACACAGCAGAGGCTGGCTAGCAGTGGCTTCCTCCTGAGTCCAGGACTTCCTACACGTGCTGTGCTGTACTGTTGTAGTGGACTGTTGTAGTGGACTGTTGTAGTGGACTGTTGTACTGGACTGTTGTACTGTACTGTTGTAGTGGACTGTTGTAGTGGACTGTTGTACTGTACTGTTGTACTGTACTATTGTAGTGTACTGTTGTAGTGGACTGTTGTAGTGGACTGTTGTACTGTACTGTTGTACTGTACTGTTGTACTGGACTGTTGTACTGTCCTGTAGTACTGTACTGTTGTACTGGACTGTTGTAGTGGACTGTTGTACTGTACTGTTGTACTGTACTGTTGTACTGTACTGCAGATCTTTCAACTCTGTTTTTTTCACCAAAATAATATTCTAATAAGAGCCCCCTATTTCTAATTTTGAGTGCGCCCTGGGCGCTTGTTATGTCGAATATGGTATGTGTGTTGCCTTAAGTGTGTTGTTAAAATACCTTAATAAAAACATAATATAAAGGAGCCCAGAGACTCTCTAAATTGTTACTGCAGTAATCTAGACTTGCCAAACACTATAGTCTTGCATGGGCTGTATTGGATATATTTGTATCAGGGTCTGTAAGACAGGCTGTGATTTAGATGTAGTACATATATGCATACCAGAGATGTTCTACTTAACAGGTCTAAATATAGACTTGAGTCAGCACCAGGAACACTGACAGCCTAGGAATCGGTACACATCTCATTCTTGTCTTGTTCCTATCAGGCAGAAATTGGCAGCTTATCATGCTTATTGCTCCTTCTTAATATTATTCCAATCCAGTTCTGGGGAGTGTATCTCCAGTTAGTCCATGGTATTGATTTTACTTCTGTTCATCAAAAGAAGTATGGGAAACATGTAAGAAAAACAACCACATTCCTTGTGATGTGAGTGTGTGGTTGGTGGAGTGAGTGGATGGGAAACATGTAAGAAAAACAACCACATTCCTTGTGATGTGAGTGTGTGGTTGGTGGAGTGAGTGGATGGGAAACATGTTAGAAAAACAACCACATTCCTTGTGATGTGAGTGTGTGGTTGGTGGAGTGAGTGGATGGGAACCATGTTAGAAAAACAACCACATTCCTTGTGATGTGAGTGTGTGGTTGGTGGAGTGAGTGGATGGGAACCATGTTAGAAAAACAACCACATTCCTTGTGATGTGAGTGTGTGGTTGGTGGAGTGAGTGGATGGGAACCATGTTAGAAAAACAACCACATTCCTTGTGATGTGAGTGAGTGGTTTAGTGAGTGAGTGAGTGAGTGAGTGAGTGAGTGGTTGAGGTGAGGTGAAATTTGGTTTAACGTTGCGTCCAAGATTATTGCACTTATATAGCGACGTGCATGCACGTGTGTGTCTGTGGCTGCTTGTACTAGTCTGGACTGATGCCGATTTATAGTGCTAGCTCACTGAGATACCATGCCGCAGTTTAACATGAATACCCCACTCAGACACAGTATACTGACTCCGAGCCGACCAGTCCTTGTTTTAGCCCCTTAATGTCGAGCGCCAGACACGGTAACAACAAGTACCATCTTTTAACGTCTTTTGGTATGACGTGGACGGGGATCAAACCCCGGACCTTCCGCTCTCCGGGCGGACGCTCTACCACAAGACCACGGAGGCAGCGAGTGGTTGAGTGAGTGGTTGAGTGAGTGGTTGAGTGAGTGGTTGAGTGAGTGAGTGAGTGGTTGAGTGAGTGAGTGAGTGAGTGAGTGAGTGAGTGAGTGGTTGAGTGAGTGAGTGAGTGAGTGAGTGAGTGAGTGAGTGAGTGAGTGAGTGATGTATTTGTGAATGGTAACCATAATGTGTGACGGATTGCTGGGATGTGAGAGTGAGTAGGGAGTACAGCATCAGAACCATCACATCAGATTCACAAATTGTACCCCTATCGGGAAACATCTGCTTGACAAGCTCACACACTAAGCACGACCCACCCCCCCCCCCCCCCCCCCCCCCCCCCCCCCCCCCGACCTATAAAGATGAAAACATCCACACTGAATACATCCCAATATAAAAGCCCTGGTATCATTTTCCATGTAAATGTAGTGCTGCAACTAACCACCTTGTGGCAATGGCAAGTGACCATTGCTTCAAGGTGGACTACGCTGGCCACACTGACAGTACCAGCCAATTTGAATCAAGCCAAATAGAAATTTCTTTGCCTGGTAACTGAGATTGTACAATGTTTACGACCCTAAGTCAACATGGTCAAGAGACAATCTTTCAATTTCACAAACATACAAGAATCAAGACTGAAACTGTGAATAGATATTAAAGCTTCATCAGCAATTTGAAGCTATTTGTGCCACTGACGTATGTATCTGTTGAAAGCAGGTCATGAACACGAAACACAATACGACACATGCACACTCAATACTTGTGGTATAGAGGAATCCAATACCACCATCAGTGAAATAGATCAGTGACCTAGAACATGCTTGGTCAAAACGAGTCAATAAGGGTCACAATGGCTTGGGAACTCTTGCAATATAATATAATATTCAACGTTGCATCAGCAATAAAAATAGTAATTAACCATGTTAACAATTCACTTTCATACTAATCATGTTTGTTTGTTGTTTAATGATGCACTCAGCAATATTCCAGCTATGTGACGACAGTCACCAATATCATGTGCTTCTTATTATAAGGGTAACGTTATTTTTCAGGGCATTATCATTTGCAGATCGAGGTCTTCCATTAACTGCCCGACGAAGGAGAGCAGTTGAAAAGACCGAGGGCTTCTGCAAATGATAATGCCCTGAAAAATAGCGTTACCCTTATATTATAGTTAAAATGGATGGAATTTTTTATCAAATAAAATGAAACAACAATAACGGGTTTGAAACATTTACTGCAATCAACACAAATATCACTGACCACCTTTTACAAATATGGAAAAGTCATAGAACAAACCAGATGACGTCAGTATTGAATGTGACATCACCTATCCTATCCTATGACATCACCTAACAACGGGAGTGATAATGGCCCGTCGGCAAGCAATATGAGGGCATTATCAAGTTACAGTGGCCCACTCATTTCTGATAACATGCGGGCAGTTTAAAGGGGAAGTGTACACGCAAAAATCACTTTCTTTCTTTTTCTAAACAAAACGCAATTTTAGAATTAGTTAAAATCTGTGTTTGAAAATATAAACTCATTTTTTTTCACAGTGAAAGTAGGAAGCTCACAATAGTGTGAAAATGATATGCCGTTATGAGGCCTTCGTTTTTCGAGCTAAACAGGCCTGAGTTATCCCCCTTAGATTATGACGTAATTGGTGCCAATTCAACTGGATCCCTGTCTATTCTCAACGCAAAAGATATCAAGTACCAGTTTGTGGTAAAACAACATGGCCTACGACACACTCCGGCGCAGTGGTGACTCAGCATAACACTATGCTGGCTGGCATCTGAGACGCTAGAATCACACACCTGTACCTACACCACGTGAAGCGGCTCTAACATAGCATGATGATGTCATAATGTTTATCAATTGGCACCAATGACGTCATATTGCAAGGGGCATAAGCAATGGTGTTTTTGTTATGAAAATAGAACACTTGGTAAATGTGAAAAATATAAATCGTTTTAATGCAAAAAATATGTTAATTAATTGTGATATTTTTATATTTTTGTCTATGACACTACTAGGTTAATACTTTTAATGTGGAAAAAGTACAAGAAAAATAGGTTCATTTCCGTGTGAACTTGCCCTTTAATGATAATTCTATCCATTTTAGCTATAAAATAGAGTAATTCATGTCTGTGCCCAAGACGTTCCCATTTACACAAATAATAAACATGAGTTTGGTGCTATTACGTTATATGGATTATTAGCTAAGTTTATAAAGCCAAACAGAATCTTACTGGACTCAGACTCGGACTGGTGGCTAATGTGGCCTACTACATCATCTACATGTATCATTTTGAACTGACACAATCAGGATATAATACAGGATATAGGATAGAAGCACACCACATCAGCATAGCCCTAGCCTTTGTGATAAGATCAAGAGATTTATCTCCACCTGCTCAGAGGCCAATATTAGATCCCAAGTCTGCAGTAAATGACAGCAAAAACTCCCAATTGAATTTAAAATTTCCCAATCCAGAATATTGAAATTACCCAAGTTTAAAAATATCACAATATTTTCTAAATTTGCCTGCCCTGGGGACTTAGTTTGGAATCCTTAAAAATCTATTTAAGATGTGATAAAACTTTATTTTCCTAAAGGGAATTTGTTTCACATCATTACAACCTACATCTCATCATCAGCAATTTGGATAAAGGAAAATAGAAGATTAATAACAAATGAATGAATTATTTAAGAATAAGCACCAAAATTGATTAAACTATAACCTTAGCATATAGTGAGTGAGTGGGTATGGTTTTACGCCGTTTTACGCCGCTTTTAGCAATATTCCAGCAATATCACGGCGGGGAACAGCAGGAATGGGCTTCACACATTGTACCCATGTCGGGAATCGAACCCGGGTCTTTAGCGTGACGAGTGATCGCTTTAACCACTAGGCTACCCGACCGCCCCCTTTATCATATAGTAGGAAATTTAAACAAATGACGGTTCAACACACATAAAGGATGTGGGATCATAAAAAAAATGGCAAGACAGCTATAGTGATGTGTGGCGCTACATAGCAGCGCCACATAGTTCTAACTTCTAAAACACATTAAGTTCAAGTCATCTTTCAAATAACATTGGTTTGCCCACTCCCTATCTGGCTATTAGGTGAGATAAACTCGTGAAGATCTGGGGTAGAATAGGTCTTCAGCAACACATGCTTGCAGTAAATGGCGACTATGCTTGTTGTAAGAGGCAACTAAGGTGGTCAGGCTCACTGACTTAGTTGATGCATGTCATCGATCCCAATTGCGTGGATCGATGCTCATGATATTAATCACTGGATTGTCTGGTCCAGACTCGATTATTTACAGACCGCTGTCATATAGCTGGAATATTGCTGAGTGCGGCTTTAAACAACAAACAAACAAACAAACAAACAAGAGATGAGATAAGGTGAAATGTGGTTTAACATTTCATTCAAGACTATTTCACGTATACAGATACCTGTGAAGATCTGGGTTAGAATAGACTTCAGCAACCAATGCGTGACTGGGAGGTGACTATGCTTGTCGTAAGAGGTGACTAACGGGACTTGGTTGATGCATCAATTTGTGTAGATCGATGCTCATGATGTCAATCACTGGATTGTCTGGTCCAGACTCGGTCATTAACAGACCGCTGTCATATAGCTGGAATATTGCTCAGTAGGGGTTTAAACAACAAACAACAAACAAAAAAAAACAAAAAAAACAACAACAACAAAAAGTGTGTATGTACAAGAGGGAGTGAGGCTGCATGTATTAGTCAGGATGTATGACCGTTTTTATAGTGCTAGCTTGAGATACCCTGCCACAGTTGAACATGGACCCCCACTCAGACAAAGTACCAAGACTCCGAGCCAACCAGTCATTGTTTTAGCCCCTTAATGCTGGGCACCGGTAGCGTAACAACAAGTACCAGTATGACATGGCGGGGGATCGAACCCCCGACCTTCCACTCTCCAGGCAGATGCTCTATCCACTAGACCACAGAGCTGGTCAAGAACCAGGAAGTGATGTGAATGAACCCTCAGAAAGGACACTGTAGGGAAGCCTGCAGCAGCCATCATCCAACCACTACTCTCTAGAGACTGGCAGCACTCAGTATCATCAATCATTCCAAATTCCAGATGGCTTGTCATTTAAAACATGACATTATCACAGTGCTATCACATAGCAATCAAAAGAAAACCCATCATATCCTGCAGCTATGTGGTTTTAGTTCTTAAGAATTATAACATACCAAAGGTCAAACTAAAATTATTGTCAACTGGACATCTATGTTCACCCGCGACAACAGTCAAATTACTTATTTGTTAAGTCACAAGGGATCGTGAAGCTGATCTAAGGCTGCCAATATACTATTCAAACTTTGATAGGGTTTGGGAATTATCATGCGGTGTCTGAATATGACTGATTGCTTGGATATGTTGTCATGTAAATAGTTTTTGATATTGCCATGTGCAGCTTCATTTAAAGTTGATATAAACATAAATACACAGTTCAATCAGTTGTCATGTTACGTCACAGTTTGAAAAATCTCAGTATCCCTTTAAGATATTGAGTAGCATATCTATCAAAATTGACACAAACGTTACACTGGATTCCATAGCAAATAAAATCAAACTGTACCTTATCCAAGCCCACGAAACAGACTGCCTGCAAATGTCAATTTTATTAACCCCGAGAGTCCCAGCCAGCACCAAAGGTCATTCTAACAAACAGTGCAAGCATGGAATAGTCAAAGTAGCCATTAATGTCAGTGGCCTGGTGTCCCTGCAAGCAAAGCAAGAGATATTTCAGACTCCCCCTTGGCCATTACTGCCACTGACTTTCAATACAAACATCGACCCCCTGCAGGTAGACACGAAAAAACATACTACTTTCAAGAAAACTTCCATTGTTACAACTTTTCAAATTAGATAATGTTGCTGAAGTTATGGTTTGAGAAAAGTGGCTTGACTTATAAAAACAGTTCTCTGTGCTACAAATGACGCCAACCTGCCAAACATTATCTGACTAGATTGTCAACAAGGTCGGCTACCTGCCTGGTAGCCAGAGGTACAAAACACTAACCCACATATGATTCATAACATGGACAGTTTCAGGACATTACCGTCTTAGAGAGGCACTCCTTTTCCGATATTAATGCCACAAATACCATTGCTCTTATGTTGAACCAAAATAACCAAAGTATTGAGACGAGTGACGTACAAATAGCAGCAGTAATACTATCATTAAAACTACTTTTGGTCATTTGCACTATAGCTGTTACTATAAACATTAGAAAACATGTCTGGCTAAGGTTACCTGTTATAGAAATAATCTAATACCCGACAGCATAAACATGATAAATACCAGACAAGGAGTCCAAACAAGCACCAGTTCACATCACACAGTTTCTCCATGGCCAAGATCAAGTATCAGTTCTGTTTATCATGTTTATCAGGGTTAGAAATTAATATCTATTTTTAAATGATATGCTGCAGAGTTGCCATCTACCTCATGATAATAGTGGTAGTCCACACGGAAATGTTACAAGTCCTTCCTGATTTTTACTCGTCTCAGACTAAATGATTTTATATTATATTAATTTTGAACACTGTTATTTCTGTATGAAGTTCAGGTTCACTATGATCATCATGTTATTTTTATTTAACATGTAAAATATACATAAAATAACTCAGTCACTGCCAATAGTAATATAAATAAATAATCATGATAATAGTCTATTTAAATCTGTGGAAAATGCATCTTTAACTTTAACACGACAAATTACGACAATCCCTATTCCTCCCATTCCTACCAAATAAAAAAGTATTTTGAAATTGGATTTTTAAAATATTCTTTTTCCACCTACCAACCTGAATTTTTAGACGAATATGTACGCAATCTTTATTTTACATGCCATGTGTATATGAATCAACACAGGAGGGGTATATTATTGCCTAGTAACTGTTATTGAAAACATTTTAGTTTCATCAATGTATGAACCAAGTTTGTTCACAACCGCTCGATCTCTGAAAACAAATTTAACTCTTTCTGTATGATCTTAATAAGCGCCTCCTCTGTCACTTGTCTGAAAACACAGGGTGTCTATTAAAAGAAATATGGTAGGTAGCCCTTATCCTGTTTAATACAACTCCGCTGTTTGAATCTAAGGTGCTTCATAAGTTGACTACAGTAATATGTTTTCAATTCAATAGTACTCTTATCAATCCTAGCTATACAATGTCTACCTTTGACCATCAGCATAATAAACACAAAGCTCCAGTCTACTTGATCAAAGCATGTTTCAGTGGACTAGTAAACATAGAAAACTAACAATAGTCGCACTGAGGTGACCTGCACTACAGCATGGCAGTGGCTACCATACAAGTCTCATGCAACCACGTACAGTCAACTCTCATTAATCCATCACTCATTAATCCGACAATCGGCTTTATCCGACACTAATGATGGGAACTGATTAAATCAGGGCTATTTAGACATGTTAATCCGACAATCTCAAACTACGACTCTGACACACCTATATTGCAACGAATTACCGAAATCACTCATTAATCAGTCTCGTTAATCCGACACAGTGATCAGCGTACTCAATGGTCATCTGCCCGTTAGTACACAGCTCGTGTTTTGATGCGAGATGAGTCGGCTGGTAGTTGTATATTACAACGGCTGCAGAGATAAACTTGCTCAACAATACACAATTAATGCTTTAAATAAAGAAAACAGGATTAATCACAGATTAGATTACCTCAATCTCATTAAAATCAGATACATATTCTCGCTATTGCCGAGGACATCCCATTACAGGTCACGTCAGTACAACCTTTTTGCGAACTATGACCGATCAATGAAATGACTAACAGAAAGTCAACGTTAGCCAATTAGAAAGCAGCTTACTTAAGCTTTGCGGTACCAGTTTCAAACTTGCGACTTCCATTCCAGACAATGCTTTTTAAAGTATTTTGAATAAGTCATACAGTCCGTAACAGTTGTTTTGTGTTGAGCTTTAGAGGTTGCATGATTAGAAAACATATTCTGCTAACAATATAATATAACAATATGAATATTTCATTTTTATTTTTTTATTATGTGTTTGTATCGTTATCTATCATGTAGTTGTCCAATTTTCGATCACGAACATTGATACTACTTCGTTTCGTTTACCCGACATACTTGTTAATCCGACATAATCAGATGCAACAAACCATGTCAAATTAATGGGACTTGACTGTAGGTGGTGTACTGTGTATCTTAAATCATGGTACACAGCGATAATAACACCTGACAAACACTAGAATCTGAAACATACCAGCGGACAGAAGTCAATGTACTGAAGAAAAAAGATTGGGGATCATGACTATTATTGGAAATATTTTTTATGAAATTGTGTGCTCAGTCTCCACTTTAATAAAGATCCCCCAAAATACTCAAGATCCCTAACTGTTTTTGTTTAGATTACATCATTTACACCATGTAATTTGCAAAACTATACAAACTGAAATATACAAGTTTATATAAGTTTGTTTGTTTGTTTGTTTGATGCTGCACTCAGAAATATTCCAGCTGAATGATGTTGGGCTGTCGTGTCTGGACCAGACAATTCAATGATTGATAATGCGGGCAACGATCCATGCCATTTGGATGTGATGACACACAATGAACCAAGTCACCAAACCTGACAACCTGATCCACTTGGTTGCCTCTGACAGTACGGGTTGTTGCAGACCTATTCTAAATCGGAACCCCCCAGGGGGAGTGTTGAACTTTATATATATATATATATATATATATATATATATATATAGAGAGAGAGAGAGAGAGAGAGAGAGAGAGAGAGGAGAGAGAGAGAGAGAGAGAGAGAGAGAGAGAGAGAGAGAGAGAGAGAGAGAGAGAGAGAGAGAGAGAGAGAGAGAGAGAGAGAGAGAGAGAGAGAGAGAGAGAGAGAGACAAGGCAACTGGCCCACGTTGCAGTTTCCAGGATAGTATATATCCAATGTTATCCATCATAATGCCTTGCATTAAAAAGCATCAAATCACAAGCACATTAACATACCTATGTAGATTTTACCCACATGCGCTTTCGTGATGATGACATACCCTCTTGTAAGTGTTAACAGCCTCATCGCTGATGCACCCAACCTAAGTGTTAAAATCTGAAAGCCAAGTTGTAATGCTGCCTAACGTGTGTAACGTGCAATGACGTATGGATTTGGAGATAGACATGACAAGGAACTCAACACCCTGGCGGGTATGAGTAATGATACACCATCAAGCATTGATTCACAACACACACACACCTACGATTCATACGTGGTCCCCCCCTCTCCCCCCCTTCCCCCATCCCACCTCCCATCCGATCAATCACCTCTGCCTTGTCTCATCATGCAAGCAATTATCATGATACAAAAGTCACGATACCAATATACATGATATAAGCCACCTTTGAACAATAATATATCACGTCCGACACCTTAACATAGGAGGAAAGCCTGTGACGCAGGTTGTAAAAAATGTTGCCACTTGGTGAAACCCATGAGCATGGATATGGTGAATCTAAGTGTCATTGGCAGGCAAATTGGGAAAAAAATGATTTTGTTCAAAATTGGGTGTTATTAAAAGTTTTTATTTTCCTAAATTCTTAGGAATTTCAACATTCCTTGCATTAAATCTCTTTCTCTTTATTGGTCCTGCTGTCAGTGATATACAAGTTACCTCTACAAAGACATAACATTAGTAATAACTATGTTAATTTGGAATTGGAAAAGTTGAATTCCAACTTGGTAATTTTTACTGACATTTGCTGAAGATTTGAGTTTGAATACAGGTCTCTGTGGAAGTCTAGATAAATCCCAGATGGTGCTGACAAACCAAGGATCATAAAAGTCTGTGGCTTCAGACTCTAGATGGATATTGCGAACATGGATCTACAATATTGTGATACAATGACACGCCATCAACTACGTCAGTGAGCCTGACTAAGACGCTCCTTGCAACGCCTCTTACGAAAAGCCTTGGTTGCTGAGGACCAATTCAAACCCAGCATCCCTACTGGATTAGATTGTAGTCTAGATTATTCAGTGTCTATCATTGTGCAATCTCATTAAAACCAGTTCTTAGTTTTCACTACCGCTAAACAAAGATCTGAGGACATGTTACATTTTGATACTTGTGCTGTATAACACGAGAAAAGTGCTTACTGATTGGCTAATGTCAACTTCTTTTAAGTAATTTCATTGGTCGTTCAAAGTTTCAAAAGGTCATTCTGATGTGACTTGTTATGATATGTCCTCAGATGTATGTACTGTTTGGCAGTTGCGAGAACTAAAATCTATTTCAAAACATCACATTACAAAGCGCTGATTAATATGTTTTTCCACATCAATGAAATCAATAAAGCCCTATCATTATGAACAGCTGTATGTGTTTTTTGCACAAAAAAATGATAAATGAACTCAGTTCCTAAACATTTGTGATTTACAAGCCATCAGCGACAGCTGTGTATAAATAATGGTATATCCTTCACTCAAAGTGAGTGGCATATAATAGTTCGTTGCTTTCAACAATACCTCAGATACAGCAGTGTCTCAGCTGTGGGAGGAGTGAGTGAGTGAGTATGGTTTTAAGCTGCTTTTAGCAATATTCCACCAATATCACGACGGGGGACACCAGAGATGGGCTTCACACATTGTACCAATGTCGGGAATTGAACCCGGGTCTTCGGCGTGACGAGCGAACGCTATAACCACTAGGCTACCCGACCACCCCAGCTGTGGGAGAAAAGCCAAAATTATGCACATCTTAAACATTCCCCAATTTGGTGAAAACCACAAGCATGAGTGAGTGAGTTGGACTTAATGCCGCTTTTAACAGTATTCCAGTTATACCACGGCTTGCCAGCTGTGGGAGGAAAGCCCTAAGTGATGCAAGTCTCAGACATTTACCACTTCGATGAAACCAAAGAGCACAGGTATGCTGACAAACCTAGAAACATAATCGGGGCAAACTGGAATTCGTACCCACAATCATAGGTTTCTGGCGTGCCCAAGGGAGGCAACTCTGCACAGCGAATCGCGGCGCCTTAGACAACTGGGCCACCTGTGCCCCCACCACGAGCATGAATATCATCCTAACAAACCTAGAAACAAAATCAGGCTGAACCGGGATTTGAACGAACGAACCCTGCACACCAAATTGTGGTGCCGTAGACAGTACCTACACCACTCATGGTTTCTTCTCCCTGTTGTGTTTTATTGTACGATAAACAACACCTACTCATGTATTTCTTAAGTATTGTGACACTGGTATCTATATTGGGATGTGTATTGCGATATATTGGGAGCTGAAGTGCTTGACAGTGATTGACACTGATTGTACATGCAGATCATATTTTCCACGTTCTTAAGTAAATATTACGATGTCAAACTCATGGTCAGCCACTGTAATATTTTAGTTGTATCTACAGGGGAGATAATAGTACTCGATTAAAGCACTTCCGTGTTTTTGCCATTTTGTCAGTCAATTTCCATGAATTTCTGTGTAGATTTAACTTAAGTGATACAAGAAAAAACAAACTTGTTACACATTTTTTATCCAATATACCGGATATGGTTTGAAAGCAGTTTATCCTCAATACTGTGCAGACCTACTATCTACTAAGTATGGAATAATATTCACATCTGAGTGCAAAAATCATGCTACATTTTCGGGTTTGGACACATGTCTGTTAAGATACAGCTAAAATAACATGACATATTTCTCCTTAAGAACATACCAATAACCTCCCTATCAACCATCCATTTTTCTGCCTGTTCATAAGGACACATCTATCATCTAAATACCATTGTTTTGCCCATACAAATCACCCATCCAACCCAACAATGATACTCAAATTTCGAAGCCATCGGTTGACATCAATACTGAATGAGTTACTTCTGCTCTTATAGTGCAACAAACTCACAAATCAATAACGTACAGCATTGTGCCCAGCGCTCAATACACAATACTTCCCATGAACCTGTTGCCTGGTAAGTAATGCTACTCCTAAGGGTGGGATACGATACGTAACTTCTGGTGGATACGAGCTCGGTGGGAACTTCACTGATGAACATTGCATGCAAGGTAGTCTGTCTCCCAGATCCTAGAGAATTAATTAAACTCAAGTCCCGAATCATTTGGCAAGCCTCAGCTCTAGGATGAAATTATGCATTGTTCTGAGCTCCATTTGGATTTTTTCTTTTTTTTGTAGATATATGTTTTTAAATAAGATGACTTTATTTCGGGAACTAAATGTTAGTCTACATTAACCTATGTGTGAGGAAACAGATCTAACACAAGTCTAGAATGATTTGGCACATCTTGATTGCTTCAGCTCAGCTCCCGAAATTACGCATTGTTGTGGCCTCCATTTGGATTTTATTTCTTATTTTGTAGATACATATTTTCAGTGACAATTCTAGGGTGGGGTCTTGTGCTTTTAGCCCCTGAATTTGAAAAAAAGGCCCACATTTTCAAAGACAATGGGGCATTTTAGCATTGTGCTGTATGGGCATGTCGGGGTGTACATCTGGAATATTTAAAATTTTCAGTTTAAGGGCGGAAATCAGAAAATGAGTGAACCCTGTATTTTTAAACCAGATAACTTTATTTCTGACCTGAAATGCTTGTCTACATGCAAGGATGCTACATGGTATTGGCTTCAGAGTTTACATGGCTTTCAGCAGTATTCCAGTAATATCATGCCACGACACCAGAAATGGGCGTCACACAATGTACCCACTTACATGTGGGGACCGGGTCTTCAAAGTGACGAGTGAATGTTTTAACCACAAGGTCACCCAACCATACAGTGAATCACTGAATTATAACACCCATAACAGCTACATAGCCATAGAATTATTTAGTCACCTCTTATGATAACCTTTTTACGGCAAGCTTGGTTTGCTGAAGACCTATTCTACCCCGAATCTTCACAGGTTATAACCGGTTAAAGGAGATGAGGGTACAGTGTGTCTTCTGGATACAGTTCGCATTCTGTTACCTAAGCAACTGACCCTAAGCCTGAGCCAAGCAAAAGTTATTAAGGGCAAGTAAAATCAGTTCACAACATTTCCGATGTTAATGTTAATGGTCTGCAGTTATTGCTAACTTGTGTCACAGATGTGTTCCGGATGAGCATACGGGTTCCTCTGGTCTATTGCTGACTGCGGTTCACATGAGTGCTACATGGCGACCTAATGTATGTGGTTACAAGGAATATGACACACTGTAATGCCAGGATATGTGTGACATTTAAAGAATCCTGACCAACCTGACTTGCATCGCAGACAGATCAACTTGACAGCCCAAGGACAAACACAGGAAACCAGGACATCAGCCACTAGTCCTTAGCCAGAATCCAGTAAAATTACATTCGGTGTAGTAGGATTGGCTAACAATAGTCGTATAATAACACTCAATATACCCCAAAATATGATGCTAAGAGTCAAGTAAGATTGGCTTACAATAGTCGTATAATAACACTCAATATACCCCAAAATATGATGCTAAGAGTCAAGTAAGATTGGCTAACAATAGTCGTATAATAACACTCAATATACCCCAAAATATGATGCTAAGAGTCAAGTAAGATTGGCTAACAAGAGACGTATAATAACACTCAATATACCCACACAAAAAATATGATGCTAAGAGTCAAGTAAGATTGGCTAACAAGAGACGTATAATAACACTCAATATACCCACAAAAAAAATATGATGCTAAGAGTCAAGTAAGATTGGCTAACAATAGTCGTATAATAACACTCAATATACCCCAAAATATGATATACCCCAAGATATGGGGTGAACAAGTCAAACGTGTACTGAGTGAGTGAGAGTGAGTGAGTGTCGGAGTGAGTGAGTGAGTGAGGTTTAACACTGCTTTGAACAGTATTTCAGTTATATCATGGCGTGTCAGCTTGATGTGGAAGGAAAGACTGAATTATGAATTGATGAAGATCTTAGACGATTACCACTTTGGTGAAAGTCCAAGCTCATGCATCATGGCGCTGAGAGTGAATCTGGGATTCAAACCTACGATCACAGGGTTCTGGGACAGGTGTTATGTGACATTTTTATTAGTTTCATTGGCAAACTTTTACACCAGCAGCATTCCTACATTTAGTATGACCACAAATGGATCTCCCACATCAGCCAAGACCACACAGAAACAAATCCCATCCAAGTCAAGTGAATTTAATAATATTCATAATTTATTTATATAGTGCCTAATATCCAGTTAATAGCATTTATTTATGTACCATTTGGAAAAAAAATGATAAATAATATTAAATTTACATGCATCTGCGTATCTCTGTCTGTGTCAATGTGCGTGCATTGTCTGTGTGCCGGCGTGCTATATTCTGGACTTAAGTCGATTTTATAGTGCTAGCCCACTGAGATACCTTACTACAGTTTAACATGGACAAACCATCCCGACATAATAGACTGAATCCGAGACGACTAGTTCTTGTTTTATTCCCATAATGCCAAACACCAAGCAGGGTTAGAACATATTTTAACCATACTTTAACATCTTTTTGACACAGCTAAGGGAATGTGTGTGTCCGTGTGTATGTCTTTATGTGTGTCTGCATGTGTATGAATAAACTTAAAGTTATTCCATGGCATTTGATCGTCAATGTTTCCATAAACTGAAAAGTAAGTACCATATTCGACGTAATAAGCGCCCGGGGCGCTCTCAAAATTAGAAATAGGGAATATTATTTTGGTGAAAAAAAACATAGATGAAAGATAAATTTCGTGGTTTATGCTGACAGCCTGAAGTGTTTATATGCGACAGATATATTTTTCCAGAATTTAATTGCCCATAATTAAGGGTGTATATAACACACGAGTGCGTATTATACGCGAATAAATAAGTCCTTTGTACATTGATCAATCGGAAGGGATGCAAATTGGGCTTGTTCACTAGCCAATATATCAGCAAATATCGCCGTGGGCGCTTATTAGAGCGGGGCGCTTATTACGTCGAATACGGTAGGCCATAACTAACAGACTACTGCTTCCTGACTGATAATAGAAAAGGTAAGGTCTACGCTGAATTCTTGTGCTGAATGATATCACTGTTCATGCTGATTTCGTACTGTTGTCTACAGTATTTTGTATTTTGCGTCAAATAATTTGTGTGATTTGGTTTGGTTTGGTGTTTAACGCTGCACTCAGCAATATTCCAGCTATATGATGGCGGTCTGTAAATAATCGAGTCTGGACCAGACAATCCAGTGATTAATATCATGAGCATCAATCCACGCAATTGGGATTGATGACATGCATCAACCAAGTCAGCAAGCCTGACCACCCGATCCCGTTAGTTGCCTTTTACGACAAGCATGGGTTGCTGAAGACCTATTCTACCCCAGAATCTTCACGTGTCATAATTTGTGTGAAGTTATTATTGTTGACATGTTTATTCATAAAAACTGACTTCAATATTTTCATAAGATATAAATGTAAAAACAGTTGTCCATACTATGTAAGTAATTTTTTAAATATATACAATAACAACTGTATTGTTATGTATATTATGATAATTCATTTGATGGACACAAAGCTGATTCCTCTTGTTTGAAAGAAGAACTATGATACCCTCATGGGTCATGGAGAATACTGGTACTTCCTGGTCCATTGATAAACATGCTCAAGTTGTAGATGATGTATACTTGGTACAAAACTTGGTTGTGTTAACAACTCGTTAAACATGGGGTCGTCATGGTAGCAGGGGATGATCACATATAGAAGCTGATTAAGCCAGGCGTCTCCCTCCAGTCACTGACTGACAGGTCCCTGTGGATCTTACATCATGACATACACCTGTCATGCAGAATGACGTACGAGATAAGTTGGGGTGACAAATAGGCTAATTACTAATGACAATAAGGGTAAAAAACATCTAAAATACTTCCAAATATAGGTAGGTATACTGAGTATTTATTCCTAGTTATCATTCATATTGGATACTGACTGTTCTCTTTGAGTTTGTATTATATATATTTAATACCTTGGATCCAGTTTACTGGGTACTTTTACATGAGTAGACATTTCTTTCTAATTATTAGGTTTCAGGTGACTTCTAATTTATATCTGTTTGTAAGCATGCCCCAGTTGTGTAACAATGTTTTACAAACCTGCATTTAATCGGTGAATAAAGAAATGTACAGAAAAACTGGTTGCAAGTTGAAAAGGTTACATTGGGTACAATTAACTCAGCATTAACTGTTAAACTATTAGTTGTTTTTTTAATCTTTCATGCATATTTGTATGCAAAGAAACTCAAAATTAATTGGGCAAAGGTGATTTATCGTATTCGACGTAATAAGCGCCCAGGGCGCTCTCAAAATTATAAATATCGGGCTCTTATTAGAATATTATTTTGGTGAAAGAAACAAGAGTTGTTTATGCCGACAGCCTGGAATGTTTATATATGGCAGATATATTTTTCCAGAATTTAATTGCCCATAATTAAGGGTGCATATAACCAACGAGTGAGTATCATATATGCGAAAAAATAAGTCTTGTGTACATTGATCGGTTGGAAGGGATGCTAATTGGGATTGTTCACTAGCCAATATATTAGCAAATATCGCTGTGGGAGCTTATTAGTTGCTTAGAATATGGTATTTTCCATATTATCCAGAGCTCTGCATTATTCAGTTCTTTATTCTCCAGATGTCCATGAAGACAGATTGGCTGTATGAAAGCAATTTAACTTTATTATGAAATAGGTATTCCCAAAAGCAATATTTATAGAAATGTAAGCATAACATATCCAGGGGGTAGCCTAGTGTGTTATACATTCTCTCATCACACCGAAGGCCTGGGTTCGATTCCTACTTGGGTCCAATGTGTGAAGTCCATTGCTGGTGCTCCCCGTCATGCTATTGCTGGAATATTTATGAAACCATATTCACTCAAAACATTTACAATGTTACTGTGGGTGTGGGTATGGCTTATGATGCACAATGTTGCAGAATGCCAATATTTACCAGGCAATAAAATGCACACTTGACCTGTTGACAATATATATGCCATAGGGGCAATCAGGACAAAACAATCACTGTATTAATCTTTTCGCATGAAATGCCCATGATGTAGCATCAACATTTATTTTTATCATGTTAACATTTCGTATTACATTTACCACAAAAATATTAGATGAATTAGTTTGAATTCTAAGAAAACACTTTTTTTTACACTTTTTTGGACATAACATTTGTTAGGTTGTTTTGATTATTGCACTAAAAAGTCAATAAAGTAATTATGTGGGGCATTGATTATTGAATCACCAGAGGTCCTTGGGAGCAAAGGGAAAACATGTCAATGTGACTGCCAATCAGGGTTATTGATGACAGTTCGGAAAATATTGACTATAGCCATTATACAGCTTAATATAATGGTAAATAAAATGAAGTTGTCGATCATCTTGTCTGGAAATCTATTATCGCCAAAGGTTCAGCACTTTCACACTTGATCCCGATCAACTAGCAGACAACCCTTAGAGAGCAAAATCTGATTTTTACTCAAAAGGCAGGTCTGTTTGGGTATATTATGCCAAGAGTGAGCATATTTGTATGGCCCTTACAGATTGTACGTACAGTAGGATGGAGGAAAGCCTGAAGTGATGCATGTCTCAGATGTTTACCACTTTTGTGAAACCCACGAGCACAGGGTATGTGCTGACAAACCTAGAGACCTAACTGGGGCAACCTGGGATTCAAACCCATGATCATAGGTTTCTGGCATGCCCAAGGGACGCAACTCTGCACAACGAATTGCGTCGTCTTAGAGGACTAGGCCAACCTGTACTGCTGCGTGTACAGATCACAGCATTCAACATTATGGGCACAGCGATTCACCAAATACCTGGCCCAACACGATATCCTGTCACCATACGAATATCGTATCACAAAGGTCTATTATCTATCAAAAACAATACAAGTTTACAATAAAGGTAAATCAAATTGGAAATACTGTTCCTTTGATAATTTTTTTATATAAATACACATCTACTTCTGTAAACTATACTGTGCAGATGATTATATCTCTGCTATGCTAATGTTTTTTGGACCAGTGGCCTAATACTGACTTAACAATGCTTAAAATGTCTGTCTATCTGTCTGTCGATAAGGGTGACATGTAAAATTTTATAAAATACTTATTGTAAAATTCTATTTTCTGACAGTACATATAAGAAATTGGAATATGTCTCAGCATGACAAGCATGTATCTATCGCATATTGTATTGTGACCTACACCATCAAGATATTTATCATATGATAAGAAAATGTATAATTACAGTCCTAGTATGAATAAAAGTCATGGCGACCAAGTCATAATCCCAATTTTTTAATTAAATAATCAACTAGTGGGGTTCTGGAATAAAGTACTAAAAGAAATCCAACGACAGCACCCCACCTAAATTTCCAATACTAGGCAATAACTATCATAACAGTACATCACAGCACAGGACCATGTATTAAACTAATATCCTATACAAACAAACTCGCAGACAAGACCTCGTCTGTGAGTAAGTTAGTATAGAATATTAGTTACATGGTCCTGTGATCACAGTCATGCTCATACAGACTGGTTTCTGGTATTGTGTGAGCTGCAGCAGCTTTGCAATAGAAATTCTTGCATTAATATTGTAAGCACAAATAATGACTATTGAACATGTTGAAATCAAATATTTTCTGAGCTAATCATAACATATCTTACACACTGCCATCTTGCCAACGTAACTCAGGTCTGATGTAAAACTATTTTTTACACAAAAGATGAAAAGTTCCTATTTTCTACAATGTTGTAATCATTTGCAGACAGAAGTTCTTCATTGAGCATGTGGGGTGAGAGAGCATAGCAATTTAGCAAGATCAAAACAAAACACCCACATGAAATGTAACCAAGTATAAAAGGAATTCCAGTTATGAACCCAGTTCATTGTATGTGAGGCCACTGCATTCTTTCGCCTGTGTCTCCTCTGAGTGTGTTTAGATTACAAATAATCCTTGCCCTGAGGGTATGTTTGGTACGAGCAGAATACCTGGACTGTGCACTAGAGACTGACAACACACATAGTCAATTACCAATCTGAACTGACTGTACAACAGGCTTGAATGTCCACACGCATGTCTTTCCATGTATTTGACTACAGCACACCAGTTGATACGTCGGTGTATTTAACCATGACCGACATGTTGGTTAAGATTCAAAACTTGCTAACGTAAACAATACAACAAGTCCACATTCCAGCACATTAACACAACACAAGGACACGAAATAGGGGTCATATCTGCTCTAAGTGACCCAAAATGTCAAAGATATGTGACGCTATGGCACGAACACTGGGCTCCACACACTGTGTGCTATGAGAAGGATTTCTACCACTACTCGTAGTACGATGATTGTAACAAATATCGCTTACCTCCAACCACCACAAGCTTGTATTCGGTCATTTGCACCTCGACGTGCGTCCGCTGGACGTCTTTCTGGCTCACCCCGATGGAAACAAGGATATATTCTTGTTACATATATAAACAAACGCCAGACGATGTTCGTTGCCTTTGACACAAGCACACTTCGTCACGATCGTCTACGATTTGACCTCTTTAGCTCACACCCATCGGAGCTTTTATACCACGGACAGCTGAAGAGAACCGTAGGGGCGACCGTGTCAACTCCTAAATACCGTGCTCCCTCCTATGTCATAGACCACTGAATGGTCAGTTGTAATGACTGTGCTTGTAGTAAATAAAACTAATAGTTATTAAAAATGCGTTGGTTGTATAATAGCATGTCACTGAAGCATAATAGAATTTATCATTACTGTCCAGTCGAGTCTCTCTCTCCTAAAAATAGCCACCAATAATCTGTGTAGTTTCTAAATTCAGTCTCTGTACTATTTTCCCAACCATTAGCAAACTGACTGTTAGCTTCAGATCATATGTTTCAAAAATGACATTTTTTTGTATTTCATGTGCCTGCCACGATTGCCTTGATAAAGTAATTTGTCTTTATGTCATATGACCAATTCAAGGATGTGTTGCAATGTGACTCACGTGATGAGTCAGATGTTGTAATGGTGGAATTTTTAACATTTTGGCAACTGCACAATTATATCGATTACATCATATTTATTTTTTGAATTTTTAAAATAAATACATATTTAACATGTGGATTTGAAATTCCGTATGCAATTTTCTTTCAGCATAACATATAATCAGTATGTATAGTGTTTGATATGACTCAAGAATAGGTCTTATGAAACAAATGTCATATGGAAAATTGTGAGATACATGTCTGTTCCCTAAAACTTTAAATACTCTCTCATAGTCCATTTGTATCTTGTTTTGTTGTTGTTGTTGTTGTTGTTCCAAAAGTATTGCCGCGCATCTTTTGAATATGTTGTTGTCGCAAATCTGCATATATTGTAACCTACAATTGTAAATATAATCATTTGATCCGTAGAGATGCCGGGTTAGAATTGATCTCAAGCAACCTACGCTGGTCGTAAGAGGCGTCTTAATGGACCGCGGTCAGGCTCAGAGACTTGGTTGATAGCACGTAATTAATTAATTAATTAATGTGTGCGACGTTAAACAAACAAACAAACAAGACATATAATTGTTAAGAAATTACAAAAGTTATAGAAATTAAATGAGAACAGATATGCAAACCAGTTGTGGAGGGAGGACTGGGAATGATTTATATGAACCCTCATATAAAAAAAATCATTAAAAAATCCTGGATCAGGAAACTTGTAACAACTGAAAATTGTAAGTGGAAAATTTTACTGTTGGAACAGCACAAAGTGTGTGTTAATATTCCTTCTTTTGATAATGGCTTTTCCCTTTTTGGTTTCTAGAAAGGTCTCCAATCATTTTTGGAAAGATTTTTTTTATATATATATACAAATGGGGATTGGAACAAAAAATAATAGTGCATTTTTTTTAAAGAATTTGTTTCTGAAAGTTTGTTTTACAAGAGTAATATAACAAATTGGTGGTAATACCTTTTCCAATCAAAATTGGAAAGCTATAGGTCTCAGGCAGGTGTTATCATTAAAGCAGACAACCCATTCATTACCTTTGCTGATTTTCAAAGTACTTACGAGGTAGACATTGACTTCTTGGTTTTTTATGGACTTAATTCTGTAAATGAAGTATCTGGATGAAATGAAGTATCTGGAAACTTCAATTAAAAAGGTCACACAAAAAATACTATTTAAAAACATTTTTAAAAAAACACACAAAAACATACCATTTATCTTAAAATTTACCTTTACAAATGATATTAATCTTAACTAGGCCCAAATGTATGTCAAAGTATTTAAAGTTACTCCAAATAAATATGGAACAGAATTATATTTGGTTGGTGAAGGATTAACAGTAACAACAATTATCATACATGAGAGGGATTAGCATGAGGAGGTTAAGTGGGTTAACAAATAACAACAGAAGGATAATATATTACACACAATGAGGAAACCAATTAAACAGGAAGGCATTTAAACCGGATTAAATTACTAGGTGGGATGAATAGAAAAACTAATGCTTGATGAGTTCATAGTAGGTGAGGTGAGGTGAAATGGGGTTTAACGTCGCGTCCAAGATTATTGCACTTATATAGCGACGTGCATGTACGTGTATGTGTTTGTGTGGCTGCTTGTACTAGTCCGGACTGATGCCGATTTATAGTGCTAGCTCACTGAGATACCATGCCGCAGTTTGACATGAATACCCCACTCAGACACAATATACTGACTCCGAGCCGACCAGTCCTTGTTTTATCCCCTTAATGCCGAGCGCCAGACAGGGTAACAACAAGTACCATCTTTTAATGTCTTTTGGTATGACGCGGTCGGGGATCGAACCCCGGACCTTCCGCTCTCCGTGCGGACGCTCTACCACTAGACCACGGAGGCGGTCGAGTTCATAGTAGGTTGATGGTATGACATAGCCTTGATCAAGGTTGATAGAAGACTCGTGGCGGCGAATCTGGACTGCGTCTGCTATAGTTTCTTTCAGTGAAGAAGTCATGAAGGTTTGATGGAGAGAATTTGGACGTTTTCCCAGTTTATGTAGCTATTGGGGGAGCTGCTTATATGGTCAGAGATGGCTGATTTACTGTCTGATTTGATGGCTGAACTTTTGTGCTCTTTCATTTTGGTGTTGATCCCACCTAGCAACTTATCTGGTTTATTTCGCTTCCCGTTTAATTTGTTTCGTCATCATGGTGTTATATTATCCATCTGTTGTTATGAGTTAACCTACTGATGTTAACCCCTCATGTCTATGATAATTGTTACTGTTTAACCTTCACCTATCATCTATATTTCTTTATCATGTTCGTTATTCAGTCCTGCTTGACAACGGTATAAGGGTTAATACCGAAACGCCTCCATTACAGTATAATAATTAAGTTGTTATCTACATTGTCATCCGTCAACTTTTAACAAATTACTATCAAGCAATGCAAGTACTTTTCTATAAATATAAACTCGATGCGGTCGCCAAATCAGGTGGGCTTATTATGATTTGAAACCGATGATTGATCAATCGGAATCGAAGAATTTCCGCATTCATGGTAGAATGTTGTTTAACGCGACACCCTGCAATATTCCAGCTTTGCGACTGCAGTCTGTAAATAATCGAATCTAGGCCAGACAACCCAGTGTCACTAATGATGAATATACGCCGACAATGATATCTACGTGATATTATTTGACCTGCATGTATGGATTTCTATTCCCGATATCGGCTAAAAATAAACGTGTTAATAAACCTAAGTACCAACCACACTGATCATTTTCCACACCCTGAAGCATTGATGACGTCATGCGACACATTGTTGACGTTACACGTTCATATATTGTTGCCCAAGATTGAGTTACGTCACAGTACGTTATGGCGCCCACTAGCATTGTTGACGAACCTTTGTTTGCGTTTGTGCTTCTTCACAGTTCTCTTCGCCAAAGTTCTTATCTTATATTCATTCTCCACTCATTAACAATGGAATTCAAGATTAATTGCGGGGCAAAAGAACGCATACTCATGTTAAATGGTGACTAAAAATGAAACAAACAAGAAATGGTCATTCGATGGTGGTGTATTTGATACGGGTGTCATACTCGTGTTTTGCACCCAAGCCTGCAGCGTTTCGGCGACTGTTTTAAGCCTTGTAGCGTTTTGATAACGTTTGTAAGTTTTTGGTCAAATCCAGATATCAAGTGTATGCTTTCTTTTTCTCCTTTCTGCTCGGGAATTACAACTAGACACTCATCTCGTAAAACCCTCACGACACACAAGAATGTAATAATCTCTATATATGACCTTGATCTTGAAACTTATGGATAGAAAGATTTTATATGAATCGCGCGTAAAAATAATTTAACGTGCACAATGCCATTTCATTGTTTATGTTATTCAGATATATTTTATTTAAGTTATACTGACATTCGTGACGTAATTACACCACAATATGTATGACGTCATGGTAACAATAACGCGGTTTTCAATAAAGAACTCGCTTCAATACATTTTCGTAACAATGTTTCATATATGCGTAAAAAGAAGAAGTTATTGTCCGAAGGTGTGAATCAAAATGATATGAAACTAACTAGTGTCAGGATTATATCATTCACGACAAAGGATAGTTTTATCAGGGGGACTTACACTCGCGTTATATAACACAAACATGCCCGTATTTCAGCCCTATACATCATAGGTTGCGTCCATTCAAACCAAACATTTTTAACATGAAAGTGTTTGGTTGCTTTTTGGTTTTCGTCCACATTCAAACAATAAAATATCTTCCAAGGTGAATGCGTCACAAATAATTGAACAATCGGATATTTTTTTTAATATTTTGCCAATAACACTTTTTTCAAGGCTCAACAAAGGTGATTATATGTGCGCCTCGTTCTGTTCACAGACGTCGGTAGGGCAGCACACACGGTTATTGTAGTCCTGCACCATGACCGTGGAATATATTTATTTTATTAAAAAAATAAAATCTAGAAATGCATACAAAAGCAAGTCTAGCCAGCTCAAGCTAGCTCTATTCCACGCATAGGGAATTTTTATTTTATTTCAAGAAAGATATTGTGTAATATAAGATTTCAGAGACTAAATGTTAGTCTAACGGTTATCGGTGCGTCCGTGGTTGTAGCAATGATTTCGTTCCAGTAGTAGTAGTGGTAGTAGTAAAACAGCAGCAGCAGCAGTAGTAGTAGTAGTAGGAGGAGGAGGAGGAGGAGAAGGGGGAGGAGGAGGAGGAGGAAAAGTAGTAGTTGTAGTAGTAGGAGGAGGAGGAAGACAGTAGTGTGAGTTTTGTTTGTTTGTTTGTTTGTTGTTTAACGCCGCACTCAGCAATATTCCAGATATATGACGGAGACATATGACCAGACAATCCAGTCACTGACATCCTGAGCATCGATCCACGCAATTTGGAATATGATGACATGCATCAACCAAGTCAGCGAGCCTGACCACCCGATCCCGTTAGTCGCCTTTTACGGCAAGCATGGGTTGCTGAAGACCTATTCTTCACGGGTAAGTAGTGGTGTGAGTAGTGGTAGTGGTATCATCGATAAAGATGATAATAATAATGACATGCACCAACCAAGTTAGCGAGCGTGACCACCCGATCCCGTTAGTCGCCTCTTACGACAAGCATAGACGCTTTTTACGGCAAGCATGGGTTGCTGAAGACCTATTCTTCACGGGTAAGTAGTGGTAGTGGTATCATCGGTAGGAGGTGGTCATGTGTCAGACAATCCAGTGATTGACATCATGAGCATCAATCTACGCAGTTGAGATACGATATGACATGCACCAACCAAGTCAGCGAGCCTGACCACCCGATCCCCTTAACGCATGGGTTGCTGAAGATCCGTTCTAACACGGACATTCCAGGACTGGCTGATGTCATCCCTCGTACAATAGCTGTCTGATTGGTCAGTCGCCGTTTTGTAAAGAAACCAACAACATGCAAGTTTGTACGACGGCCTCTGCGGGTATAATCAATGACGTCCTTGTGTTTAATGTGACGTCACTTGCTTGTCACGTCACAATGTACCCAGTACGCGCTTTTAAGTCTGATGGCGATCACAAGATAGATTACATTGTTACACACGAATGGTTCTCCGAAATTATGATATTGTAACATGTAAACTCGTCCTGATTAACTCGTTTCATGTGTCACAATTTAAGCGCATTCGGTCTCTTTGTTGTAACGTCTGTTGCATATAGATCTCTATATATAAAATACAAAAGTCCAAAGATGAGCTGTATAATTTACTCAACCGGTTTCACGCATGTGATTTTCAAGGGCACGTACATGTATACATACGTCCGCGGTTGAACTTTGAACAGGGAAGCATGACTGACCTGAATAACGGCTACCGAGTGACTCAGGGGTTCTTCTTTTTTCATTTATTAGTATTGACAAGGGAGATGACTGCAGTGTAGGCGATTACTCAGGTCAAAGGTTACCAAACAAGATGGCGAACTTTGCAGAGGTATGACATGCTCACTGTAATATATTTCCCGAATCACACTCTCGTGACTGGTGTTTGCCATACATGTAAATGAAGTTTGTAGTCCTTGTTCTATTTTGAAACATGTCGATGTACTGTCATAGAAATTTTGTTTCAGTTAATTGTGTTACGAACGTATTTATCCGAGCATGGTTCTTGAAGTTTTCTTAGGTACAGGTCTGTCCTAAAGAATTGATAATTGGGCCCCGATAATTGCACCAATCATCCATCAAGTTGTACATGGTATCTCTCATTACTAACTATTTTCAACATTTTTATCTTTGGTGAATAAGTCAGTGCTAAACTTTTGTTCTCAAGAACCCATTCAGACATAGACGTCAGCTATGGGATTATCGTGCTCTTGACTTACTAATTATTCTTCCAGAGACCATGCATATACCAGCTATGGACTAGACAGGCCTCAGCAGTAGATTATCATTAACAAACACTGCGCCCATGAGTGTAATTTCTTTGTTTGTTGTATAATGCCACACTTAGCAATATTCCAGCTGTATGAAGGCGGTCTCTAAATAATCAAGTCTGGGCCTGACAATCCAGTGATTAACATCATGATAATCAATCCACGTAAATAGGATACAATGATATGCATCAACCAATTCAGCAAGCCTGACCACCCGTACCCGTACCCAGTGTAGTCACTTTTTACGCAAGCATGGGTTGCTGAAGACCTATTTTACCCCGAATCTTCATGGGTCCGTGGTTGATACATCGGGACATTCTGCTGCTTTTCTCCTGGCAGCGTTTAAGATGTACGACACATGCAGAAATGCCCTTATCTGTTGACTTCCATAGTCTTGTAAACAATTTTATGCAATGTTTGAATGCTGAGAGTTAAAGAGGCACTGATCTATCGTAATTCCCCGGGACTGGTTGTTGCCTTTGTTATTGTTTTTTCCCAGTGAGTACCCGGATGTATAGCAGAAATCTAGACTAGTTCGCGACCTCTGCTGCGCCATTCGTAAGCGCATTAGTCACTTGTATGGGTAGTAATATAGAGGGCGTATGGTCACATTGATCAACAAAATGAAATACAGTTTTGGAGATAATAAGGAAATGTAGGTATCTTTGTGGTTAGCATCGGTAATGGTGACGAAGTTTTGATAAGTTACTTGCTTGGTAATTTTGCGATTTTCGTTTACACTATTTTGACTTGCAACACAAAGTAAATATTTCACCTGAGCATTGCTTTTTGATAGTGTGTATATTTTTTACTGTCAAAATGTGTAACATTTTCAAATTTATTCAACGCCTAAATATTCAGTTATTTAACAAAGTGACTGAAAAACATTTCCATCTGTATTATTATGATAACGAATTCCAAACATTTTGATGTTTAATGTCACCACCAAGAGACTGAAAATGTTACGTTGAAAAGTACATTTCTATGTTGTTTGGCTTCTAATCCTACATAATAATCTGTTGTGATTTTTGTAGGCCCTTTTGATCGTCTTAATCAATCTGGACAGATTTTTTAGTCAAAATGACTGAAATATTTACACATTTTATAAATTGCCTGAGAGAATTACATTTTACAAATTGACGGTAATATATACACGCTTACAAGGGAAAAGGCCTGTGAAAACAACGTATATCGCGCATTGAAGAATTTCCCAACCAAGACGAAGAGAAACAAGTTCGGTTCAATGCTACAGCAAATGAAGGAAAACAAAATGCAAATACCATAATTACAACCTACCAAATTTATGTGTATAAATTTTAGGCAGCTTCCTTGTTCGAGGAATGTATCCGTGAATATCCACACAAAGGAACAATATCCCATTCGTCTGCAGCTGTACAAAGAAACCTATTCGATGTCACGTGTCTCTGTAACAATCACATATTTTAAAAGATATATATCGTTTCGGGATATTATAACCCGTGTTCGTTTCTCAACTGATCACTTGGATTGTTTCAGGTGTTTGAGTGATAGATAACAATGATCAATCAATCAACGTATTATCAGTTCACCCTTTGAACAAAGTATGTTGTTTTTACATCGGCACTTCACGCAAGGATATGTGTGTATTCCCTTTGTTTTAGTAAACCTAGATATGTAAACACTCACTATTGACATATCCACTGCGCAAGATAACAGTGATTAATCAATCAACGTATTTTCTGTTAATCCTTTGATGACTAGGAACGATCCGTTGATTTACAAAAAAAAGTAAATCAACTGATCATTCACCTCTTGCTGGTCTGCCACGTGCATATTACATAACACACATTTCACCTCACTTCAAACCTGGATTTAGATTGAATAATTACCCCAGACACAATAAATGCCAAATGGGAACCTTTGTCAGGTAATCTATGTGGTGCTACCACTAATTGTACCTGTAATAAATTCATTAACTGTGCATCAAGTGAATGACGACAAATACACAAGTGTAGGGTTATGCGAGAAAACGTGGATGACAACAAGGGAGTAGTAATCGTATTATCGACGCAATCCGAAAACCGAAAATGCTTTCACTGCATGGATACTTTTTTTAGTGTTAACTATAACCATCTGGGGTATTTCCAAATGACGACATCCGATGAGCTCCGCCGTTCTTTTTGTCTGTTAGTTTAGGCTGGAGAAATTAATTAACATGCGCCCTTTGTCGAAATCTTTTTCGATCACGGTTAACAAATCAGTGTTTATGCAAAAATGCGTAAAACAAATATTGCCTCCAGCCTCCAAGTTTATTTAGCTGTCCTTGCAGACGGTAGCCCAGTCTCTGGTCACGCTCAGTTGCGTTGCGTATCATCCGGGTACTCTCGGGGGAAAAAACAATAACAAAGGCAACAACCAGTCCGGGGAATTTACGTTAGATCAGTGCCCCTTTAATTACCTTCTCTTCCCCTCAAGCGCACATGCTGACATAACACTATTTCAAGTATTAGGCTAAGCACAGACAAAAACCATCGCTTCAGGGGAAGGAAACAGAAGATCAATAACAAACTTGTGAAAATATGAAAATTGCGATAAAACATCACTACACTTGATGATGTACAGTTTCAATTATATTTCCTGTTCCACTAGGCATTGTTTTCTATGCAGAGATTAAGATTACCCTGTGTATTTGTCTCGAAAACTGAGCCGGAAATAGCAATCAGCTGTACACACATTTTCTCTTGAATCTTACCAGTGAATCAGTTACAAAATTTTCAATAATATAACTTGAAGGTATTTTATGCAGTGATCAGGAGAAATTGTATCTGAAACTATTATTTTTCCAGCAAATATGTATTCCAATATTGGGTTACGTTTGTTGCAGCTTTATAATTTAATAATATGAATAATTGGTCATAACCATAAGCGTAGCACTGGAACAGTTTTGCGTGTCACCTCGTCCCTCGGTATATGGCCTCTGGGTCATATGAAGTCATATGAAGACCTGTTGTCTAGGGCTGGGAAAGAGGCAGTGCACAAAGTAAACAAGTCTAAATAATAATATCTAAAATTTGATAAGGCAAAAACAAACAAGATGTTCTTTCAACGAATATTAATCCACCAAACTGCACTTATTTAGAGATTCACCACAAGTGTGAATTTCAACCACTTTCTGTCATAAATGGTATTTTCTTCACAATAATGGAAGTTCCTTCTAATATATTAGGGCGGTCGGGTAGCCTAGTGGTTAAAGAGTTCACTCGTCACGCCGAAGACCCGGGTTCGATTCCGACATGGGTACAATGTGTGAAGCCCATTTCTGGTGTCCCCCGCCGTGATATTGCTGGAATATTGCGAATAGTGGCGTAAAACCATACTCACTCACTCACTCTAATATTTTAACGCAAACTCCTCACTGGAGTAGTACAGACGTCTTCGTCCCACAATGATAATATGACAACTACTGATGTTAAGCTGTTCAAAGTAGTCTTGTCAGATACAGAGCATGAAAATCACAAGATTCACAGAAGCACTTGCAAGTTGTTAAGCCACAGGTATATTTGGGTGAGTTGTTCCACATTAAATGATGGGTGTATTTGGGAGAGTTGTTCCACATTAAATGATGGGTGTATTTGGGAGAGTTGTTCCATGTTAAATGATGGGTGTATTTGGGAGAGTTGTTCCACATTAAATGATGGGTGTATTTGGGAGAGTTGTTCCATGTTAAATGATGGGTGTATTTGGGTGAGTTGTCCCATGTTAAGTAATGGGTGTATTTGGGTGAGCTGTTCCACGTTAAATGATGGGTGTATTTTGGTGAGCTGTCCCACGTTAAATGATGGGTGTATTTTGGTGAGCTGTCCCACGTTAAATGATGGGTGTATTTTGGTGAGCTGTCCCACATTAAGCGATGGGTGTATTTTGGTGAGTTGTCCCACGTTAAATGATGGGTGTATTTTGGTGAGCTGTTCCACGTTAAATGATGGGTGTATTTTGGTGAGCTGTCCCACGTTAAATGATGGGTGTATTTTGGTGAGCTGTCCCACATTAAGCGATGGGTGTATTTTGGTGAGTTGTCCCACGTTAAATGATGGGTGTATTTGGGTGAGTTGTCCCACTTTAAATGATGGGTGTATTTGGGTGAGCTGTTCCACGTTAAATGATGGGTGTATTTTGGTGAGTTGTCCCACATTAAGTGATGGGTGTATTTTGGTGAGTTGTTCCACATTAAGTGATGGGTGTATTTGGGTGAGCTGTCCGAAGTTAAGTGATGGGTGTGTTTGGGTGAGCTGTCCCATCTTAAGTGATGGGTGTATTTGGGTGAGTTGTCCCACTTCAAGCCATGGGTGTGTTTGGGTGAGCTGATGAACCAAGAATAACTATTTCCTTCTGTCCAGTTACCAGAGACATATTTCAGTAACCTTGTTTTCCATTTCGTCAAGAGTAGGCTATCCCTGTTTAAACTGGGGCATGCTATCTCAGTGGGCTGGCACTATGAAACCAACATTAGTCCAGATGAGTTCAAGAATCACCTCAAACACATGCATTCATGTTGATGTTTAAGTCCAGTAATATTTAACACGATGATAAATCACATTTCAATGTTATTCCCCATTTCACCTCACCTAATATATATGAAAATCACAAGATTCACAGAAGCACTTGCAAGTTGTTAAGCCACAGGTGTATTTGGGTGAGTTGTTCCACATTAAATGATGGGTGTATTTGGGAGAGTTGTTCCACGTTAAATGATGGGTGTATTCGGGAGAGTTGTTCCACATTAAATGATGGGTGTATTTGGGAGAGTTGTTCCACGTTAAATGATGGGTATATTTGGGTGAGTTGTCCCATGTTAAGTGATGGGTGTATTTGGGTGAGTTGTCCCATGTTATGTGATGGGTGTATTTGGGAGAGCGGTTCCACGTTAAATGATGGTTGTATTTGGGTGAGTTGTCCCACTTTAAGTGATGGGTGTATTTGGGTGAGCTGTTCCACGTTAAATGATGGGTGTATTTTGGTGAGTTGTCCCACATTAAGTGATGGGTGTATTTGGGTGAGCTGTCCCATGTTAAGTGATGGGTGTGTTCGGGTGAGCTGTCCCATCTTAAGTGATGGGTGTATTTGGGTGAGTTGTCCCACTTCAAGCCATGGTTGTGTTTGGGTGAGCTGATGAACCAAGAATAACTATTTCCTTCTGTCCAGTTACCAGAGACATATTTCAGTAACCTTGTTTTCCATTTCGTCAAGAGTAGGCTATCCCTGTTTAAACTGGGGCATGCTATCTCAGTGGGCTGGCACTATGAAACCAACATTAGTCCAGATGAGTTCAAGAATCACCTCAAACACATGCATTCATGTTGATGTTTAAGTCCAGTAATATTTAACACGATGATAAATCACATTTCAATGTTATTCCCCATTTCACCTCACCTAATATATACCGCTCCACTTTTCATGGAGTGATTTTTTTCTTTCCAAGATAAAAAAAATGATTCTCATAATATGTTGTGTATGTTTAGATAGTTTGTTGTTTAACGTCGCTCTCAGTAATATACTAGCTATATGGTGGTGGTCTGTAAATAATTGAGTCTGGACCAGACAATCCAGTGATTGATATCATGAGCATCAATTGCAATTGGGATACGATGACATGCATCAACCAAGTCATCGAACCTGACCACCAGATCCTGTTAGTCGCCTCTTATGACAATCATGGGTTGCTTATAACTTATTCTAACCCAGATCTCTATATTGAGATAGAATAACTGATTATTGCTTTTGAAAGTTGATGAGTATACCGGTAGTGATACTGTACGCTCGAGCAAAATGTCAAGTAAAATAATACATTTTGATAAATGTTATTAATAGGGCTGTTACAATTCACTCGCGTATTCGGTGAATCAAACCGTATCCATTCATGAATTCAATTCGTTATTCGTGGTCACTAGAATCAAATATTTATGAATATGCAGTTACGTGCATTTACATATCCTGACCCTTAAAATATCCATAAGAACATATTATATGCATAGATTTCTTCAAAGACAACACGGGGTGGTCGGGTAGCCTAGTGGTTAAAGCGTTCGTTTGTCATGCCGAAGACCCAGGTTCGATTCCCGACATGGGTACAATGTGTGAAGCCCATTTCTGGTGTCCCCCGCCGTGATATTGCTGGAATATTGCTAAAAACGGTGTGAAAACCATACTCACTCACTCACTCTTCAAAGGCAACACTCTTTTATATTTAATTTGACAGTATTTTAGTCACTAGTCATTGTCACATTTGAGCAGATACTAGTACCTGGATAAGTGCAGTATATAAATGTATAATAAATTAATAATCAACAAACCATGTCAAATAATTTATTTTGTTATTATTTCACTGAATATAATAAATAATACATCAACTGCTGTCTTGTAATTGTATTCGTGAATAAATATTCGTATTCATTACCCTATATTCATGATACAAATCGTATTCGCCTAATACCGTATTCGACGTAATAAGCGCCCAGGGCGCTCTCAAAATTAGAAATAGGGGGCTCTTATTAGAATATAATTTTGGTGAGATTAAAAACGAGGTTGAAAGATTGTAAATTTTATGGTTTATGCTGACAGCCTGAAATGATATAAAAGAAGAATCTGTGTGTATTATACACGATAGATGTATTTTCGAGAATTTAATTGCCCATAATTAAGGGTGCATATAACAAACGAGTGCGTATTATACACGAATAAGTAAGTCTTGTGTACATTGATCAATCGGAAAGGGTGCTAACTGGCATTGTTCACTTGCCAATATATTAGCAAATAACGCTGTGGGTGCTTATTAGAGCGGGGCGCTTATTACGTCGAATACGGTAGTGTATTCGTTGCAGCCCTAGTAATTAATATACAGTATGCCCACAGGATTGCTTCTATGTGTTCATATGAAACCTATGGTGAGACGTGTTATTATTTTGCCAGTTGGAGATCAATTATCTTTATTGTCATGTCTGAACAATGAAACAGACTTGATGAAAAATAATCTATATTTCTAAACCACCAGTGTTTGGCTCATACGTGATATCAGTACGAACACAAGGAGAAACATTGATCAGTTTATCATGGAAGAGGTATGTGCCTGATCCATTTGATTTTCACATTGAAATATGTTTACAGTAAAAGATGTTTTATCAATTAGTTCACTTCGTTAATATGTTCAAAATTAACAATCATATTGTTTGTAGTTGGTCTGCAAGAAATAGGTTTGAATAATAACATTGTTATCACGGTTAGATGAGATTTTTGTTAAAAAATGTTGGTCACAGTGACAGTGTAATACATAGAGGATATTCCCTGTGTCGAGTGAAATATCATGTTTCTCTCAATGAGTGGCGGGAGAAAGTTGATATTTTCACCCGCTGCATAGCCACAAGTGATAATATCTCTTCTCCCCCCTCTCCCCCTAACAGACTTTTCCTGTGTTTGATAAAACCCAGATAAATATAATAAAATGTCCATGTTTTCATTTGTAATGGTTGTGTATTTGTGAATATACATTTCTAGAATACAGTGACACGAAAACCTATGCGAATCAGTTTTGCTTTCATGTGATGGGACTTTCAACCAATGGGAAATTCCGTATCATGACAATCGCAAATTCCAAAACACATTAATTTATCTCCAAATTTGAGTCATTAAGCCCCACAAATATGGAAACAAGATGTAGTGGTCTCAACAATGTATGCAGGTAAACTTTATGACAGTATTAAATAGACCATTTTGATATGAACGCTTTAGAAAATGTCCTCTAATAGTCTTTATGATTGGTCAGCTTGGTTAACATGATCATTAGACTTACTTATTGTTAGCTAAGGATATGCTAACCATTAGGGCTGTTACGATTCATTCGCGTATTCGGTGAATCAAACCGTATCCATTCATGAATTCAATTCATTATTCATGGTCACTAGAATCGAATATTTATGAATATGCAGTCACGTGCATTTACATATCCTGACCCTTAAAATATACATAAGAACATATTATATGCAAAGATTTCTTCAAAGACAACACTCTCTTATATTTAATTTGACAGTATTTAAGTCACTAGTCATTGTCACATTTGAGCAGATACTAGTACCTGCAGTATAAGTGCAGTATATAAACGTATAATAAATTAATAATTAAAAAACCATGTCAAATAATTTATTTTGTTATTATTTCACTGAATATCATAAATAATACATCAACTGCTAACTTGTTATTGTATTCGTGAATAAATATTCGTATTCATTACCCTATATTCATGATACAAATCGTATTCGCCTAATACCGTATTTGACGTAATAAGCGCCCAGGGTGCTCTCAAAATTAGAAATAGGGGGCTCTTATTAGAATATAATTTTGGTGAGATTAAAAACGAGGTTGAAAGATTGTAAATTTTGTGGTTTATGCTGACAGCCTGAAATGATATAAAAGAAGAATCTGTGTGTATTATACACGATAGATATATTTTCGAGAATTTAATTGCCCATAATTAAGGGTGCATATAACAAACGAGTGTGTATAATACACGAATAAGTAAGTCTTGTGTACATTGATCAATCGGAAAGGGTGCTAACTGGGATTGTTCACTAGCCAATATATTAGCAAATATCGCCTTGGGCGCTTATTAGAGCGGGGCGCTTATTACGTCGAATACGGTAGTGTATTCGTTGCAGCCCTAGTAATTAACATACAGTATGCCCACAGGATTGCTTCTATGTGTTCATATGAAACCTATGGTGAGACGTGTTATTATTTTGCCAGTTGGAGATCAATTATCTTTATTGTCATGTCTGAACAATGAAACAGAGTTGATGAAAAATAATCTATATATTCTAAACCACCAGTATTTGGATCATGCGTGATATCAGTACGAACACAAGGAGAATCATTGATCAGTTTATCATGGAAGAGGTATGTGCCTGATCCATTTGATTTTCACATTGAAATATGTTTACAGTAAAAGATGTTTTATCAATTAGTTCACTTCGTTAATATGTTCAAAATTAACAATCACATTGTTTGTAGTTGGTCTGCAAGAAATAGGTTTGAATAATAACATGGTTAGATGAGCTGATTTTTGTTAAAAAATGTTGGCCACAGTGACAGCGTAATACATAGAGGATATTCCATGTGTCATATCCATGTGTGAAATATCATCGACCTTGGGTGGATTGTGGTCCCTCTCGGCAGTGGATGATTTTACATAGCACTTTAATTAGTTTCGCGGAGGTCGCGGGTGACAGCACAGCCACGGTGATTGAATTTAATTAGTATCAAGCGCTTCACTGAGTACTGCTGACCGCACCCGTCTCGCGTACACGTTACGTCTGCGACTGATCATGTTTCTCTCATTGAGTGGCGGGAGAAAGTTGATATTTTCACTCGCTGCATAGCCACAAGTGAAAATATCTCTTCTCCCCCCTCTCCCCCTAACAGACTTTTCCTGTGTTTGATAAAACACAGATAAATATAATAAAAAGTCCATGTTTTCATTTGTAATGGTTGTGTATTTGTGAATATACATTTTAGAATACAGTGACATGAAAACCTATGCGAATCAGTTTTGCTTTCATGTGATGGGACTTTCAACCAATGGGAAATTCTGTATCATGACAATCGCAAATTCCAAAACACATTAATTTATCTCCAAATTTGAGTCATTAAGTCCTGCAAATATGGAAACAAGATGTAGTGGTCTCAACAATGTATGCAGGTAAACTTTATGACAGTATTAAATAGACCATTTTGATATGAACGCTGTAGAAAATGTCCTCTAATAGTCTTTATGATTGGTCAGCTTGGTTAACATGATCATTAGACTTACTTATTGTTAGCTAAGGATATGCTAACATAGTGTAATCGCTTCATAGTGTATTCGTTGCAGCCTTACTAACCATACTGATTTCTAACCATGGGGACCCATCCAAGATACACTACATTGGTTGGATGGTTTGTTGTTTTACGCCGCACTCAGCAATATTCCAGCTATATGACAGCGGTCTGTAAATAATCGAGTGACCAGACAATCCAGTGATTGATATCATGAGCATCGATCCACGCAATTGGGATATGATGACATGGCTCAGGTTGACATTCCTGATGTTTTTGATTGCATGCACAAGATGCTGGAAACTGTCGGTGTCAATGTCACTTGTCATCACAGGTTCAGCCCCCACCTCTGTGGTTGTGTGGGGCGGTCGGGTAGCCTAGTGGTTAAAGCGTTCGCTCGTCACGCCAAAGACCGGGTTCGATTCCCGACATGGGTACAATGTGTGGAGCCCATTTCTGGTGTCCCCTGCCGTGATATCGCTGGAATATTGCTAAAAGCGGCGTAAAACCAAACTCACACTCACTCACTCACTCACTCACTCACTCTGTGGTCTCGTGAATAGAGCTATTTCTCGGAGAGCGGGAGGCTGGTGGTTTGATCCCCATGTCATTCCAAAAGACGTTAAAAGATGGTTCTTGTTGTTACCCTGCCTGGCGCTCGACATTAAGGGACTAAAACAAGGAGTAATTGAGTCAGTAAAATATGTCAGAGTGGGGTATCCATTTTAGACTGCAGCATCTTGTCTTGGTGGGCCAGCCCTAGATAACCAGCATTAATCTGGACTAGTACAAGCAGCCACACAAACACATGCATGCACATCATTGTGGCGGCACGTGGTCCTGTGCACAGCGCACAGATCACAAATCAGGTGAAGTTAAGCAACGTCAGTCTCGGAGAGTAGCTGGATGGGTGACCACGTTCAGCAGCTTGACTCCTGAGAGTTTCTAGGGCTTCGTCCTGCCCCACACTGAAGCACATGTACCACATGTGGTATCTACTTTGGCAAGTGACTTTGTTCGAAATGTGCCTCTGTTAACCCAGCAGTGAATGGGTACCCGGTAGGATGGTGGTTGTTAGCCTTCTAGCGCCTAACAGGTAGCATGGGTTGTATACTCCCCAGGGAGCTGAGAAAGATTGACTGCACATTGATCCAGTGACCAGGATAATAATAGCGCTTTGAGCATGCCCGAGTGGTGTGGAAATATGCACAATATAAATAGCCTATTATTATGATGGTGGGGACTGAAATTGCAGACTTGGTACGTATCTCGATGTGCTTTGACACAGGTAGTGGTGAACTGATGCACCGGTGCTTCACGAGTTATCATGCCATGATACGATACACACTACTTTTTTTCTGTATAGTTAAAAATATTTTCCATGCTTTCTTTACAGTGAGGAAGAACCTGTAGTACAATGACGATAAAAATATATACTTTCTGAAAAGTAACTTCTGATTTATTACATTTTGAAACATTTTGATGTAGATTCTTACACTGTTATTGATGTTATCCAATAAGTTGTATGTTTTCTTATTTGCTCACCAACTTCTAGAATGCCAGTCAAACAGTTAGATGCATGATGATTCATAAACATGCGGGGCACGGGTGGCCCATTCGTCTAAGGCGCTGCGATTCGCTGTGCAGAGTTGCGTCCCTTGGGCACGCCAGAAATCTATGATTGTGGGTTCGAATCCCGGATCGCCCCGATTATGTTTCTAGGTTTGTCAGCACCATACCCGTGCTCATGGGTTTCACCTGCATCACTTCGGGCTTTCCTCCCACATTAAGCTGACACGCCGCGATATAACTGGAATACTGTTAAAAGCGGGGTTAAACCCAACTAACTCACTCACTCACTCACTCATAAACATGCTCTGAAATATTTATATCAAGAAGTTTCCACGCGATTTGACATGCATATGCAGATTGTTATACGTATTGTATCGTGACCTATGTATCGTATCTCGTCCATGCTTTATCGTTTCACCCAGAGCTACAGATAAGCTGCGTATTTGCGTAAAATACCCCCAAAAAAGGTTTACAAAGAAGTTCATTTCCGAAACACAATTACGAGCTAATTTACTTTCCAAGTCAAGCCCATATATTCAGAACAGTTATCTATAACATTATTTCATATATTTTTATAAATCTTAACATGTTCACTAATTTGGGGAAAAACCCAATAGAGTGATGAATAGAGAAGTGAAAAAATATTGGCTACCCAATGAAGAATGTAATAACCCAATTAAAATAGAAACCCTAGAGTAAAAACTCAATTGCTCAAAAAGTTATCTGGAGCTTCTAGATACAGTTCGAGCATATTTCCGGGCATCTTCCAGAGGCAAGTGAGTTAACTGACAATAAAAGTCCAGTTTCCACCCTTGCCGAACTAGGCTGGTATTATGGAGTTACACTTTGGCTGGACTAACGAGTCTATGCATAGTCCAATCAAAATCGAAATCCGGTTCGTAAACTGTCATGCAGATTTCGGTTGATTGGAGGATTTGCAAAACATTTGCACCGCTAACTTGTCAACAGATATTTTCTAAATCTTTTCATGTTTTTAATCAAGGTGCTCACATGATTTATTGCACTTCGCGGTGTAAGATTCGTTTTATCACAATATATAGATTTTGATTATTGATCAAATCGTCTTGACTGGGCGCCGCCGCTTTGTTTGAAGCAAATGCAAGTGATACGAGAGGTGAAATCTGATTGGTCCACAGGAGAGGCATAGAAGGGACATAACTCGCAATAGCCACTGGTGGCGCTACGATCGAGCCCAGGAATTTCAGCCTAGTTCGGCAAGGGTGAAAACTGGACTTTTTTTAAAGTCAGTTAACTCTCTTGCCTCGGGAAGATGGATTCCGGGTAGAGATTGGCCTTCAGCAATCCATGCTTGCTGCTTGTCATAAGACGGGATCGGGTGATCAGTCTCGCTGACTTGGTTGATGCATATTATCGTACCCCAATTGCGTAGATCCATGCTGATGATATCAATCACTGGATTGTTTGGAACAGACGCAAATATTTACAGACCACCGTCATAAAGCTGGAATATTGCTGAGTGCGGCGTTAAACAACAAACAAGCAAACAAAGTTACACTTGATCTGCAAAAAGGCTCCCCTTCATTAACCCCCACCCCCTAAACCACCCCAACCCTACTCCACCACCACCCTCCCCCTCCCCCTCCACCACCCCACCCTCTTGATGGTTCTCATGGAAGTATGTATGTCAATCATTTTCATATGAAACCCATAAATGAACTGAGTTTTTTATTTTTAAGAAGACAGTGTGTTTCTATCATGTCTATTAATATTCTCTTTTTTATTCTAACCCGGATCTTCACGGAATAGATCTTCAGCAACCCATGCTTGCCATTAAAGGCGACTATGCTTGTCGTAAAAGGCGACTAACAGGATCGGCTGGTCAGGCTCGCTGACTTGGTTGATGCATGTCATTGATCCCAATTGTGTGGATTGATGCTCATGATATTAATCACTGGATTGTCTGGTCCAGACTCGATTATTTACAGACCGCCATCATATAGCTGGAATATTGCTGAGTGCAGCGTTAAACAACAAACCAACCAAACCAACCAACCAATTAATATTCTCAAACAGGTATCATGTGTTTAATATGCTTTACATGCAATAGGTTGTGTGACAGCTGGTTTCAATTATTGTTGCACTTAATTATTGTAATGTTTTGCATCTGACCTTGCTGTCAGCACTAAATTGTTATATATAGTCAAGTCTCGTTAACCCGACACTTGTTAATCCAACAATCTGCTTTATCCAACACTAATGATGGGAACCGATTAAATCAGGGCTATTTAGACCCGTTAATCCGACAGTCTCAAACTCCGACTCCGACACACCTAATTTGCTATGAATTACTGAAATCACTCATTAATCAGGCTTGTTAATCCGACACAGTGATCAGTGTACTCCATGGTCATCTGCCCGTGGGTACACAGCCCGTGTTTTGAACTTGCTTAACAATAAACAATAAATGCTTTAAATAAAGAAAACAGGATTAATGACATGCTTAGATTCCCTCAATCTCAGATACAAGTTTTTTATTACGCGTTCATTATCTATTGACATAATCATATGCTACCACTGATGTTGGATTCATGGGACTTGACTGTATACAGAAGCTGACACTGATAACATGGATAAGATTGGAATATTGCCGAATGCAGCCTTAAATGACACTCACTCACTCACTCTGTTATGCTAATTCACAGGTATTGGGAGAAGCTAATTGGCTGTCCAATGGACGTGGCTGCTTTATGGTTTTGTGTGATTTGTTAAAATGCTTTTAAAAGATAAATTCAAATGTTTTGGGCTACCTTCCATTTTGGCTTGACTTCTTGATTTTAGCAGTGACTACCTGGGAAAAAGTATTTGTAGCTGTATAGCTACTTGATACAAAATGAAACTTGGGCACCTGTTCATGAGCTTGAAATCAACATCCATCAAATGCTTCTTCAAAATGCAAGTTCAGTACACATCTATGTTCTACATCCGAGCAAGTCCTGAATATATTTAATATCAGTCAGGTTTCATAGAATGATTAACTAGACTCCTGATTACAAAGACAGGGAAGGGAAGCCCCTGCCAGATGTTCACTAATGTATTTGTGACATCTCGCAAATGTCGAGTACTCGTGTTATCACCGTTTATCATTAAGAATCTTTTAATTTCATTGGTTAAATAGAAAACTCGCCTGAAAAGGTTTTGTTAAATGATATGACTGACAGTGACCTTGAATATTGATTCATCACATGATCATATCATATGATCAATATTGCCTTCTTTGTTTAACTTGGTTTCTGTGTTTGAAAGAATGAAACTCTGAATGGAAAGGATAGCGAAAATTCAGTGGTAAGTGACAGAAAGGGCACCAGGACAACTGGAATACTGTCCTCGTATGTATTGTAACTAACCTCGGGCTGACGAGATATTGTTCGTGTTGCACCCTGACTACTGCCATTGTCTTGATTTGATCAAAGTCTGTGCAACAAGCATGAACTTTTACAGAAGAATTTTCAGATTTGTTCCAAACATGCTAAAGATTGCTAACACGTTTTGCTTGTAGGTTGTGCGGGCAGTGCGCCAAGTGTTCAGGACAGGGCGCACCAAAACCTATGAATGGCGTTACGCACAGCTGTCGGCCATGTTGAAGATGATGGATGAAAACAAAGACAGGATGACAGCAGCGCTGAAGAAGGACCTGAACAAGGTATGCATGAACGGAACAGATGGGAAACTTCAGCCTGTCATTGTTGCGCCGTGGAAGACAAAGATCATATGTCTACTTTCCGGCCTTCTGACTCCGCTTGAAATTATACAATTGATTGGAAACTCAACGTGATTCTCTTATTGTGACGTATATGGGAAACGAAACGTTATTCTCTTTTGAGGACGTATGGGGAACTAAACGTGATTCTCTTTTGAGGAGATATGGGGAACTAAACATGATTCTCTTTTGAGGACATATGGGAACTAAACATGATTCTCTTTTGAGGACATATATGGGAAAGTAAACGTGATTCTCTTTTGAGGACATATATGGGGAACGAAACTTGATTCTCTTTTGAGGATATATCTCTCTTTAGACTGCAGCATCATGTCTTGGTGGGCATATCACATTCTCTCACTCCCCCAACCACCAACACACTCACTCGCTAAATCACTTTGCCACCAACTCTCCCACTCTCACTCTTTCACTAACTCTCCCACTCTCACATTCACTAACTCTCCCACTCTCACTCATTCATTTTTTCACTAACTCTTCCACTCTCACTCATTCACTAACTCTTCCACTCTCACTCATTCATTTATTCACTAACTCTTCCACTCTCACTCATTCACTAACTCTTCCACTCTCACTCATTCATTTATTCACTAACTCTTCCACTCTCACTCATTCACTAACTCTTCCACTCTCACTCATTCATTTTTTCACTAACTCTTCCACTCACTCACTCATTCACTAACTCTTCCACTCTCACTCATTCACTAACTCTTCCACTCTCACTCATTCACTAACTCTTCCACTCTCACTCATTCACTAACTCTTCCACTCTCACTCATTCACTAACTCTCCCACTCTCACTCATTCACTAACTCTTCCACTCTCACTCATTCATTTATTCACTAACTCTCCCACTCTCACTCATTCACTAACTCTTCCACTCACTCACTCCCCCACCCACACACTTACTCACTCGCTAAATCACTTTGCAACCAACTCTCCCACTCTCACATTCACTAACTCTCCCATTTTAACTCAATTCATTTTTTCACTAACTCTTCCACTCACTCTTTCACTAACTCTTCCACTCTCACTCATTCATTTATTCACTAACTCTTCCACTCTCACTCATTCACTAACTCTTCCACTCTCACTCATTCATTTATTCACTAACTCTTCCACTCTCACTCATTCACTAACTCTTCCACTCTCACTCATTCATTTTTTCACTAACTCTTCCACTCACTCACTCATTCACTAACTCTTCCACTCTCACTCATTCACTAACTCTTCCACTCTCACTCATTCACTAACTCTTCCACTCTCACTCATTCACTAACTCTTCCACTCTCACTCATTCACTAACTCTCCCACTCTCACTCATTCACTAACTCTTCCACTCTCACTCATTCATTTATTCACTAACTCTCCCACTCTCACTCATTCACTAACTCTTCCACTCACTCACTCCCCCACCCACACACTTACTCACTCGCTAAATCACTTTGCAACCAACTCTCCCACTCTCACATTCACTAACTCTCCCATTTTAACTCAATTCATTTTTTCACTAACTCTTCCACTCTCACTCATTCACTAACTCTTCCACTCTCACTCATTCACTAACTCTCCCACTCTCACTCATTCACTAACTCTTCCACTCTCACTCATTCATTTATTCGCTAACTCTCCCACTCTCACTCATTCACTAACTCTTCCACTCACTCACTCCCCCACCCACACACTTACTCACTCGCTAAATCACTTTGCAACCAACTCTCCCACTCTCACATTCACTAACTCTCCCATTTTAACTCAATTCATTTTTTCACTAACTCCCCCACCCACTTACTCATTCGCTAAATCACTCTGCCACCAACTTTCCCACTCACTCACTCACTCACTCACTCACTCACCTCAAGTTGACTTCATATGTGTCATCTCTCACAGTTACTTCAGCAGTAATATCCAAACAGGACATTGTCTGTCATATCCACACATCAACTACAACACGTGTCCACTGCTATTCAATACTGGTTTTGATGCTGTGTATCTTCCTTTCAAGAACAAGATAGAATCTATGATCATGGAGTTCAACCTGTGCCGTAATGAGCTGATCCTGTCCATGAACAATCTCAAAGACTGGATGAAACCAGAGAAGGTCAGTTTTACTGCAACAAGCAAAGATTATTTTAAGTAAAAATTGCAAACTAATTCCAAAATACAAAACCATATTTTCATGTTTATAAAAAGGAAGCTTTTTCACGATACAACATTGAAAAAGATATTGCTTTCAAGACAGGTAATCAGCAGAAATTCTATAGAGCTTGGATGCTGTATCATCAACTTTTGGAAAATGAGGAGCAGCTTTCATTTTAATTTTAGTTTTATACTTAAGACTTTAATGTTTGAGACCATGTACTTTCCCACACTGCAATATGATCTATTAACTTTAATAGTTTATGAATACTTGATATATGCAGTATGTTTGTATTACTAGAGTGAATGTGCGAGTGAGAAGTATCTTATATCTGTAAAAAAGTCTAACTGAGAAGTTGTGCTATACATGTATGTCATGGGCTTTCTGCTACCCTGGATGGAAGCCCATTTCATGTAACAGGTACTTCTTTTTATCAACATAAAAAATAATAATTGCAAACTGTTGACAGTGGTATGACATGTATGCAAATTAATCTTGATAGTCTATTAGACTATTAAATAGTGATAGATACGTTAGACTGCCTTTAACCTATAAAAAGCTTTCTCAGGCTAGTGCTTATTTCTAATCCTGTATTTTTGGACCTCAGTAATTTGGATGTGTGTCAGTAGAGTTGCCTAATTGCATGTCACACCAAAGACTCCCACTTGGAAACACTGTGTGAAGTTCATAATGTGTGTTCTTGGCCAGGAGCGAGCGCCTCCGTGGTCTAGTGGTAGAGCGGGAGGTCCGGGGTTTGATCCCCTGTCATATCAAAAGACGTTAAAAGATGGTACTTGTTGTTACCCTACCTGGCACTCAGCATTAAGAGGCTAAAACAAGGACTGGTCGGCTCGGAGTCTGAGTGCGTCTGAGTGGGGTATTCATGTTAAACTGCGGCCTGGTATTTCAGTGTGCTAGCACTATAAATCGGCATCAGTCCGGACTAGTACAAGCACACAGACACACACAGACACACACACACACACACACACACACACACACACACACACACACACACACACACACACACACACACACACACACACACACACACACACACACACACACACACACACACACACACACACACACACACACATGTGTATGCACGTCGCTATATAAGTGCAATAATCTTCGGCCAGGATATTGCTATAAACCAATACCTACTCAAGTGCATATTATTCTAACCTATTTGTCTGTTGACTGGAGGCAGACTTCACATTGACCTTGACCTCTCTGTCCCAGGTGAAGAAGGAGCTAATGAACATCATGGACAAGTGTTACATCAAGCGAGAACCCTACGGCCTGGTGCTGGTTCTCGGAGCGTGGAACTACCCCGTCCAACTGACCCTCCTGCCCATGATAGCCGCCATAGCTGCAGGTGAGTACCCACAGTGGGTGAAGCCACAGGAAGTGGCAGTTCCTAACAATAAGGGGCGGTCAGGTAGCCTAGTGGTTAAAGCTTTCGCTCGTCACGCCGAAGACCCGGGTTCGATTCCCGACATGGGTACAATGTGTGAAGCCCATTTCTCGTTTTCCCCGCTGTGATATTGCTGGAATATTGCTAAAAGCGGCGTAAAACCAAACTCACTCACACACACTCCTAACAACAGAAATCGGTAGGTTTATCAAATCAAGGTAGCTCCACCCAGTCTGGCCTCGACTGTCTACAACACATGTACCAATGGCTGACAGTGTGAGCAAATAGATGTTATGATGTAAATATGTCATTTTAATCCTTGGTCATGTGTTGGCCATTTTCCGATTTTGTTAAAAGATAACTGTGGGCCAATATAAATATAAACAGATTGTTTTATTAATATTTGAAGCTGTGCAGTAAATGCGGAAACCATTTAAGGGAAGATCCTCATCAACTAGATAAAGGTGTTATTGTTTTTCAGCTTCTGTAACCATGGTAACCAAGCGTGTGTGTTTTTCAGGAAATTGTGTGATTGTCAAACCTTCAGAAATGTCCGAGCAGACGGCCATCTTGCTGGAAGAGATTGTGCCAAAGTACTTTGATAATGTAAGTCTCAGTATCTCGCTATTTACAACAATCTGCCACAAAGTGGCAGGACATTCCTGAACTACAATATACATGGATGGCATGGACAGTCAGTGTTCATATGGACTGTAATCAGGGTCAGAATAGGTCTTCAGCAACCCATGCTTGTCGTAAGAGGCGACTAACGGGATCGAGTGGTCAGGCTTGCTGACTTTGTTGATGCATGTCATCCTATCCCAATTGCATAGATCAATGCTCATGATGTCAATCACTGGATTTCTGGTTCAGATATAATTATTTACAGACCGCTGTCATATAGCTGGAATATTGATAAAGCAACAAACAAACTAATCATATGAACTGTCAGCACAATACTTGACATTACTATATTTGCTGGTCCTTCCATATCCTTATTACGTAGTCTTCCTAAAATATCAGTGTGTCAACAAAATATGATCTGAGTGCCAAGGTAACAAATAGCATTTTCTACCCATGCTCATGGTTTGTTTGTTCAGCAATATTCCAGCTATGTGACAGAGGTCTATTAATTATCGAGTCTGGACCAGTCTCACCACGTGATCCCTTTAGCCACCTCTTACAACAAGCATAGACACCTCTTACGGCAAAAATGGATTGCTGAAGACCTATTCTAACCGTGATCTTCACGAGTTCCCATGCTCGTGGGAAATGATCAGGTTCGATTCCCTACGTGTACAATGTGTGAAACCATTCTTGGTGTAGGTCACCGTGAAATGTCTAGAATACTTTACCCAAAGTCAAAGTCGAGTAACTTTCGTTTTGTCTAGCATGTCTAGTAAGCTCAAATCATGAAAGCCCATATCCTAACATTAATAACGTTCACGAAAATTGCAAAATCTCTCTCTCACCTGACTGCTATATCTAATGTAGGAGTGTGTGAAAGTCATCAACGGTGGCATCCCCGAGACAACAGGCCTGCTGCAGGAGAGGTTTGACTACATCTTCTACACCGGCAACAACGTCGTTGCTAAGATAGTGATGGCTGCCGCTGCTAAGAACCTAACGCCCGTCACGCTGGAACTGGGAGGTAAAAGGTAGGACCATTCATCTTGAAAACAACAGGTGTTTGTACCACGTTTAACTTAGATTTGTTAAATACCACTAAGAACTACTTACAACTACTCAGGGGGCCGGGGAGCCTAGTGGTTAAAGAGTGCGCTCGTCACGCCGAAGACCCAGGTTCGATTCCCGACATGGGTACAATGTGTGAAGCCCATTTCTGGTGTCCCCCGCCGTGATATTGTTAATTTAATATCATAGTTTGTGTAGCGATACAGGTCCCTTCATCATTATGTTACCCAATTTTCACATTTTAGCATCCATGTATATTTTAAACTTATTCCTTGTCACGTACACCTCGCATTTTTCAATTATCAAGCATTCATTTTAAATTTCTACTCCATATCTTCTTCATCAAATTTACCTCACCTTTCACCATAATATTGATTCATCTTCTCATTACGTATCTCTTCCAAAACACTTTAAATATTCATTCATATTAATTCCCTCCATCAACCTCGTCGCTCGTAATTCACATCATATCCAAATTCCGGTTTTTAACCAGTTGGTTTTGTATTCTCTTACCGAGAAATTCCTACTCATAACTTATTTCTTTAAGTGTTAAAATCTTACCCTTTTTTTCTTGTACATCTAAATAAGGCTGTTTCATTGTTTTATTAGCAATATTTCTATTAGTATAAATATCATTTCCCAACATCCTTCTGTTTACATAACCGGCGCGTGCTCAGGTATCCTTCCTTTAACCCTTTCCGTTTATGCTGTGTCGCCATTTCGAAGCCTTTGTCTCATGCTACCTCCATCCATCCCCTGCCACCACTAGGGGCTGTTGCTATTCCGGCTTTCTCACCAACTTTCTGGGCGGGTTTTCCCCCCCACACACACAACACATAGGGAGCAGCCACATTCACACCACGGGTTAGTCCGGGTTGCTGTGACCCCAGTACAGGTAGATCCCAGGGATGACTGGGTCGCTGTGACCCCAGGTCCGGATATCCCTAGGCTGGGTTGTTGTTTCCCCCCCCCCCTTGTTCCTGGTGTACTAGTAAGCCAACATTATCATACCCGTGAAGATCCAGGTTCACAGAGATCATTATTTTACTGGACCCTCATACTGCCTGCCTGGACCCTTAAAATGAATGGTCCCCCACTCTTCTAAGTCATAGGTAAAACCCGTGGGTACGATGACACGCAAGTCGCCGAGACTGACCACCCCATCCATTTAGTCGCCTCTAACAGTCAGCATATGCTGCTGGGGCCTATTCTAACCCGAACTTACCACGAAGTTGAAGCTGTGAAGATACGGGGTAGAACCATGGCGCTTGCCGTAAAACTTCGTGTCGTAAGAGGCGACTAACGGGATCAGGTGGTCAGGCTGGCTGACTTGGCTGACGTATGTCCTTGTATCCCAATTGTGTAGATGGATGCTCATCATGTCAATCACTGGATTGTCTGGTTCAGAATGGATTATTTACAGATCATTGTCATATAGCAGGAATATCGCTGAGTGCGGCATTAAACCACAAACAAACAAACAAAACATTGTACAACTGGCCCATGTTAGACGGGATTCAAGAGGATTCATACTGACAAAAGGTCACACATCACGCTGCCAAAATGTCCTCCGGGGCAAATAGCGTACTCTCATTTGATGAGGATGGAAAAGGTGAAGTGAAATTGATTGGCAAGATGAAATCATTTCTGTGTTCTTTCCTGAAATTCATGTTCGTGGGATGTTTTAACAAATGGTTGAGTAATGATATGTGTTTGATGACTCCAGTCCTTCAAGATGGCCGTTTGTTTCAGCCCTGTGTATGTTGACCGGAACTGTGACCTGACAACAGTTGCTAGGAGACTTGTCTGGGGGAAGTTTCTCAACGCGGGACAGACATGTATAGCTCCTGACTACGTCATGTGCCAATCAGATGTCCAGGTATAGTAGCTCACAAACAGCTGTACAAAATGTACTGCTCAAAAGAAATTAAGGAACACACGATTTAGTTCATCTGTCATGTCTGGTGTTACTTGAGTAGCATGTAAGTATCTATTGTAGTAGGTGCTCACTGTATATTTATCACATAAAGGATAGTGTGATAAATTTGATAACTAACCTAATCCAAAAATCTTGATATTACAGTCCAATAAATATGCAAATGAGATCATATAGCAGGAGGTACTTTTAGTAATCTCTATACAGCGGCGTGATACACGCTATTAATTTACTGATGCATGTCATCGTATCCCAAAAGATCCTGGGCCCAGCTGCACAAAGCGATCTTAGCGCTAAGACTATCGTAAGCCTATGTTAAAGTATGGGAGTTTTGATCATCTTACCTCATGCAAACAAACAGGGCTGCATTAACTTGACACTATGTAACAAATTGGGCGGTTGTATTGTATTCCTATGGACGTTACTTTATTGAATGAAAAGATCATTAGAGAATGCCATTGTACGATAAAGGATCATATCTTAGGAAGATAAATATGTATATGCTTGCCATGGAAATGTACAGTACGATTGTTATTCCAAATACTGTATTTGACGTAATAAGCACCCACGGCGATATTTGCTAATATATTGGCAAGTGAACAATCCCAATTAGCACCCCTTCCGATTTATCAATGTACACAAGACTTATTTATTCATGTATAATACGCACTCGTGTGTTATATGCACCCTTAATTATGGGCAATTAAATTCTGGAAAAATATATCTGTCGCATATAAACAGTTCAGGCCATCAGCATAAACCACAAAATTTATCTTTCAACTCTGTTTTTTCCACCAAAATAATATTCTAATATTAATTAGTTTCAAAAAGACAACAAATGACAGAATTAGATTTTACTGGTTCTTTTTTTCCTTGAAGTTTATGATGAATTTGTTCATGAACAAGAAATGACTTTGACATGTTTAAGGTAAATATTTTTGGTTTAATATCAAAAAGACAACCAATGACATATTTAGCTTTTGCTGGGGGTTTTTATACTTAAATTTGACAATTGAATTTGTTCCTGAAGTGACTTTTACACGTTTTAGTTAATAGTCAGTTGGATATTTCTTTTAAAGTTTGCTGTCATTTTCTTGTTCTCTTTCTTTGAACTATCAAGATGTACAGCTGGAATGTATTTTCAAAAGTTAGGAGGCTGCCTCACACACTGTGTTTTGTTTATGTCTTACATTCTCTCTGTTCAAGGACCCGCTTATTGAGGAAATAAGGAAAGTGTTGATCGACTTCTTCACTGATAAACCAGAGCAGTCCGAGAGCTTTGGTCGCATTGTGAATGGCCGACACTTCAAGTGAGTTCAGTGTTTTACTGTAGCAGCCATATTGTCAAGAGTTGTTGGAGCCATGCTTATATTATCTGCAGATACAGAAACTTACTGAAATGTGGAAAGTCTGTAGTTTGATCCCCAGCCGCGGAAGTTGTGGGAAACATGGAAATATTGGTACAAAATTATCAGACATGTTCAAATGGTTGACACCTAACCTTTTTCCTTTCTTCCAAACCCGTCTCCATGGTTTAGTGGTAGAGAATCTGCCCAGAGAGTGGAAGGTCTGGGTGTTTGATCCCCCACCCCATCATAACGAGACCCGTGAAGATTCCGGGGTAGAATAGGTCTTCAGCAACCCATACTTGCCGTAAAAGGCGACTATGCTTATCGTAAAAGACGACTAACGGGATCGGGTGGTCAGGCTCGCTGACTTGGTTGATACATGTCATCGATCCCAATTGCGTGGATCGATGCTCATGATGTCAATCACTGGATTGTCTGGTCCAGACTCGATTATTTTACAGACCGCCGTCATATAGCTGGAATATTGCTGAGTGCGGCGTCAAAAAACAAACCAACCAACCAAACCATCATAATGAAAGACTTCAAGAAATGGTATTTGTTGTTACCCTGCCTGGCACTTGGCATTTAGGGGCTAAATCAATGACTAGTCGTCTCGGAGTCAGTATACTGTGTCTGAGTGGGGTATTCATGTTAAACTGTGGCATGGTATCTCAGTGGGCTGGCACTATGAAATCGGCATTAGTCTGGACTAGTACAAGCACACACGCACTTTGCTATATATGTGCAATAATCTTAACATTAAACCCCATTTAACATCACCTCTTTCTTACACTTCAAGTTTTTTACTTCATACATGATAAGTATGGCTGAAATTTGTGAATTAATTTTATTTTGTTCACTTCAAATAAAAATCTCAAGTATGAGCAAGTCTGTGACCTTGACGCATTTTTTATCTATGTTTGTACTGTTTCAACCTACATCTCCAGTAAAAGTCAGGGTGGTCAAAGACTTTTTCATGTTCAAGTATTAGAAAAACACATCCCCCCAAATCTCTAAAATAAGTCTTTTGGACACCTTATCCTTACCTATGCATTTTGTGTGGTCGTAAATCCAAAACATGCATTTGTTGAAACGAACGAAGTCTATCTCTTATTCATATGAACAAATCTGATTCCTTTCATAATAATTTCTAAATATTTTGCTCAATTCTTAAAAGATGCAGATCCTGTGGTAACAAAAGAACTCTCATCCTACCTTGTCCCTTGCCCCAGACTGTGGAGCATCGTCTCCCAGTGTGGTCAGAAATGCTATGCTCATGTTAAATGCCAAGTCTCATCCAGTGTCATATTTGACCTGTAAAGATCCGGGGTAGAATAGGTCTTCCGCAACCCATGCTTGCCGTAAAAGGCGACTATGCTTGTCGTAAGAGGCGACTAATGGGATCAGGTGGTCAGGCTCGCTGACTTGGTTGATGCATGTCATCGATCCCAATTGCGTGGATTGATGCTCATCATGTCAAACACTGGAATGTCTGGTCCAGACTCGATTATTTACAGACCACCGTCAAAAAGCTGGAATATTGTTGAGTGCGGCGTTAAACAAAAAAAACAGTGTCATATTTGAGGTTAAGGGGAGCTTTTGACAATTTGAGGTCAACTAGTGAGAGAGTTGGTGCTATAGGTTACTGTAAGGGCTATGTCAGCCAAGAGAAGACCTGTTTGTGCCCAGTTATTTAAACTGTTTTTGGACTTGTGGTGAGTTACCTCCCTTTAGTACATAATTCATGATTGAATCATTATTATAGTATAGAGATGAGTGTAATTCTGTGTGTCTTGTGTATTACAGACGTGTGGAGAAGCTGTTGACGGGGGTGAAGGTAGCTGTGGGGGGTGTCACCAGGGAAGAGGAGAGATATATCTCCCCTACTATCGTCCGGGACTGTAAGCTAAGCGATGCCGTCATGCAGGATGAGGTTAGTAACACTGCATTGCAGCACAAACATTATATGGAAGTTTAAGTGAATAATAACAAAACTAATTATGATTATTTATGCTGTTTATATAATATGCACTATTTTTCTCTTATAGTTCACAAGCTTGTTTCAGAAGACATTTTTTCACATATTACAAATAATTTTCAGTCTTTTACCTAGAGAAATTCATGGCTGTGTGCCTTTAAAAAACGTGGGGGTAGCCTAGTGGTCTAAGTTTGGCTCGTCACGCCGAAAGACCCAAGTTCGAATCTCCACATGGGTACAATGTGTGAAGCATATTTCTTGTGTTCCTGTGATATTGTTAACAGCGACGTAAAACCATACTCACTCACTGTTTTCAGTCACCTCGACCAAGCCATAATGTTATCCTTAACTATATTGACGTTAGTTGGGAACTTTGTATTTCCCATTTTGGAATATTTGTTGCTGACATCTACTGCAGACTTGGGACCAAATAAGGCCCCCTGAGCTTGAATTGTTCAGACCGTCTCCGTGGTCTAGTGGTAGAGCGTCCGCCTGGAGAGCGGAAGGTCCGGGGTTCGATCCCCGGCCGCGTCATACAAAAAGACGTTAAAAGATGGTAGTTGTTGTTACCCTGTCTGGCGCTCGGCATTAAGGGGTTAAAGCAAGGACAGGTCGGCTCGGAGTCAGTATACTGTGTCTGAGTGGGGTATTTACGCACGTGCACGTCGCTATATAAGTGCAATAATCTTGGAAGCGACGTTAAACCCAATTTCACCTCACCTCACCTCACCTCACCTTGAATAGTTCAACAACAGTCACTTGCTACTTTAATACAGCTATGTTGATTAATGTATTTACTATGCTTCAGAATTAAATGATCTCTTTCACAGATATTTGGACCTATCCTGCCGTTTTATGTTGTGAGAGATGACAAAGAAGCTGTCGACTTCATCAACGACCGAGAGAAGCCACTTGCCATGTACGTCTTCTCCAGAAACCAGCGCATCATTGACAACTTCGTCAACAACACCAGTAGTGGCGGCATGTGCATCAACGACTGCATCATGCATGCATCCAGTAAGTATACATCTAAATTGTCAATTGAGTGGAACGATGCTAATGATGTCAATCACTGGATTGTCTGGTCCTCTCAATTAGAGAGAGAGATTATTACCAGCTTTCTGTTGCATCCCTGAGGACCTTGTTATTTCTTTACCTGACAGACAATGGGCTTTCAAGGTGAGAATATAGGTCCCCAGCAGCCTATGATTGTCGTAAGTGGCGACTAAATGGATCGGATGGTCAGGCTTGGTGACTTGCGTGATGCATGTCATCAGATCCTAATTATGGGGATTGATGCTCATGATGTCAATCACTGGATTGTGTTATTCCGACTAGATTCTTTACAGACCGCTGTCATATAGCTGGAATATTGCTGAGTGTGGCTTTAAACAACAAAAAAACAAACCAGTGTCATATTATAAGGGTAACGCTATTTTTCAGGGCATTATCATTTGCAGAAGCCAGAGGTCTTCCATTAACTGCCCGACAACCGCTGTCATATAGATGAAATATTGAGGGGGCACGGGTGGCCCGGGTGGCCTAGTCGTCTAAGGCGCCGCGATTCGCTGTGCAGAGTTGCGTCCCTTGGGCACGCCAGAAACCTATGATTGTGGGTTCGAATCCCGGTCCGCCCCGTTTCTAGGTTTGTCAGCACCATACCAGTGCTCTTGGGTTTCTCCGAAGCGGTAAACGTCTGAGACCTGCATCACTTCGGGCTTTCCTCCCACATTAAGCTGACACGCCGTGATATAACTGGAATAATGTTAAAAGCGGCGTAAAACCCAACTCACTCACTCACTAGATGAAATATTGCTGAGTGTGGCGTTAAACAACAAACAAACAAAAACATACTATTTTCTTCTTGCTTGTCGCATAGGGTGACCAGACGAGACATTATAATATGTTGCCTGTGTTCTGTTACAGTGCCCTCGATGCCGTTCGGAGGTGTAGGCCACAGTGGGATGGGGGCATACCACGGCAAGTTCTCCTACGATACCTTCAGCCACAGGAGATCCGTGATGCAGAGAGATCTTAAAATGGAGTCTGTCAATGCGTATGTCTTTATTATTATCACAGGTGGTTGATGTCAAGATACACCCATGGGGATATGCCAGTTAAGCTCTCTAAGCCAATAAGTCTTCACAAATGTAAGAGGGATTATCTTTTTTATAAATTCATATATAGCAAATTTAGTTGAATATGTGGTAAATATCTGTATTCATGACCCACCGAGTTCATAAAAATCGTATGTGCACTTGTGCTAATATCACTTCTTGCGCACCATTTGACGTCATTTGTATCATATTGTGACATAAGGTGGGAATGACGTCACACTAGTAACAACGTCATTGCTGAAGAATCTTGACGTCATTTGACAATTGTTGTTTTCAAAGATGGCAGTCGTGATCTGTGTGTTTTTCTAAAGGAGTGCTCACAAGGTTTAAAAAATAAGAAATTATTGCTCTCGCATATATGTGTCATACTGATTTTATGAAACAAGTGTCAGAATTCATGTACAGTCAAGTCTTGTTAATCCGACACTCGTTAATCCAACAATCAGCTTTATCTGACATTAATGATGGAAACCAATTAAATCATTGCTATTTAGACCTGTTAATCTGACAGTCTCGCACTCCAACTCCGACACACCTAATTTGCAACTAATTACCGAAATCACACATTAATCAGTCTCGTTAATCCGACACAGTGATCTGCCCGCGAGCACACAGCCCGTGTTTTGATGAGAGACGAGTCGGCTGGTGGCTGCATATTACAACGGCTGCAGAGATAAACTTGCTTAACAAAACATATTCTGCTAACAATGTAACATAACAACATGAATATTTCATTTTTTTATTACATGTTTGTATCGTTTCTATCATGTAGTTGTAAATTTTTTATCACAAACGTTGATACTCCTTAATTTGGTTTATCCGACATACTAGTTAATCCGACATAATCACATGCAACCAACCATGTCGGATTAACGGAACTTGACTGTATTACCCTTTCTCTTGCTCTAGAAATACAAGAATTCTGACACTCATTTCATACAATCAGTATGACTCTTATGATAATCTCTATGTACAATAACAGTATGTACAAAATGTCTGATAACAGATGCCAGGATGCAGTTTAAGATAAATTCAGTATGTTCTTCCACCACCATACGATACTGAACTACTCTCTACTTACAAACCTGTCCACAGCCTCTGATCTGTAAACCAGAATATTTTGTCTGTCTCTTGTGCAAAGCTGAACCAGTTCGGTCAAAGATCTTTTAATGTTGTTTCCACATTGTGGAACAGACTACCATCTCTCTAAGGGAATGAGGGGGGTCGGGTAGCCTAGTGGTTAAAACGTGTGCTCATCACGCCGAAGACCCGGGTTCGATTCCTGACATGGGTACAATGTGTGAAGCCCATTTAAGGTGTCCCCCGCTGTGATATCGCTGGAATATTGCTAAAAGTGGCGTTAAACCATACTCACTCACTCACTTACTCACTATAAGGGAATGATCCATCCCTGGACTCCTTCAGATCCATGCTCAGGACTCATCTATTCCTGATTTCTTACTCATCGTAGTTTCAACACTGTCCATTTTTCTCATCAATACACATCGTCATCTGTCCATTCTTCCTTTGTTTATAATGTTCATACATTGTAGCACTGTGAGCATGCCTCATGGAGTGAGTGAGTGAGTTGGGTTTAATGACGCTTTGAACAGTATTCAAGCTTGATATGGGAGGAAAACCACGAGCATGGGCATGGTGCATCTTCCCAAGGCAAGAGAGTTAACTTACTTTAAAAGTCCGGTTTCCACCCTTGCTGAACTAGGCTGGAATTCCTGTGCTCGATCGTAGCGCCACCAGTGGTTATTACAAGTTATGTCCCTTCTAAGCCTCTCCTATGGGCCAATCAGATTCCACCTCTCGTATCACTTGCATTTGCTTCAAACAAAATGGCGGCGCCCAGTCAAGACGATCTGATCGATAATCAAAATCTATTTTGTGATAAAACGCGTCTTACATCGCGAAGTGCATAAAATGACATGACCACCTTGATTAAAAGCATAAAAAGATTTGGAAAATATCTGACATATATTGACAACGAGTTGGCGGTGCACATGCATTGCAAATCCTGCAATCGACCGAAATCTGCACGACAGTTTACGAACCGGATTTCAATTTCATTGTGTGATTTTTATTGGTCAATGCATAGACTCGTTAGTCCAGCCATAAAAGGAACTCCATAATACCAGCCTAGTTCAACAAGCGTGGAAACTGGACTTTTATAGTCAGTTATGATGACGGTGATGAAGAACCTAGAAACAATCAGGGCTAACCGGGATTTGTATCCACGCCCAAGGGAAGCAACTCTGCACAGCAAATTGCGGTGCCTCAGGGGACAGGGCCACCCATTATTGCACATCACAAATATTCAATATAAAGCTTTCTGTTGTTTCAGACTTCGGTATCCCCCATACACAGAGAAGAAGTTTGGCATCATCAAGTGGTTGACTAAGAAGTCTGTCAAGAGAACCGGAATCATGTCCTTCTTCCCCCTAGTCCTCTGTGGGGCTGTTCTGGCCTTCTTCCTCAAGGTAAAGGTCACACAGTAGAGGGGGCACCTGCTGTCTCCACCCTGTAGCTTACAGTGGACATAGGCCTCATTGTTTATTTGTGACATCACAGATTTTTTTGTCCTTAACCTTTGATTTTCGAACTCAAAAGGGGGCACAGATGGGCCAGATGTCTAAGGTGTCGCGATTCGCTGTGCAGAGTTGCATGCCTTGGACACGCCAGAAACCTATAATTGTGGGTTCGAATCCCGGTTCGCCCCTTTTATGTTTCTAGGTTTGTCCGCACCATACCCGTGCTCATGGGTTTCACCGAAGTGGTAAACGTCTGAGACCTGCATCATTTCAGGCTTTCCTCCCACATTAAGCTGACACGCCGTGATATAACTGGAATAATGTTAAAAGCGGCGTTAAACCCAACTCACTCACTCACTCACTCGAACTCAAAAAGTATTCAAATTGTCTGCTATTCTTGGAGGACGAAGGTAGTTAATTATTTATTTAGTGAGGAAATATTATATTTATCTGAATATATACAATCAATATTTTATATGAGTGAAATAACATTTTGTGCTGTTACTAATTTCAGACTATGTGATTGACACTTTGATTTAGAATAGGACATATATCATGGATAGAACATGTCGCTGTTCTTGTCCAGCAATCTTTTTAAAATCAGATCTTAGTGCCTGCTACCAGATCATGAAAGTGAAATTCTGAATGTGTTTTCTAATCATGCAGTCTCGAAATGGTTAACATTATGCATTGGGTATGATAGTTACAAGCTGTTCATGTCTTGGCTTCAATGGGATAAACATTTGAACATTCCATAGTCTGTGGGAAGTACTGCCATACAATATCGGCCATCTTTTCCAGAATTTTCTTTTCAATTTGGATTTGAGAACTTTGTCAAAATACTTTTCAAAGCGTATGGTAGTCACCATTTTGAAAAAAGAAATGCCTTAAATCTCACGAAAGCTGCTTTCTGCTTGGTTAGTATCGACTTCCTGTTACTTATTTCATTGGTTGGGCAAAGTTTGCGAAAGGCCATTCTAATGTGACCTGTAATGGGATGTCCTCAGATCTTTGTGGGGCGGTCGGGTAGCCTAGTGGTTAAAGCGTTTGCTCGTCACGCCGAAGACCCGGGTTCGAATCCCGACATGGGTACAATGTGTGAAGGCCATTTCTGGTGTCCCCCGCCGTGATATTGCTGGAATATTGCTAAAAGTGGCATAAAACCAAACTCACTCACTCACTCAGATCTTTTTGTCATTGTAGCGAGCACTAGGATCTGATTTTAATGAGATTGCTTGTCCAGCAACAGGTTTATCTCATCTTGTGACCTGAAAAATTAACATTTCTACTCATAGCTGTGCCAATCATAAACAAAATAAGTTTCTCAGGTCATTTGATATTAAGAGAGCCAGGATTTTTATGTATTTTGGCATCAAGAACTGTATTGTGCACAGAATTGGCAACAACTGATTGAGTTGGCAAAGAATGAATGTCAAATTGAGCATCCGCGATCCAAAAAGTAAAATTGTCTCCGCATAGTTTGCATGGGTTGGTAACCATGGTAACAAAGTAACATTGTTTGCCTGACTGTTACATTGTCAAATCATTGCATTGTATAAAATTCAATACTGTTTGCCATCAAGTCTTAGGGACTTGGTTTCATCAAGCTCATTGTCTTACTTTCCATTTAGTAATGCATGTTTTCCTCTGGCCAGGCGGTGGGAGTGCAAGCAAGATGGCCCTCCCTGGGGGAACGATAGATACAACTCTCTGAAGAACAAGAGATGGTCCCAACAACAGCTTTACAGAGGACCACTCCCCATTCCGATCAGTCACAATTATAGACAAAGATATTTGTAAATAAATGAGTCTGGACCATACAATCAAGTGATTGACCCTCCCTGGGGGAACGATAGATGCAACTCCCTGAAGAACAAGAGATGGTCCCAACAACAGCTTAGCAGAGGACCACTCCCCATTCCAATCAGTCACAATTATAGACAAAGATATTTGTTTTTGTTGCCAAGTTATTTATACCATTGCATTCAACACCAACTCAAGGATTAAAGAACAACTAGGTTCCAGCATAATGGCAGCCCCAGCAACTTGATTACTACGTCATTACACAGCATGACAGTTTCACACAAGGCACTGATTATAATGTCGAGTTCTGGACTGATTGTTTGTTGTTTAACACTGCACTCGGCAATATTCCAGTTATATCATCTTGGACCGTAAATAATTGAGTCCGGACCATACAATCAAGTGAGTGACGTCATGAGCATCGATCTACCGCATTTTGGACACAATGACATTCATCAACCAAGTCAGCAAACTTGACCATTAGTCACCTCTTATGACAAGTATGGGTTGCTGGAGACCAATTCTAACCTGGATCTTCACTGGCTCTACTCCAAGGCTGAAAAAGAAACACCTTGTATTGTCCCTCTTAACATGTGATAATGTGCAGGTCTAATATGAGTATATATAGTCTTCTGAAGACAGTCATTGGGGAACATACCATTAGGACAATGTTTGTGTGTGTTACACTGTATTGTGAACTGAACCTTTTTGCATATTAGGCCATGGAAGACGGTCCACCTTATATAGGATATAATGACTTTGTTCAATGGGACACTTATCAGAGACAGCTTCCACAAGGTAATGTTGGTGCATTATTACTCTCATATTTGAACAGGGGACATAGGTCACCAAGTCGCTCAGAGTTGTGCCCCTTAGGCATGGCAGAAACCTCTGATCATGAGTTTGAATCCCATTCACCCTGATTATGTTTCTAGGTTTGTTTGCTCGAGACTTTCATGAAAGTGGTAACCCTCTGAGACCTGCATCACTTTGGGCTTTTCTCTCACATCAAACGGACATACCATGATATAATGTAAATACTGTGCAAAGTGGTGTTAAACCCAACTCCCTCACTCATACATGAACATGGGTACAATGTGTGAAGCCCATTTCTGGTGTTCCCCGCCGTGATATTGCTGGAATATTGCTAAAAGCGGCGTAAAACCATACTCACTCACTCACTCATACATGACCATTTGCTTACAATATGGAGACAAGTGTTGCAATGTTGGGATGAAGCTTAAGGGATGATTCAATTTTTTTTATTAAGGATGTCTGGTGGTCTGTATTAAGAGGATGTGACTTTTTCCAAGATATGTATTTCTATTATATAATGTGTATTTTATTGTGGTCGACGCCCTTGTTGACAATCACACCAAACTCCCACTTTACTTTAGGGGGCTACAGGGAAATCATTCACAGTTTTGCATGAAAGAGCATATAATAGTATTTAACTTATTTAACCTCAATTTATGTTCACTGTTTGGAGATTGTATACTTGATATGTATACATGTTTGTTAGTGTTAAACTTGGGTGTGTCCAATTCCAAGTTGTCTGGAGCTCATTTGGGAGTTCCAAGTATCTAAATAAACTTGACATTTTCCTGATGCCTCCAACCCCGGATAACACAGACTTTTTTCAAGGTCCCCAACAAGTTCGACGCAACGAATTTCATCTGTATTGCTCTCAATTCTAACGTGAATTCCATTGATGTCATCATACACTGTGATACATCAGGCTAGGTTGGAATGCAATGATGTCATAGTTTAAGGAAAGTTGAGGTACAGCTCCCATCACTTTTGCCGTAAGAAATATGTGACATGTCGGAATTAATTCCCTTTTTATCCATATATTTTATATATATCTATGATGGACCATTGATGATGCACTGCTTCATATCAGTGATAGCTTGATTTAGGAAATGATGTAAAAAACTCCCGATTCACCACAGAGTTGCATGGTGAATGTAAAACCATACCAGTAGACATCCTTGAAACATTTTACTGAACCACAAGTTCTCAAATGTTCAGTGCTTTTCCATTGTAAGATGTTAGCAGTAAAACTGTTAGTCAGTGTTGTATATATAGCAGTGAGAGGTCACTCCTCCATCTTGTAACTCCTCAACCTTAGTGTACCATGATACTATAGAATGCTGCAGACCAGTGAAGACCCGGGGTCTTCAGCAACCCATGCTTGCCATAAAAAGCGACAATGCTTGTCATAAGAGGCGACTAACAGGATCGGGTGGTCAAGCTCGCTGACTTGGTTAGTGCATGTCATCATATCCCAATTGGGTGGATCGATGCTCATGATGTCAATCACTGGATTATCTGGTCCAGACTCGATTACTTACAGACCACCGTCATATAGCTGGAATATTGCTGAGTGCAGCGTCAAATAACAAACAAACAAACAAACTAGAATGCTGCAATTACTTCAGCAGGCAGTGCTAGAATTCCTTTTGGAAAGAAAACTACTGGTCATAGGTTTGACTCCAAGATTCTTACCAATGATGAAGCTGTGTCCTGAGATACACATGTTGTTATGTAGTCAGTTATGAAGTACTGACTTCAGACATGGAGATGCTGTATCTTGTGTATGTTCCCTAGAGATGACACCCATATTGATCCTGTTCCAGATCATAGCCCAGGTGAATTGAATCAATCTTACACACCAGATCATAGCCCAGGTGAATTACATCAATCTTACATACCAGATCATAGCCCAGGTGAATTACGTCAATCTTACAGCAGTGGTAAACATCTCCGAGCTGTGGTAACCATATCTCTTTGCTGCCCCCTGTAAATTATTTTGGTTTTGACTTTTCACTACAAATAGTCAAAATGAAAATGGTTTATAGTAGTGGTGGGACGATGCATCGCTGGATCGCGTTTTTTTACTTTTCGATACAAGTATCAATCACAATCGCACACTAAGTAAAAAGTGTCGATTCTTATCTTAAATGTATTCTTAATAAATGTTACACCAAACACTAATTGCAAGTGAAAATAAGTAGTGAACCCGTACATATTTTCATCCATTGTGCTATATTTGACACTGCCAACAGTAAATTGTTAGTGTGCAAGGTCTTTTGCCATCCTGTATGTGAAAGAGATGGCTTACACACCACAGATAAGAACACGCGCAAGTAACGTGATGCATATCGTATCGAGAGCAAGGTATCGTGATATATATTGAATCACACAGTTGATTTATGGCCCCAGCCCTTGTTTATAGGGAGCAGCAAAGTGATACAATTACCAGAGCTAAAAATATCCTTCATCTCTCACCATCTGCTTGTCTGATAAAAAGAAAATATCACATACAACCTAAGGCCGTGATCATTATGTCCCTTTAAATAATTTAATCCCTGTGAGTTCCTCAATCTTAACTTAAACATCTGACTTACGAACAAATGATTAATATATTACAACGTTTCACCTAAAACCTGCTGCTAGTGCTAATGTGTAGTGAGTACTGCTATTGTCTATTAGTATTTTATAGGATGTGCCTTGTACATTTACAAAACAAATAATAGAAAAACATTGTTTGAAGAATTTGTGAAATGAATTGTCACAAGGTAAATTTTGTATCAATCTTTGTAAACAGCTGTTATATACATCATAATCTTTACAATCATTGTTTAATTGTTTAAATGTTGACATGTGTATGTGATCTGTATGAAGAATAAAACAACCATGACAAGTTTGGTTTTTCTTGTTTTATGTTAATGTTGAGGAGGAACATTATGAAATGAGCAACTGAGATCATTAACAACTGGGATCATGAACAAATGTGATCAACAACTGGGATCATGAACAAATGTGATCATGAACATCTTGGATCATGAACAAATGTGATCATCAACAACTGGGATCATGAACAAATGTGATGAACAACTGGGATCAAGAACATATGGAATCATGAACAACTGGGATCATAAACAAATTGGATCATGAACAAATGGGATTATCAACAACTGGGATCATGAACAATGTGAGGAACATCTGGGGTCATGAGCAAATGTGATCATAAACAACTGTGATCATGAACAAATTGCATCATGAACAATGTGATCATGAACAACTGATCATGAACAATGTGATGAACAACTGGGATCATGAACAAATGTGATCATGAATCAGTATGATCACTGACAAGTATGATTGAACAACTGTGATCATAAACCAGGAAGATTGTGAACAAATATGACTGAGCCAGAATGATCATGAGCAAGTGTAATAGTGAACCAGTTTGTCTAAAACTAGTATGACCATGAACCAGCACAACCATGAACCAGTACAACCATGAACTAGTACAACCATGAACAAGTACAACCATGAACCTACACAACCATGAACCAGTACAACCATGAAATAGTACAACCATGAACCAGTACAACCATGAAATAGTACAACCATGAACTAGTACAACCATGAACCTACACAACCATGAACCAGTACAACCATGAACCAGTACAACCATGAAATAGTACAACCATGAACTAGTACAACCATGAACCTACACAACCATGAACCAGTACAACCATGAACCAGTACAACCATGAAATAGTACAACCATGAACTAGTACAACCATGAACCTACACAACCATGAACCAGTACAACCATGAACCAGTACAACCATGAACCAGTACAACCATGAACCAGTACAACCATGAAATAGTACAACCATGAACCAGTACAACCATGAAATAGTACAACCATGAACCTACACAACCATGAACCAGTACAACCATGAACCAGTACAACCATGAAATAGTACAACCATGAACTAGTACAACCATGAACCTACACAACCATGAACCAGTACAACCATGAACCAGTACAACCATGAAATAGTACAACCATGAACTAGTACAACCATGAACCTACACAACCATGAACCAGTACAACCATGAACCAGTACAACCATCGACAAGTACAACCATGAACTAGTACAACCATGAACAAGTACAACCATGAACCTACACAACCATGAACCAGTACAACCATGAACCAGTACAACCATGGACAAGTACAACCATGAACCAGTACAACCATGAACAAGTACAACCATGAACAAGTACAAACATGAACCAGTTCAACCATGAACTAGTACAACCAAGAAACAAGTACAAACATGAACCAGTACAACCATGAACTAGTACAACCATGAACAAGTACAACCATGAACTGGTACAACCATGAACAAGTACAACCATGAACCAGTACAACCATGAACTAGTACAACCATGAACAAGTACAAACATGAACCAGTTCAACCATGAACTAGTACAACCATGAACAAGTACAAACATGAACCAGTACAACCATGAACTAGTACAACCATGAACAAGTACAACCATGAACTAGTACAACCATGAACAAGTACAACCATGAACAAGTACAACCATGAACTAGTACAACCATGAACCAGTACAAACATGAACCAGTACAACCATGAACAAGTACAACCATAAACAAGTACAACCATGAACGAGTACAACCATGAACCTACACAACCATGAACAAGTACAACCATGAACTAGTACAAACATGAACTAGTACAAACATGAACCAGTACAACCATGAACTAGTACAACCATTAACAAGTACAACCATGAACAAGTACAACCATGAACTAGTACGAACATGAACCAGTACAACCATGAACTAGTACAACCATTAACAAGTACAACCATGAACTAGTACAACCATGAACTAGTACAAACATGAACCAGTACAACCATGAACTAGTACAACCATGAACAAGTACAACCATGAACTAGTACCACCATGAACAAGTACAACCATGAACTAGTACAAGCATGAACCAGTACAAACATGAACCAGTACAACCATGAACTAGTACAAACATGGACTAGTACAAACATGAACCAGTACAACCATGAACTAGTACAACCATGAACCAGTACAAACATGAACTAGTACAACCATGAACAAGAACAACCATGAACTAGTACAAACATGAACTAGTACAACCATGAACTTGTACAGCCATGAACAAGTACAACCATGAACCTACACAACCATGAACAAGTACAACCATGAACTAGTACAACCATGAACTAGTACAAACATGAACCAGTACAACCCTGAACCAGTACAACCATGAACAAGTACAACCATGAACTAGTACAACCATGAACAAGTACAACCATGAACTAGTACAAGCATGAACCAGTACAAACATGAACCAGTACAACCATGAACTAGTACAACCATGAACTTGTACAGCCATGAACAAGTACAACCATGAACCTACACAACCATGAACAAGTACAACCATGAACTAGTACAAACATGGACTAGTACAAACATGAACCAGTACAACCATGAACTAGTACAACCATGAACAAGTACAACCATGAACTTGTACAGCCATGAACAAGTACAACCATGAACCTACACAACCATGAACAAGTACAACCATGAACTAGTACAAACATGAACTAGTACAAACATGAACCAGTACAACCATGAACTAGTACAAACATGAACTAGTACAAACATGAACAAGTACAACCATGAACTAGTACAAACATGAACCAGTACAACCATGAACAAGTACAATCATGAACTAGTACAACCATGAACAAGTACAATCATGAACTAGTACAAACATGAACCAGTACAACCATGAACAAGTACAACCATGAACTAGTACAACCATGAACTTGTACAACCATGAACTAGTACAACCATGAACTAGTACAACCATGAACAAGTACAACCATGAACTAGTACAAACATGAACCAGTACAACCATGAACAAGTACAACCATGAACCTACACAACCATGAACCAGTACAACCATTAACAAGTACAACCATTTACAAGTACAACCATGAACAAGTACAACCATGAACTAGTACAACCATGAACAAGTACAGACATGAACTAGTACAACCATGAACTAGTACAAACATGAACCAGTACAACCATGAACAAGTACAACCATTAACAAGTACAACCATGAACAAGTACAACCATGAACTAGTACAACCATGAACTAGTACAAACATGAACTAGTACAACCATTAACAAGTACAAACATGAACCAGTACAACCATGAACTAGTACAACCATGAACTAGTACAACCATTAACAAGTACAACCATGAACCAGTACAACCATGAACTAGTACAACCATGAACTAGTACAACCATTAACAAGTACAACCATGAACTAATACAAACATGAACTAGTACAACCATGAACTAGTACAACCATGAACTAGTACAAACATGAACTAGTACAACCATGAATGAGTACAACCATGAACTAGTACAACCATGAACTAGTACAACCATGAACCTACACAACCATGAACAAGTACAACCATGAACCAGGGGCAGTCGGGTAGCCAAGTGGTTAAGGCGTTTGCTCGTCACGCCGAAGATCCGGGTTCGATTCCCGACATTGGTACAATGTGTGAAGCCCATTTTTGGTGTCCCCCGCCGTGATATTGTTGGAATATTTCTAAAAGCGGCGTAAAACCAAACTCACTCACTCACTACAACAATGAACCAGTAAAACCATGAACCAGTACAACCATAAAAGCAGTACAAACATGAACCAGTACAACCATGAACCAGTACAACCATGAACCAGTACAACCATGAACCTACACAACCATGAACAAGTACAGCCATGAACTAGTACAACCATGAACAAGTACAACCATGAACCAGTACAACCATGAACAAGTACAACCATGAACAAGTACAAACATGAACCAGTACAACCATGAACCAGTACAATCATGAACCAGTACAATCATGAACCAGTACAACCATGAACTAATACAACCATGAAGTAGTACAATCATGAACAAGTACAACCATGAACTAGTACAACCATGAACAAGTACAACCATGAACCAGTACAACCATGAACAAGTACAACCATGAACCAGTACAACTATGAACCAAAATGACCATGAACTAACAAGAACATACTCTAGTATGATCATGACAACCAGTAGAACCCTGGACTAGTATTATTTTGGTTGTTTGGTTTGTTGTTTAATGCCGCTCTCAGCAATATTGCAGCTATATGACGGTGGTCTGTAAATAATCTGGACCAGACAATCCAGTGATTAACATCATGAGCATCAATCCACGCAATCGGGATCAATGACATGCATCAACCAAGTCAACGAGCCTGACCACCCGATCCTGTTAGTTGCCTCTTATGACAAGCATAGTCGCCTTTTACAGCAAGCATGGGTTGCTGAAGACCTATTCTACCCTAGATCTTCATGGGTCAGTATTATTGTGAGCCAGTCTGATCATGTAATGTGTTGTTAGTTGTTTGTGAACCAGTCTGATCATGGAATGTGTTGTTTGTGAACCAGTCTGATCATGTAATGTATTGTTTGTGAACCAGTCAGATCATGGAATGTATTGTTTGTGAACCAGTCTGATCATGGAATGTGTTGTTTGTTGTTTGTGAACCAATTTGATCATGGAATGTGTTGTTTGTGAACCAGTCTGATCATGGAATGTGTTGTTTGTTGTTTGTGAACCAATTTGATCATGGAATGTGTTGTTTGTGAACCAGTCTGATCATGTAATGTGTTGTTTGTGAACCAGTCTGATCATGGAATGTGTTGTTTGTGAACCAGTCTGATCATGTAATGTGTTGTTTGTGAACCAGTCAGATCATGGAATGTATTGTTTGTGAACCAGTCTGATCATGGAATGTGTTGTTTGTGAGCCAGTCAGATCATGGAATGTGTTGTTTGTGAACCAGTCTGATCATGGAATGTGTTGTTTGTTGTTTGTGAACCAATTTGATCATGGAATGTGTTGTTTGTGAACCAGTCTGATCATGGAATGTGTTGTTTGTGAACCAGTCTGATCATGGAATGTGTTGTTTGTGAACCAGTCTGATCATGTAATGTATTGTTTGTGAACCAGTCTCATCATGGAATGTATTGTTTGTTGTTTGTGAACCAGTCAGATCATGGAATGTATTGTTTGTTGTTTGTGAACCAGTCTGATCATGTAATGTATTGTTTGTGAACCAGTCTCATCATGGAATGTATTGTTTGTTGTTTGTGAACCAGTCTGATCATGGAATGTGTTGTTTGTGAACCAGTCAGATCATGTAATGTGTTGTTTGTGAACCAGTCAGATCATGTAATGTGTTGTTTGTGAACCAGTCAGATCATGGAATGTGTTGTTTGTGAACCAGTCTGATCATGGAATGTGTTGTTTGTGAGCCAGTCTGATCATGTAATGTGTTGTTTGTGAGCCAGTCAGATCATGGAATGTGTTGTTTGTGAACCAGTCTGACCATGTAATGTGTTGTTTGTGAACCAGTCTGATCATGTAATGTGTTGTTTGTGAACCAGTCTGACCATGTAATGTGTTGTTTGTTGTTTGTGAACCAGTCTGATCATGTAGGCTGTTCTGTACAGGACTTATTTACATGGACATATTTATACTTTTCACCTGAATGCTGAATTCTATCCCAGTTTATGTTAAATGTGAATGTTGAAAAAAACACCTGAACATATATCTGTTTTGGGGAATATTAGTTCACATAATACAATCACTTTATCAGAATGGCTCTGAAGCGAAATATTTGCACAGGTAATGTCATTTTTAAGTTTGAATTCTGATTGTGCGTCATTGTATTCTGATACAGTCGATAGTTGTTCTTAATATCAATCACTGGTTTGTCTGGTTCAGACTCCTATTTACACTCGGCCGTCATATAGCTGAAATATTGCTCCTCTGTATACATTAAAGGAAAAGAAAAAAATACTCTTTCAATTATGGAACTATTGTCAAGAATAAACAGAATCAATCAAACATACTGCCACACAACAGATTGCATACAAAAAAGCAATTTGAACCTCCATTTCGCAGACCGCTCCGTGGTCCAGTGATTTAGCGTCCGCCCGGAGAGCGGAAGGTCCGGGGTTTGATCCCCGGCCGCGTCATACCAAAAGACGTTAAAATCTGGTACTTGTTATTACCCTACCTGGCGCTCGGCTTTATGGGGCTAAAACAAGGACTGGTCCGCACGGAATCAGAATAATGTGTCTGAGTTGGGTATTCATGTTAAACTGTGGCATGGTATCTCAGTGGGCTACCCCTATAATATCATCTCTATTCCGGACTAGTACAAGCAGCCACACACACGCATGCACGTCGCTATATAAGTGCAATAATCTCGAACACGACGTTAAAGTTCAACCCCATTTCACCTCACCTCAATGTCTGATCACCCTGATAATGAAGGCCAGGCGACCTGAGAACTGATTGTGCAATGTGGTCAAAGCGTCTGTAAAATCTCAAATGTAAAGGGAGCTTACTTCTGCAACCTTATCAGTTTAGCTCGGCATAACAGCACAATAATGACGTCACACCCGTTCACATCAAACTGAAAAAAATACAATATAACTACATGGTGACACGACAATTTTAAGTCTCTAATGTTCGCATTTCTTCATGACTATGAACGCGTTCCTTCTGACTTATATATGTTTGAACAAAGCTGAAACGTCAGTCAACTTCAGTGTATGCATGACCACATCGTTGTATACGTGTCTCTAAATACATTCTGCCAGAGGTACTGTCAAACTATTCCCAATCTGACATTTTGTACCTATCTCTTGACACCAACAGCGGGTACCCTGGTAGGGTCGGGTAATAGGGGTGTGGGTACCCGGGTAGTAAAATTGGACTCGTCCCAGCCCTAGTGTCTGTTGTTTCATCCATCAATCATGACCACTGTCCACATTCAGGACTCTTAAGTCATTATCTAAACGTTCAGTACACTACACCATTTCATTATTTTACTGGAACCCTCATACTGCCCGCCTGGACCCTTAGAATTAATGGACCCCAACTCTTCTAAGTCATAGGTAAACGCTGTGGGTACGATGACACGCAAGTCTGACCACCCCATCCATTTGGTCGCCTCGTACGGTCAGCGTATGCTGCTGGGGCCTATTCTAACCCGAACTTACCACGAAGTTGAAGCTGTGAAGATACGGCGTAGAACCATGCTTGCCGTAAAACGTCGCGTCGTAAGAGGCGACTAACGGGATCAGGTGGTCAGGCTCGCTGACTTGGCTGACGTATGTCCTTGTATCCCAATTGTGTAGATGGATGCTCATCATGCCAATCACTGGATTGTCTGGTCGAGAATGGATAATTTACAGACCGTCGTCATATAGCAGGAATATCGCTGAGTGCGGCGTTAAACAACAAACAAACAAAGCAAGCCGAGTTATACCATACACACTGATTCCGTGCTTGGAATAGTGAGTGAGTGAGTGATTTCGGTTTTACGCCGCTTTTAGCAATATTCCAGCAATATCACGGCGGCAGACACCAGGAATGGGCTTCACACATTGTACCTATGTCGGGAATCGAACCCGGGTCTTCGGCGTGACGAGCTAACGCTTTAACCACTAGGCTACCCGACCGCCCCGTGCTTGGAATAAGACGACTGAATTGATGATCGGGTGGTTAAAATGTGTGACACAATGTTTTGACGGCGTCGGTCATTCCTCAGACCAGTAACCACGAGTGTGTATAGCGCGAATTCTATCTGACGGACATGGAGGCGTGCCGTAGCTGGAGATTGCTGACAAAGAGAAAAGAAATTTTACTGCCTGACAAAAGCAACACACAACGACGTTTTTGTTTGTTGTTTATCGCCGCACTGAGAAATATTCTAGCTGTATGACGGCGGCCTGTAACTTTTCGAGTCTTGACCAGACAATCCAGTGATCGACATTGTGAGCAATGGTCCCTCCAGATACGATGACACGCAATAAACCAATTCACTTAGCCCGACCACCAAGGCCTTTTGGTCGTATCCCCAAGGCATGAATGCTGCTCATATGGGTGCTTCAACACACAACAAACAGACACATTGCTTGTTAGGTGAGGTGAAATGGGGTTTAACGTCGCGTCCAAGATTATTGCACTTATATAGCGACGTGCATGCACGGGTATGTGTGTGTGTGTGTGGCTGCTTGTACTAGTCCGGACTGATGCCGATTTATAGTGCTAGCACACTGAGATACCATGCCGCAGGTTAACATGAATACCCCACTCAGACACAGGATACTGACTCCGAGCCGACCAGTCCTTGTTTTAGCCCCTAAATGCCGAGCGCCAGACAGGGTAACTACAAGTACCTTCTTTTAACGTCTTTTGGTATGACGCGGTTGGGGATCGAACCCCGGACCTTCCGCTCTCCGGGGGGACGCTCTACCATTAGACCACGGAGGCGGTCCACATTGCTTGTGGCGTTAAATTACTCACTCATTCATGCAGCTGAGATTTGACTAAATGGGGGCGGTGGAGTGCCTAGTGGTTAAAGCTTTCGCTCGTCACGCCGAAGACCCGGGTTCGATTCCCCACATGGGTACAATGTGTGAAGCCCATTTCTGGTGTCCGCCGTGTTATTTTTGGAATATTGCTATAAGCGGCGTAAAATCATACTCACTAACGTGACTGAATGGGTGTTATCGGATGGTTATTGGAACCAGACAACTTGGGTTTGTTTGCTCCAGGCCCGACTACACTGCAGACTGCCGTGGTGTACGTAACATGTTTTGAACAGCGGCCGGCATGAAGCAACATGTATTTGCTCAGTTACTGTAGCCGAAGCAATCCCCATTGTGATAAGACCTGCCGTGGGTGGTATACTATGCTTATATCACATGGCACAAGAAGACTTGAGGCTGTGTGGTTATTTTGTTTACACGCTATATGTTATACAATATCGCGATGTTGGTGGGTTGAACTTGTTATCAGATCATCGCTCGTTCTGGAGAACACCCTAAACGTTGTCGTTTTTGTGCATCAAGTTGTGACATTTGAGATGACACCAAAACATAAACGAATCTCTGGAGCATGTCATCAGTAGCCCCTGCTGCCTGGTATACAGACACATGTCATCAGTAGCCTGCTGCCTGGTATACAGACACAGGAGGAGGAGGGTGCAGTCTGAGCTACAGACACATGTCGGAGGAGGGTGCAGTCTGAGCTACAGACATGTTGGAGGAGGGTGCAATCTGAGCTACAGAAATATGTGGGGGGAGGATGCAATCTGAGCTACAGACACATGTCGGGGGAGGGTGCAATCTGAGCTACAGGAATATGTCGGAGGAGGGTGCAATCTGAGCTACAGACATTTTGGAGGAGGATGCAATCTGAGCTACAGAAATATGTGGGGGGAGGATGCAATCTGAGCTACAGAAATATGTGGGGGGAGGATGCAATCTGAGCTACAGACATGTCGGAGGAGGATGCAATCTGAGCTACAGACACATGTCGGGGGAGGGTGCAATCTGAGCTACAGACACATGTCGGAGGAGGATGCAATCTGAGCTACAGACACATGTCGGAGGAGGATGCAATCTGAGCTACAGACACATGTCGGGGGAGGGTGCACTCTGAGCTACAGACACATGTCGGGGGAGGGTGCACTCTGAGCTACAGACACATGTCGGGGGAGGATGCAATCTGAGCTACAGACACATGTCGGGGGAGGGTGCTGTCTGAGCTACAGACACATGTCGGGGGAGGGTGCACTCTGAGCTACAGACACATGTCGGGGGAGGATGCAATCTGAGCTACAGACATGTCGGAGGAGGGTGCAATCTGAGCTACAGACACATGACGGAAGAGGATGCAATCTGAGCTACAGACATGTCGGAGGAGGATGCAATCTGAGCTACAGACACATGTCGGAGGAGGACGCAATCTGAGCTACAGGAATATGTCGGAGGAGGGTGCAATCTGAGCTACAGACACATGTCGGGGGAGGGTGCAATCTGAGCTACAGGAATATGTCGGAAGAGGGTGCAATCTGAGCTACAGACACATGTCGGAGGAGGATGCAATCTGAGCTACAGACACATGTCGGAGGAGGGTGCAATCTGAGCTACAGGAATATGTCGGAGGAGGGTGCAATCTGAGCTACAGACACATGTCGGGGGAGGGTGCAATCTGAGCTACAGGAATATGTCGGAAGAGGGTGCAATCTGAGTTACAGACACATGTCGGAGGAGGATGCAATTTGAGCTACAGACACATGTCGGGGGAGGATGCAATTTGAGCTACAGAGATAAGTCGGAGGAGGGTGCAATCTGAGCTACAGACATGTCGGAGGAGGATGCTCCCCAAGATAGGAAACCAGGTCAGGGAGATGTCGGGTACCTCGGAGAACACAAACAACATTATAAACATCAGAGGGCCGTGAAGATCCGGGGTAGAATAGGTCTTCAGCAACCCATGTTTGCCGTAAAAGGCGACTAGGCTTGTCGCAATCTCATTAAAATCAGACCTTTAGCGGTAGCGAGAACTAAGGTCTGATTTTAATGAGATTGGGCTTGTCGTAAAAGGCGACTAACGGGATCGGGTTGTCAGGCTCGCTGACTTGGTTGATGCATGTCATCGATCCCAATTGCGTGGATCGATGCTCATGATGTCAATCACTGGATTGTCTCGTCCAGATATGATTATTTACAGACCGCCGTCATATAGCTGGACTATTGCAGAGTGCGGCGTTAAACAACAAATATTAACATCATAGCCTATGCCCCCTTGTGAAGAATCTAACCTGGACTTAGTGTGCCGACAAACTTCGAATTCGCTATGGCTAATATTCAGTTTCCACACAATCTCTCGTCACATTTGTCAGAGTGAACACCCAGTGCAAACGTCTTGCGGTTCAACATGCAATGGTGTACGATGTTCACGAATTGTAGTGATTATCTGGTCAGTATGTATTGCGCCTCTATGTTTTGATCAGTGACCAATACCGATACACCATTAGAATCATCAAGTGGCTAGCAGGAGTACGGTAGTAGTATTCAGGCTCAATTTAAATGGTACACATCTTGGCAACCATTGGCCCCCATATCCAGAAATACTCCGGGAAACAACATCTCCCTCCGTGTCATGTGACATGCTTTTAGCACACAGACAGACACAAACTTGGTTACATAATCTTTAACAGAAAACCTACACTTTTCGTCACATAGGAACCTAGTAGATCAATCAATTTATTTTATGTCGACAAGAACGCAATTTAGGATAAAGCCACTTAAAACCTTACACTGTAAACGTCCGTAATAACTATAAAGTAAGTAGTTCGAAATGTTTGAACGGTTAAATAATTGACCTCCACATGTGAAAGCCCTTATATATAAGAAGAGTATTGTCGCGTACGGAACGGCTACGAGCCTCCATTTTGTCAGTCGTCAAAGAGACAGCCAAGTTATATAGCGTTCAAAAGTCAAACTATTTTAAGGGTATTCAAGAACCAATATACGTGTCTGAAAACAGATCATTTTACAGCTGATGCTCAACCGAAAATTGTAATTTCTTTTAAAGTGAAAAATCGAAAACGTATTTACCATTTATAATGAAGCATTATTTAAAGTTTCTCAACAAGAACGGCATCAGGTGAAAGCTTATTCTATGTTAAATATGAAATGCACGCCCAATGTTTGGTTTAATCAGTTTAACTATGACATCAGTTTATTAACCAGCTCAAATTATATTTCGTTCTGACTAATCAAGGGTATGATTTAAGGCGTATACTCAAACACATTTAACAAAACTGACACATAGACAGACATGCTTAGACACCCGTGAAGATCTGGGGTAGAATAGGTCTTCAGCAACCCATGCTTGCTGTAAAAGGCGACTGCTTGTCGTAAGAGGCGACTAACGGAATCGGGTGGTCAGGCTCGCTGACTTGGTTGATGCATGTAATCGTATCCCAGTTGTGTGGATCGATGCTCATGATATCAATCACTGGAATGTCTTGTCCAGACTCGATTTATAGCTGGAATATTGCTGAGTGCGGCGTTAAACAACAAACAAACAAACATACTTAGAGATATGCGCATGCATGTCAACAGTTCCGCCAGGGAGCAATGTAGAATGTACTAAATATCTATTATATATAATGTGCCATTTAAACAGAAATCGAGTACTCTTCTACGGTTTGAACGTTTTGTCTCATGTTTTTCAGTACATTTATTGAAACTAACATATCCAATATGGCCGCCATGGAGGAATGAAAATATTATGAAAAATGAACATTTTGAAAAGTATTTACCCAACACTACATCTGTAAATTACATAACTATCATAATTAAAGACTACTTATCTGATATAGGTAATCTATTTGACTGCCCAACGCTTTCCATCAAGGGCACATGTAAGACTAGTCGTTATGACATGTATACCACTGATGTCCGTCTGTTTATATCTCTATTGGGGCGGTCGGGTAGCCAAGTGGTTAAAGCGTTCGCTCGTCACGCCGAAGACCCGGGTTCGAATCCCGACATGGGTACAATGTGTGAAGCCCATTTCTGGTGTCCCCCGCCGTGATATTGCTGGAATATTGCTAAAAGCGGCGTAAAACCATACTCACTCACTCACTCACTTATATCTCTATTTTCTTTTTTCCGATCGAGACCCGTGAAGATCCTGGGTAGAATAGGTCTTCAGCAGCCCATGCTTGCCGTAAAATGCGACTATGCTTGTCGTTAGAGGCGACTAACGGGATCGGGTGGTCAGGCTCGCTGACTTGGTAGATGCATGTCATCGATCGCAATTGCGTGGATCTATGCTCATGATATCAATCACTTGATGATATCAATCCAGACTCAATTATTTACAGACAGCCGTCATATAGCTGGAATATTGCTGAGTGCGGCGTTAAACAAAAAAACAGACCAAAATCTTTCCGATCGGAAAGTACAGATACAAACTAGTATTGGGACACACAGCCGTGTGTAAAGCGAACTGTAAAGTGAATTGGCAAATATAAGTGTCATAATTACCGACAGTTTAGTTGCCCGACTTTTGCTCTATTAAACAGTTGCTGTTGGCAACTTAATAACTTACCGTAATATATATGGTGGAATTACCTTTATAAGATAGCTAGGCGATAAATCGGAAAGAACAATGAAGAACGAAGCGTGGTTTATTTCACGATGAAACATTGTTCTATCATGACGTCATTCCTGGAGATTCGAACATGCGCTCGCAACTTCTTGACGTCATATGTTTGACGGCGTTATTTTTTAGGGGGGTTGGTTGGTTGGTATGTTGTTTTACGCCGCACTCAGCTAGATTCCAGCTATATGACGGCGGTCTGTAAATAATCGAGTCTGGACCCGACAATCCAGTGATTGATATCATGAGCATCGATCCACGCAATTGGGATCGATGACATGCATCAACCAAGTCAGCGAGCCTGACCACCCGATCCCTTAGTCGCCTTTTACGACAAGCATAGTGACCTTTTACGGCAAGCATGGGTTGCTGAGGACCTATTCTACCCCGGGATCTTCACGGGTCTTTCGAGAGGGGAGTGTCTAGTGAGTTGTTCTCCGTAGATGTAGCGTCTAGTGAGTTGTTCCCCATAGATGTAGAAGGGCAACGCAGATAAACGCGATGGCCGAACGATATGAACCAAACCCGGGAGAGATATGACAATCAGTATTGGAGACAAGGTACAGGTAATCAACTTGAGGATTGTGAGAATATGCGGGAAATACCCACCTGTGCTTAAAATGGACTTGTCCGACGTTGCCGAGGTGGGATTCTATTAACGGAGTCATCGTTATTTAAATAGGTGTTAATATTTTTAAAGACTGTACATTTTATCAACATCTTTAAAGAGGCTGTACATAATGCTGATATCTCATATAAGAAATAAACGACTCGTGGTCGTTGTTTATCGTCAAATAAAACACTGCAGGGAGAATAAACCACTCTGGGCTGCGTCCCTCATGGTTTATTCTCCCTGCAGTGTTTTATTCTATGATAAACAACTCTCACTCGTCGTGTATTTCTTAACTAACCGTATTTTGTTTACATAAGGAATAGCAGCGTATGTGGGATTTCAGTTTAAACGTAGGTCGCATCAAACTGTATATAGAGAGAATCCAGGAAGGCTGGAGTTAAATTCAATATTATATAAAGGTCGCGTAAAGCGCACAAGCGAAAACCCAGTTTGTACTTTAAGCCGCATTTATCAGAAGTCAGTATTTCGTTTTAGTTTAGTGGCGCTGTTATCAAGCAGTTTGCAAGCAAATCCTGTCAAACGTTTTTGGCAAAAGTTCGGTATGCATGTATAGAAACAAGCCAGAAGCCCAGTTTATAGGAACACGTCGTATTAATGGTAGGCAGGAGACCTTTTTATAGAAACAAGTCGTGTGATTGGTAAGCTCGGCCCCGTCTCTAATATCACACTATAGTTGACGAAGCGCATAGTGAGCCGGGAACCAGCTTATGTGATTGGTACATAGGAAGGAACCCCGTTTATACTGTCATGTGGAATGAACGCCATTCATGCACAAACTCAGTTTGGAAGTACGCCGCAAAAAATATCAGTCGTTCCACTAGAAAGACAACAAAATTGATTGATGTGGTTTACTTGAAACGCTACACACAGGGAAATGGCCCTACTTTCAATTACCGCCGGAATACCGCTGTATAACTATGATGTGGTTAAAACTGGTTTCTGTAGTCTACTATTTCCTGCATGCGCCACGATGCCACTTGACAAAAGTAAAAAAAAGGAAATGTAAGCTTTAAAGGCGTATTTATAAATAAATACTCAATTATAGGGACATGCACACTTTTGGTTGTAAAATTTTTGTGTGGCATTCTGTGTGTCTTCACCAGCAGTTCGGGCGGTTGTGTAGTCTAGCGGTTAAAGCGTTTGCTCGTCACACCGAAGGCCCGGGTTTGATTCCCACATGGGTACAATAGGTGAAGGTCATTTCTGGTGTCCCGCGTCGTGATATTCCTAGGATATTGCTAAAGCGGCGTAAAACCATACTCACTTACTCACCAGCATTAAAAGTGTTTCCATTGGTAGCGCTCTCGTGCGTGGATGATGGTTGATAGGAGTAACATGCTAGTTTCCGTGAAATAAGGTGAGGTGAGGTGAAATGGGGTTTAACGTCGCGTCCAAGATTATTGCACTTATATAGCGACATGCATGTACGTGTGTGTGTGGCTGCTTGTACTAGTCCGGATTTATAGTGCTAGCCCACTGAGATACCATGCCGCAGTTTAACATATATACCCCTCAGACACAGTATACTGACTCCGACCGACCAGTCCTTATTTTAGACCCTTAAATAGCGCCAGACAGGGTAACAACAAGTACCATCTTTTAACGTATTTTGGTATGACGCGGCCCCGGACTTTCCGCTCTCCGGGCGGACGCTCTACCACTAGACCACGGAGGCGGTCCCGTGAAATATGACGAAATTCAAAATAGAAGGTATGTGTTGGCGGTGCTTCAAGGATTTGTCTTAAATTGATGATCGGGAGATATTTTACAGACAGCTCAGAGAAACAAGACATTTTCTTTGAGTAGCCTTATAAAAACATGGCTTACTGCCCTCAAATTAATTGTTACTATACATACTGATGGACAAAAATAAGGGAACACATGAATCATTCCAAAATAGTGTTAACTGTCCCGTTCATTTAAAATCATTTAATAAAGATTAATAATATCTACAAATAAGTCTCTGAGTGATGTTTTAGAATCTAGAGTGTCCAGAGAATTACTAAAAGCAATCTCCTGCGTCTAGGTCGGTGGTGTCGCCAAGTGTCGGAGGCGTTCGCTCGTCAAGTCGAAGGCCCGGGTTCGATTCCCCACTTAGGTGCAATGTGTGAAGCCCATTTCTGGTATCCCCGGCGTGATATTGCTAAAAGCGGCGTAAAACCATACTCACTCACACGTGTTATCATCGGGGAACATATGCCACCCAACGAGTCCCGTTAAAGCCGTTCGCTTATGTATTTCCCTCAGTATAAATGTAACAGCACCGGTGGCCGAGACGTCAAGGGCGCAACAATTCGCTGTGCAGAGTTGCGTCCCTTGGGCACGCCAGAAACCTATGATTGTGGGTTCGAATCCCGGTTCGCCCCGATTATGTTTCTAGGTTTGTCAGCACCATACCCGTGGTCGTGAGTTTCACCGAAGTGGTAAACATCTGAGACCTGCATCACTTAGGGTTTTCCTCCCACATTAATTAAGCTGAGACGCCGAGATAAAACTGAAATACTGTTAAAAGCGGCGTTAAACCAAACACACTCACTGTAAGAATAGATATTGTGCTTTTTATCTATTCTATGGTCAAGATGTGAATTTAATAACAGGTCATATGTACAATATGGGACGCTCTTATCAAATATATAACATATTTACAAAATCTTTATTTATATACGATAATGAATCATGATTTATTATGTTTTATATGTAACAATATATATATATATGTGTGTGTGTGTGTGTGTGTGTGTGTGTGTGTGTGTGTGTGTGTGTGTGGTGAAAGTCAAACACCCTATAGTAATATATAATTATATCATCAGCTGATATGATGGGTGAACGCTACCATATCACTTAAACGAATGAGATTATCAAACTGCAATCCTTACATGCCCAACCAGTGTTTTATAACATGTAATTTATTACACAATATATAACAGTAAAATTAACAGTGGCACATTGTTGCGTAACACCTTAACATTCAGCGACTTAATCGCTTAGTTCCCCGGGGTGATAAGAGGCATATCTCACCGACATGTGGTCCATCTAACAGTAAATGTTTATAACCAGTGGTCCCATGATTTGAGCGAGAGGGGCGGGGCTGAACTGCGACACCCCGGGGATCGTGTGTGTGTCCCGGACGCCTAATGAAGAACACATACGTAATGATCTCAGCATGAAACAAGCCTATTACTCACGTCGTCCGAATCCCTTTATCATAATAACCAACTGCTTTCAATAAATGCGCGGACATTTTTATACAAATTTCCTAAATATGCAAAATAATACTTATGGTTCAAATATGTTGACCCTTTGGGTGTTTTTCATTTCCAGCACACATTTTGCCTCGATATACATGTAAAACAGTAATAAAATAGCTATGCATGCAATCACTATATTTAAAACAGGCTCATGACATGCATAAACCGACATATAACGACAAAATCGTGTTATATAATTAAGGTTACCGCTAACCATTTATTAAATATACGTGTGTTTTTTTACGGTGAAATATTTAGTGGACAAAGTTGAACACCACAATACCTATTCATTTTAGGTCATTTTGACAATGCCGTACTTTACTTAATAAGCACAACAGCTGAATTCAGGGTTGTAAACGTGAAATACGATCTCCTGTCAGTCATAGAAGAGACGTTTATGGCTCCCTGTGCTGTTCAGGTAAAACAATAAGTTTATGCGTGTAACTCTCCACTCATATATTAATAATAACATTCAGTATATCTGCCAGTGCCACACAATGAGTGGCTGATTTACACAGACGTTGTTAACCCCAAAGAGCTTGTGGCACGTTTACCTCTCTCAATTAAACACGGGCCCTTCTGAAGGGTTAAATACTAGTGGAAGAAAGTGATGCGCGGTGTTTGTATCTTGGGATATATTAATATATACAGCATATGAAGTACGATTAGGTATTTGTTTCGTGTTTAATGTTGTGGGGTGGTAAAAGCCATATTACTACAACAGGTGTGACGAACTTATATACATATGTGTATATCTCGAGATTAGTCTTAAACGTAGTTTGTGTCCACATGGGATTAAATTTGCAACAAACACACGTACCAACATTTATAAGCCTTGTCATATACACTGAAAATATATCTAAAGTGTTTGTTTACATTTTTAAAGTAACATTAAGCGAATTATTTTTTTAAGATATGCTTTTATAGTATTTGTATGTAATCCAGTGATTTTTTCTATTATTCACCGTTTAAGGGTCAGTTTACAAACGGAAGGACAAAATAAATGCCCCAAAACTTTTGTCAATTGTGTTATTTGAACGTGCCAGTTTAAAATGACAATACCAGGAAATTGAACTTCGTTAATCATCTGTGCGACATTTTAATCGCCAAAACCAATTCTCTCACGATTAACTAGTTGTTTGCTACTGCTAGTAGCCTTGCAAATCACGGAATGTAACCCTTCACATTTGCCCAAGACAGGTGCCCCAGTTTAATGGACGCACACTCTAAACAATACTCCGCCACGAAAACATAGTCCCATTGCAATAATTAACTACTGTTCACCTGAAGTGTGATATGCATATCTTACAGCTATGATAACAACGTGATGTAATCGCCCACTGAGCCCGTGAGTACTGGTGTTCGATACGCATGGTCACGCTAATTAATTGAGCGCCACGTTGGCGTAGGGATTTCCAGCGAGAAAGTAGTGCAGTTATGTTGTGAGAATGTTAGTAAGGTTAGGGGGAGAATCAGAACTGGTGAATGTGTGGTGCGATATACTCAAACTTAAATGTCGAGAATAAGACTCGATACTAAGCGAAGGTTTCCCCATGCCTTCTAACATGGAGTACATATTACGGATTCTGTTGATGATCGGGATCCTCCGTTTGTGCAAAGGTGAGTGTTTTACTGTTGCCACCGATCTCCCGTGCATTATTCATGCCTCGAGCGTAGCGTATCACAAAAGCGCTGATTTCCCGTTTACGGATCCCGTTATTATCTTAGGGGACTGACCGGGGCGGCCAATCTTGACCACAGCCTTAAACCCGTTCCATATGCAGGCGGGTAAATAGCGAAACATGCAGAAATCAGTTGATAGTTGTGTCTTAACCGCGGTCGCCATTTTGCCGATCTATTTTGGCCATTTCTTGACATGATTTAGAAAAAACAAGCCGGTTTTGCATTAGTTTACAGAATCTGCCCTCCTATGGAACCTCCTGACAAGGGGATAAATGATTTCTTTCCCAAGATGTGTATTATGCCAATATATTCCACCCCGTAGTGAATGAAAATGACGTGTGTAGGTTGGTCAACACGCAACTCCTTAGGAAAAAAACAGTACAATAAAACTGGACTTGGGGAAACCTTGAGGTCACGTGACAGTGGGCCTTCCGAGGGTTATTAGCACCGTTATGTGAGGTGCACGGGCGTGATGAGCGACACGTGCAGTAATTGTTGATTAGACAATGATGTGAGGTGTTGTATATTTCACCTCCCGTAATATACACGTGCGATATGACGTTTAGCGTGTAGTCATGTAAACATACCGGGAATGTGTGTTACGCTGGTAGTGATGTACTACGTCAGATAGTTCGTACGGTTCGTAATAATTATACATGATTAAATTGTGAACCAATGATGACCCAAGCATGTCTTTTGAAATATAAAAAACGTGATTGAGCTGTGAAGGGATGTAACTTTACAGTTCAGGGCAGTATCAACAATGTAAATACATATTTAACAAATGTTAACATTTAATCATATTTGTGTACATAAATCTTATTAAATAACTATAATGACTTATATGCATAACCTACCATTGTTTGATATGAGATTTATTGCTTTCATAACCAAAATTATTAAACATGTACAAAAGTGGCCTCAGTGGAAGGGCTATTTAATATCAAGGACCAAGGTCCATGTTAATATATCTACCAGTTAATTTTTAGTTCACTGAAACTAATAATTGTGGTAAACCTTTTCCATGATACACTCATTTTTGTATGGAAAAGGAAGCTATTACTATTAGTGTTTTATTTATTTATTTATTGTTTCCTTCATTAAGGACATAATTTTTTCTCATTCTCAGTTTGACATTACAAGCCAAATATGCTGAGAAAAGACATTAAGTGGTCATACATGTAGTTTGATATTAGAAAACAAGTTCCCATGCTATTAAGTTTAACGTGGCATTGTTGATGTAAACTGATAAAACGTTAATTTACAATGTCAGAATCAAGAGCTGGTATTGTGTTCCAAGATGTATTTTCCAAAACCTCATTAGCTAAGCAGTTTAAATGATTTATGGGTGTGTAATCTGGAAGCAGGGTTGTGTTTCTCCAGGTCTGAGACAGGCCTTAACAAACCTCCAGGTGTAAATAGCCGATTATCTTACAACTCTCTCTGACAGCTGTAAATAGCTGCCAGTATGGCAGGGAAATACGACAGGTATGACTGGCAAATGTCAAATATTATATCCTCTCCTCCTGATGCTGGCTCCCAGCAGGAGGTAGTTCTGGCCTGAGAGAGGGAGGGGTGAGGCTGGGGGAAAGGGGGAGGAGACATTGGGGGCAGGAGGTAGTTCTGGCCTGAGAGGAGGGGAGAGGCTTTTTTGGGGGAGGACACACTAACTGGGGGGCAGGAGGTAGTTCTGTCCTGAGAGAGGACGGGAGAGGCTTTTTTTGGGGAGGACACACTAACTGGGGGGCAGGAGGTAGTTCTGTCCTGAGAGAGGACGGGTGAGGCTTTTTGGGGGGAGGACACACTAACTGGGGGGCAGGAGTTAGTTCTGGGCTGAGAGGGAGGGGTAAGGCTATTATTACTTGGGGGGGGGGGGGTGACTTGGGGCAGGAGGTATTTTGGTCTGATGGAAGAGAGTGGGGGGGGGCATGGGCTTGAATATGAGGAAACTCTATCATATAGGTCTGCTGTGAGAGAGGATGATTGATTGTCACAGACTAGTGGGAAGGAATGGACGAGGAGGGAAGGAGTGAGATAGTGTAAGGGAGTGAGTGAAAGAAAAGCTTAGAGAAGTGTAAAATTAGATTGAGGAGATAATGAGAGGGAGGGATGGAAACATAAGACAAAGAGTGAGTGAGTGAGTATGACTTTATGCTGCTTACAGCACTATTCCAGCAGTATCGAAAGGGGGACATCAGAAATGGGCTTCACTCATTGTACCCATGTGGGGAATAGAACCCAGGATGTTTGCGTGACGAGCGAACAAATAACCACTAGGCATGTGAAACATCACCCCTTCAGATAAAGAGAAGATATATTTCAGTATTTTACTGGTACCTGAGCCTGCAGAACAGAAACATCAGCAACATTTTATTAAAGCCTGCTATCTGTAGGTGGAGGCCAGATTAATTGTATGTGTGGGACAATGCATTTTACACAGGGATTTATCTAGACCTGGTCAGTATTCAGCCCCAAGTCTGAAGCAAATGTCAGTAAAAATTCCCAAATGGGAATTTGTAATTTCCCATTCATGTTAATATAGTTACAACTAGTGTGATGGCTTGTATTTTACTGACAACAGACCCAATAAGGATGAAGGGCCTTGAATGCTTAATTTACATTATTGCACCGAATGCAATCTAACAATGCAATGTTAAAATGCTTCCGAAATAATGGAGTCCTAATTTTGGACAAACTAACAATATTCTCCCAATTTGGCTGTCAAGGGCTGTTAAATCCCAGATAAGGCCCTGTGACAGCAGCAGGTTGAAAAAAACTCTTTCTGTCATCATTATGCTGTGTAAATGTTTGCTTAACATTAATTTTGAGGAACTAAATGAATTAGGTTCTATTTTGATTTTAAACTCGCATGAACCGAGGGCTATGGTGATTTTACTACGCCCGTCAGTCTTGACTTGAGGTTACTTTTTCAACATCTATGTCTCATAAAATTTACACAAAACTGCCACGCTAAAGAAAGTCAACTCCCATGTTTGATAGTGGTTAAAAACAAGAAAAACAAGAAATAGTTAGCCGATGGTGATGTATTTGATACATGTATCATAGATGTGTTTTAGACCTATTTTGCAGTGTTTCGGGGACCATTTTCATCTGAGTAACATCTTTATAACATGTTTGTAATTCTTTGGTCAAATCCAGTTTTCAAGTTCATGCTTTATTTGCCAGCAGTCTCAGAGGTCTGTCAGGGTAAGGATTTTTTTCACTTGTCCTAGAACATGATCTGCGACAGAGTTTCATCCATCTACCTATAAAAGTGGTAACCATTGAGGAAATGTCATTTGATTACTAGGGCATAGGGGTGTTTTACCTGGGACTACTTAGTGGTACAATAGAGAGATTAATAGCAATGTATTTATTCAAATACTTAGTAATGGGATAAGATTAAATAAAAAAAAATTCCCATTAAGAAATGTGAGTGAACAAAGTGTTACGATAGATAAATAAACGATGCAATAAGATATAAATGTTTTTTTTGTTTTAATTTTGTGCACCCCTGTTCACAGTAAAGTTGTTGATCAACATGCCCATGTTGTCTAACCAAAGTCACTCATCTCTGACTGTTCCTGGATTGTCTAATTGCTACTGTTTACCTGTTTTTTAAAGTTAGACGAAGCAGGTTGATGCTTGTCATTTATCCTTCCTTAATCTTACCAGTCTCAGACAAGCGTCTATGTTAATTTCAAACCCTGCCAATGATGCTGAATCTTTGCACGGATGCTCCTAGAAATGGCATCTTTACGAATTGTATCATTGTGAAATCGGATCGGCAGTCAGTATGTGGTAAGCGCCGTAACATGTGGCGTGTTTTTGGTATTTTGATTTTTGACTCAGCTATGACCTTTTTGTGTGTTTCACCTTCAGCCTTTGCATTGGGCAGACAAGGTCACACATGTTTTTGCGCAGGTAAAAATACCCAGGTGATAAAATCACATGACATAATGAGGAGAGTATAAGGTCATTTATAGAATATTTTTGTTTGTCAACATCCAACCAAACTTTTGTACAGATAATATGGCCCTTTTAAAGAGAATATTCTTGCTTCTCATCATTAATGGACCTTAGAGGGAACAATAATCATGATATTATGAAAAGGTTTAAGGATACTTATTAAGATATTTTTTATTCTTATCATCAACCGACTTGTACCTGGAAAGTGATGTGAGATGGTTGTACATTGCATGATGCATTAACACAATTAACACAATGATGTGATGATTTCGATGATTTCGGGTCACTGCCAACCAATGCTTGTTGTACGAGGTAACTGAGTGGATTGGGTGGTCCCTCTGCAATCCCTCTGCAATTGTGATTGGTTGATTATGTGTCATCGTAACCTGACAGCATGGGATGTTGCTCTTGATGTCAATCACTGGTTTGTCTGGTCCGGTCCCAATTATTGACAGGCTGCTGTCATTGCTGAAACATTTCTGAGTGAGGCGTCAAGCAACATGCTGAGAAACACTATTGAGGAAATATATTGGAAAACAGTTTCTTTGAACCATTTTGAATTATTAAAATGTTGTATCTAGTTTTGCCTTGTGGGGGTTGGATTCTTTTGTTATTGTGAATATTTAATTGTTTGCATATTTGTGTCAGATGAGCTAAGCCCTAGGGACAAATTTAAATTTAATAAAGTTTTGTTATTGTAAGATAGACTTGAGTAAAAGGACGTTTGGTTACATGGATACTTGTTCCTGAAACTATGCCTATATATCTCACAAGTGGGGAAGAAGTGCAGTTTGCTGTTAAGGTATTCTCATAATTCATACTTTTTTCTTCTTTCATAGAAACAAGTTGGACTTAAAAGCAATTGCAGGTTGCGACTGTTTCCAGAGCAAATATATTGTCCAATGTTTTTTTAATAAACTGTCACGGGAGTGGGGTCATATGTAGTCGATACCCAAAGACATTTGAGAATACTAGCCCAAATATGGCCCTTAGCATAATTTTCAGTAGATTTTAATATTATATATAGACTATTATTAGAGTTTTCCAGACTGAACAGATTTTTACTAGATACAGGCTTGGGACTAGTGACAGTCACAGATTGCATGTGACTTGAGAATCGCTCTTGATCTTATGGGGCCGTTGGTGCTGTGTATTGGTTTTGGTTTGGGAGTTCATTAAGTTGGCACTGCCAGTGCAGGTACTGTGCAGGTTGTAGCATCCTTCAGGCAAGGAGGTTGCCCTCCCCTTGTGTGCAATTTCCAGCCAACATTTGTTCTTCCCGGGAGGGTTGAGATCTAAAAATACATGTATGTGGTTGTGTTTTCTCAAGTATGTTGTGTTTGGAAATGGGAGCGGGATAGAGTGGCAGTGTCAGCTCTGGAAGACCTGGCTTGTTATTTAGACATTGTCTCCTTTGCCTGCTTCATAGCCTTGCTCCAAGCCTGTACTGAATGTTAAGTCCATGGATGTATAGTAGTTCTATCCTTTTGATAGGCAAGTCTAGATAAGCAGAGAGTACAAGGACCAACGATGCCAGACTTTTATTAGGACAACTTGTTCCTGTTATTCATTTTATCTAGAAATTATGATTTCAATTAACAATCATTATCTCAGAGACTTGTGCAAGTCTACCTGCATCATGTTTTCACCAGATATGGGATATTGTAGCTGAACCAGTACCTTTTTAATTTCTCCCATATTTTCACTTCATGATAAACATGCAAAGTATTTGCTGAGTCAGCCGAAAAATCACAGTTAAACTTCATGCAGTAACAGAGCTCATTTGTTTCACGCGAGTCATTGTGCTGTCATCGTTCTCCACTCCTGTGAATAGGGGCGGTGGGGTAGCCCAGTGGTTAAAGTGTTCGCCCTTTATGCTTGAGGTTTGATTTCCCCCACTCTGACCACCCCTGTTGTGATATTCCAAGAAGATTGCTAAAAATGAAGTAAAAACTCACTCACTCTGTCGCACTCTTACACGTCTTCAGCAACCCTTGCTTGCCGTAATAGGCGACTATGCTTGTTGTAAGAGGCGACTCGTGGGATCCACTCACTCCATATTAGAGTATATATTTGTTATCCCTTGCCTCAGGCTTGTATCCACTCACTCCATATTAGAGTATATATTTGTTATCCCTTGCCTCAGGCTTGTATCCACTCACTCCATATTAGAGTATATATTTGTTATCCCTTGCCTCAGGCTTGTAACCACTCACTCCATATTAGAGTATATATTTGTTGTCCCTTGCCTCAGGCTTGTATCCACTCACTCCATATTAGAGTATATATTTGTTATCCGTTGCCTCAGGCTTGTATCCACTCACTCCATATTAGAGTATATATTTGTTATCCATTGCCTCAGACTTGTAACCAGGTTGGGTGGGTAGTGGCTTTGTCTCATCCACTGATTTCATTCCCCACATTGGTACAATGTGTAAAACAGTTCATAGTGAGCCCCAGCCTTGATATGGTTTAGATAATGCTGAAAGAGGTATAAACCCCAAATCCCTCACTAACCCACTGGTTTCGCTGGTCCCAGCTCAGTTATTACTGTGCCATAAAACAATATTCGGCAAGGCTGGAAACTGGACTTTTAAAGTCAGTTAACTCTCTTGCCTCAGGAAGATGAGTTTCAAATTATGAAGCTAAATGATTATGGTGGGTTATTAATCTGGACCAGACAATCCAGTGATGGATATTATGAGCAACAATTGACATTGTCTGGGTATGGTGACATGCTCTCAACCAAAGCACTGAGTCTGTCCACCTGATCCACTGAGTCGCCTTGTACGACAAGCATAGGTTGCTGGGGACCAATAATCACCGGGAATCCACACGGGGCTTGAACTAGGATTCCTAACTATATAATAATAGTGTGTAAGGTTGGGGAAGGTAGTCCATGGGTCGGCCATGTTTTAATGAACTGGCTATATGAAATGCACTGATATTTCGTGTCTACCCTTCCCAACGCTGGGTATTGACAATGGGGATTTGTGGCTAGGGACAGTGTACAAGCTTGTGTGTGTACACAGATTCACCAGGGACATCTGTCATTTCTGTTGATTTTTTTGGCGTGGTTGACATTTGAATAGAAGTAGGTCATTTGAGATCTGTCACTATCGGTGTGCCTTGCCACTGAATGGCAGCTGAGTGTACCCGCTGTATGCCTTTACACCACATCTTGAGATAAGTTGCCAATGTTATTCATGGCTAGGTTTGGACAATAGGTGCTTGTAATCGCTCGTATTCTGCTTTCAGGCTATCAGTGTTGATATATGTAGATATATGTGCATGTACACCAATCTGTAGTGTGCAAATGGAATCGGAAATGCATGTCATTGTATCAAATTACGTTGATTGGAAAATAATTTGACAAGATAGATTTATCATGATCCTGGGTGTTTTCTGTGGTGCATTGTGGGAGGTGTAGATGACAGAGGGGGTCAGGCCCACTGATTGAGGGTATTGAAAGAAACATGGACACGAGCAACTCTTGGATTCGGTTCCACATGCCATGGGATCAAATTGTCTCTTTGGGAATGGATTCATGTCAGGTCATGGCACAATGTGTCAAACTTACGGTCTGGGTAATAATGTTACAAATATAGGGAGTTTTGATTGCTTGGGAGGGGGCATTGATATCCATAGTCAAATTCCAGTCTAGACAAACAGTTCAAGGAAGATGTCCACATACATCTTTATAAAATAAAGGGGTCTTTTTATGCCTCTTTTAGCAATATTCCAGTGATATCGCGATGGGGGACACCGGAAATGGGCTTCACATTATGGACATGTTTCATATGATGGTGGAGGAAATGTGTGTTTGGTTAAGCCATTGGAGGAAGTGTCATTAATTGATGGAATTTGAATACTGGTATGAAAGATGTTAATAATCATCTTCCCAAGGCAAGGGTGTTAACTGACTATTAAAGTCCAATTTCCACCCTTGCCAAACGAGGATTGATTGTAGCGCCACCAGTGGCTGTTACGAGTTGTGTCCCTCCTATGTCCATCCTATGGACCAATCAGATTCCATCTCTCATATCAGTTGCATTTGCTTCAAACAAAATGGCAGTGCCCAGTCAACGTGAACTGATAGATAATCAAGATCTATATTGTAATCAAACGGTCTTACCTCATGAAGTTCATCACGTCACTTGAGCACCCTGATTAATAACATGAAAAGATTTGGAAAATATCTGCCGACACCTAGTACTGCACCATGACTATGGAGTTTATATCTTTTAGATGTTTTTTTTACTAAAAGACGAGGCAAGTCTAGATCAAACTAACAAAACAGGAGAAGAGGAAAGGTTCTTTGGAAAAAATATTTGTATTATTTTGAAGATATGTTTTCATTGACTAAGTGTTAGCCTAGCAGTATACATGCTTTGCAAATCCTGCAGTCGACTGAAATCTACATGTTGAAATCCATTTTGTTTACGAAACAGATGTCTAGTTCATTACACAATTTTGATTTGACAGTGCATGGACTCGTTTAGCCCAGCCAAAACGTAACTCCGGAATTCCCGCCTTGTTTGGCAAGGGTGGAAACTGGACTTTTACAGTTAGTTAACTCCCTTGCCTCAGGAAGATGGTCAATGAGCTGGCAGGCAGGTGTTTATTATGATGGGTGCAGTGTTCGAAAAATGCGTCAAAGGGTCCTTGCCATGCCCCTAATTTTTAAAATTTGAAATTGCGGGGTCGCTTGATTCAAATACTGTTCCTATAGCAACAGAGCCTCAATGACCCCAGGGTCTCCGTTGATTTATTAACACTAGGTGTGTAAATATTTGTAGATGTAATCCACATATCTTATCTTTGTTCTTTCCTGGAGGATATGCAGATGTAATGTTGTATACGTGCGTCTACATGCTGCAGATTCTCATGCACATACTGTAGCCCTGGTGTCTGTAACATGAACCTGTCGTATCCATCCCTATATCTGCCACAGTGTTTACATGTGTATCAAAGCAGGTACATTATTCATATGTAGGGAAGTCTGGACCTGCATGTCTGAGGTAGTGCATGGATTTTATGGCTCATATATAATTTACAGTAGATAGTGGCATGATACATCACTGAGATGAGGTGGTGTGAGTTTTATCGTACACTAAGGCCTTATAAAAACAATGTTAGACTTCAGATCGTTCTTCATTTCAACATTGGGAATATAGGTTGGGTTTTTGTCGCCGCAAACTCTGCAACTATGTCACAATCAGTGAGTACCACTATAAGAAAGGTCTGCACCTGAATTTAGGGTCGGTCGGGAAAAATAAGCATATAGTTTTTGTTGAGGCCTTAAATGTTGCCCTGTATGTATCATGGGACACAGATGGTTACGTGGAATGGTGGCTTTTTGTATTAGTGGAGACCTAAGTGTATATGGCCATATATCACATAGCCCTTGGTAGTGTATATGGTCATATGTCACCTAATACTTTGTAGTATATAGGGCCATAATATACCAATTGCTTGGTTGTATATGGTCATATATCACCTAATCCTTGGTAGTATATATGACCGTAATGTACCCTATTCCTTGGTTGTGTATATGGCCATGTGTCTACTAATCCTTGGTAATATATATGGCCATAATTTACTCTATTGTTTTGTTGTATATTGTCATATACCACCTAATCCTTCTTTGAGTGGCATTTAGAAGTTGGAGTGATGAAGTAAGACGAGTTCTATGGATGAACAACTTCTTTATTACAATTAGTGCAACGTTTCGGTGTAGATCCTGACACCTTTATCAAGCATCACAACTCGTCTTACTTCACCTAATCCTTGGTAGTATATATGGCCACAATGTAAGCTATTGTTTGGACCTATTGCTGGGTTGTGTATATGGCCATATGTCACCTAATCCTTGGTGTATATATATATAGCCATATATCACCTCATCCTTGGTAGTATATATGGCCATAATGTACCCTATTGCTTGGTTGTGTATATGTCACCTGTCGCTGGGTTGTGCATATAATCATATGTCACCCAATCCTTGATAGTATATATAGCCATATGGCATCTAATCCGTGGAAGTATTTATAATCCATGGTAGTATATATGGTCATATATCACCTAATCCTTAGTAGTATATATAGCCATAATATACCCTATTGCTTGGTTGTGTATATGTCACCTATTGCTTGGTAGTAGATATAGCCATATATCCCCTAATCCTTGGTAGTATATATGGCCATATATCCCCTAATCTTTGGTAGTATATATGGCCATATATGTCCCAATCCTTTGTTGTATATAAGTCCATAATATGCTTGGTTGTGTACATGGCCATATTGACCCATGAAAATCCGGGGTAGAATAGGTCCCAGTTGTATATACCAGCTATAGGTAGTGTACCCCAGTTGTATATACCCAGCTATGGGTAGTGTATACCACATATACCCCAGTTGTATATACCGAGCTTTAGGTAGTGTATCCCACATATACTCCAGTTGTATATACCGAGCCATAGGTAGTGTATCCCACATATACCCCAGTTGTATATACCCAGCTGTAGGTAGTGTACCCCACATATACCCCAGTTGTATATACCAGCTATAGGTAGTGTATCCCACATGTACCCCAGTTGTATATACCAGCTATAGGTAGTGTATCCCACATGTACCCCAGTTGTATATACCAGCTATAGGTAGTGTATCCCACATGTACCCCAGTTGTATATACCAGCTATAGGTAGTGTATCCCACATGTACCCCAGTTGTATATACCAGCTATAGGTAGTGTATCCCACATGTACCCTGGTTGTATATACCAGCTATAGGTAGTGTATCCCACATGTACCCCAGTTGTATATACCAGCTATAGGTAGTGTATCCCACATGTACCCCAGTTGTATATACCAGCTATAGGTAGTGTATCCCACATGTACCCCAGTTGTATATACCAGCTATAGGTAGTGTATCCCACATGTACCCCAGTTGTATGTGAGTATAGAGCAGCTGAAGGGGATCAGGGGGCACCTGCCAGACTACCAGTGACAGGGGTTTGTTTACACAGGCCAGGCACTCTGCCAGCAAGCAGGACTCCAACAGGCAAGCGCCAGCAATTCAGGTCAAATTTGTTCCCCTGCCATACGCCTAGTGTTTCCAACAAGAACAGCTTGTATTTGCCTATCAAACACCCAGTTTATCTAACAGCTTCCCCAGCACTGGCGTTGAGACCCTGTATTGTGTAAGTCCCTTCTATATAGGACAGTTTGTCACAACCTCAAGAGCAAGTAATCAGTGATGGGCGTAATTGCTCCAACTGCAAAAAAAATCTGATTGGGGAAAAACATGCTATGGCATTCCAGAATAAAAATCAATTGAGTTGGGCCTTTCCTTGGCCCCTCCTATGGATGTGGTGAGGAATGCACAGTATTATATTGGGTAAACACTGGAAGTGAGAGTCAGTGCCCCCATCCTCATCCCCCTGTTCTTTCCCTCACCCCCCAGTGCCCTCCCTCACCCCTATACATGTGGGGGCAGCAAGTTTCCAGTACTAAGTCTCTGCTTACCACAATCACAACCAGGTATTCCCAAATTGGATTTTGCCATTCCGATTCACATCCTCTAACGGGTGTTATTTGCTCTGCCTGTTGAATTAAAAATATTGAATGAATTTGAAATGGTGATTACAGTTGGATTTTGGCGAGAGTTGCTGCAAGGAATGTTCAAGAAAAAACATAATTCAAGGATTCAAGTTATTTTTTAGTTCAGATTTGCATATTATCAGTTTTGGGGGAAAGCATGCTTGGATCTGCTGTGAATCACCGATATTGTTCTCTGCACCAACAAAATTTGGAGATAAACCTACTGTGTTTTGAAATTTGAGGAAAGTCATTGTAGATTAGACACCTCTGGAACCAAGTGCATACTTTGAATATTATAATAACTATATCCTGCATTTTGTACCCTGTAGTTGTACATAAATTATTTAAAATACCTGCCGGCAATGACTAAGAAAGAAGTACTATTCCATAAATATTATTCTACATCATTTCTGCTGTTTCATTCAGAGGTAATTATTGTGATTTGATACCTTTGATTAACCAATCAGAATCATATAATTTCCAAATTCGTCAAGAATGTAAAGCAGACATAGGAAATATCAGTTAACAGGTCTTATTTGATGTAATTTTGTTCTAAAATCATTGTATGATGTTACGTTTAAATCATTCTATCAAGATTAATGCCAGACTAGTAAGAAGACTTATGGATTAATATATGAATGCCTACGTGTCAAGAAATTAAAGTATTAAGATAAGACTTCCGAAAGCTAATATAAGTAACCAACTTCAACTTCACAATATGCTGGATCAAGACGGAATTATCCTTCAACAATAATCATACCTTAACCATGTTGGGTTAGAGAATGAAGTACCGTATTCGACGTAATAAGCACCCCGCTCTAATAAGCGCATAAGGCGATATTTGCTAATATATTGGCTTGTGAACAATCCCAATTAGCACCCCTTCCGATTGAAGACTTTTTTATGCACCCTTAATTATGGGCAATTAAATTCTGGATATATATAAACATTTTAGGCTGTCAGCATAAAGCACGAAATTTATTTTTTCAATTCTGTTTTGTCCACCAAAATAATATTCTAATAAGGGCCCCCTATTTCTAATTTTGAGAGAGCCCTGGGCGCTTATTACGTCGAATACGGTATTTATGTTTTACTGGTGGGCATAGTGTCCTGATGTAGCCCGTCAGGAAGGAGGATGAATGGAACTTGTGATGGCAGGGGTGGTAGGTTTGGCTCAGTACCAACTACTACAACTTGCACACCGTGAGAGCTGCAGTCACTCTGGTGTCAGGGTCCTATTACTGTTTTGACATGCCCTAGGTCAGGTGATCAGCCAGGCCTGGCCACTATAGCCTGTTTCACAATTTAGCTGCTGTGAAAAAAGAAGGATTAGTTCTCAGGTAGAATTAGGTCTAGGCTTAGAGGATCGTGTTTGGGATTTCGAAGGTGACGAATTGGGTTACAGTATATGTTTTTGTATTGAACAATAGTTACAGGGTGATTTGGGTTGGGAGTTTCAACTTGAGCTGCTTAAACCGTCTGATTTGTTTGTTTGTTTGTTTGTTTGTTTGTTGTTAAAAGCCACTCTCAGCAGTATACCAGCTATATAATGGAGGTCTCTGAATAATCGAGTCTGGGCCAGACAATCCAGTAATTGACATCATGAACATTGATATACACAATTGGGATACGATGACATGCATCTACCAAGTCAGCGAGTCTTGCTGTTAAACATTGTTCCATTGATAATGTTAGTGATCTGAATAACCAGGAATGGTGTTTGGATCCAGTGTTGCTTTACAAGTTTATTATTTTGATATTAATTGACAAATTTAATGATGATGTTAAAAACTACTGAAATATTTTCAGTTGAAAAGTGATCTGCCTTCATATAAGAAGGAGAACTGTATTTCTGGGAGGGAAGCATCCCCACTGTAGATCATGAACCACAACAGCTCAGAAGTAGTAGTAATAATAATAATAATAATAATAATAATAATAATAATAATAATATAATAGGCAATTTTGTTGTGCATATTTCCAAACCACTCAGGGTCATGCTCAAAGCGCTAGTACCCTAGTCACCGGATCAGTGTAGACTCAAGAATTATTCTCTGCTCCTGAGGAGTATACAACCCAAGCTTAGGCGCTACAAAGTTAACAACCACATTGCCATCTCATCCTACTGTGTACCTGGGGCGGTCGGGTAGCCTAGTGGTTAAAGCGTTCGCTCGTCACGCCGAAGACCCGGGTTCGATTCCCGACATGGGTACAATGTGTGAAGCCCATTTCAGGTGTCCCCCGCCATGATATTGCTGGAATATTGCTAAAAGTGGTGTAAAACCACACTCACTCACTACTCTGTACCCATTCACTGCTTGGTGACAATTGAGATGAAATAACAGATTTCTGTTCACTCTTTGAAATTAGTCCAAGGGCCCTTGCCATAACCCTAGTATTAATAAATTAAGATTTAGGAGGTCTCTTATGACAAACACTACGGCTAAAACCTGGACCTCTAGATCTCCCTTGATTTCGAGTAATGCTTGTTACTTAAGCGTGTTGCTTGATGGAGTCTCATTCAGACTGGAAATGTTAAAGCGGTCTTGGGTATTGTTTTTGTATTCCCCACTTTCTATTGCAATGTTGATGATATATCAAAGTAATTATATGGCAGTTTTCATATCATACACCATATCAACCCATAGCATCAAATTGTAAAATGTATCTATTTGCAAGTGAATGCAGTACATTTTCACCTTGTTTGGAAGACATTGTCATGGGAAAGCATACCGAGCAGACGACACCCTAAGGGACGTAACTCCAACTTCTTACCACCCGGGCTGATATCGATCGCCCATTGATGCATTGACAAGCCATACAGCCCAGCAAGGGGTGTAATACGGGTCTGAGTCTGGGTCTGTGATATGACACACTCTATGTTGGCTCTATTGCACATGCAAAATGACACATGTCATTGATAGGTTTATGATAATGTGTTCTATCACCTCCAGAAGAAAACCAGGGGTTCATCCTTTAATACTATAGTGTTATTTTCATGTGTCATGAACAATAATATGACATAAATACTATTTACCCGTGAAGATCCGTGGTAGAATAGGTCTTCAGCAACCCATTCTTGCCGTAAAAGGCGACTATGCTTGTCGTAAGAGGCGACTTATGGGATAGGGTGGTCAGGCTTGCTGACTTGGTTGATGTCATCGATCGCAATTGCCTGGATCGATGCTCATGATGTCAATCACTGGATTGTCTGGTCTAGACTTGATTATTTACAAACCGCTGTCATATAGCTGGACTATTGCTGAGAGCGGCGTTAAATACAAACAAACAAAAAACTTCATGTTATCAATGCCTGTTGAGAAAATAAAGTTCAATATTATTATGAAAATGTCAGTGAGCAATTCTGTGGTGATTAATAGCTATATTTGTAACAGCTGGGTATGTCAAAAACATGTCCTTTTTTCAATGTGAGGTTGAAATAATTACCCACTTATTTTGGGAATGCAAACAAGGGCAAGGTTTTTTGCAATGGCCATTAAGCCTACTGACTTTCAGCGTATTCTGTTTGGTTTGAAGGAGAATATATATACTAATGTGTTCGCCCTATTGTTGCTTTTGGCTAAATATTTTATTAATGGATATAAAATTTTGAAAACTAAATTTTTGTCACTTTTAAACATTATGTTCACAACAGACAAAAGAAATGTTTCTTATAGCAAATGCCAACAAGCTAAGTTCTATACAAAAAGGATGTTTTACTGTGAACTAGTTAATGTAGATTTGTCTACTTCAGGACCTCAGTGATCTTGATTTAATATGTACATAGTTCTTACTTACTTAAATTTGTGTTTACATGTAACTATGTTAAACCTTTTTATGGTTTAGTACAGGAAGTGAGTGTTTATGTCAGTGTCCAATGTAATGGTGTTGGTTGATAACTCTTGCTTCTTCTGGGGAGGTGGAGTAGCCTAGTGGAGAAAGGTTAGCCTACCAGACCAGAGACTTGGGTTTGATTCCCCATGTGGGTATAATGTATAAAGCATTGGTGTCACCTGCTGTGATGTTACATCGACGATGTGAGACCTCACTCATTCTGTTTCTACGCTCTTCTAGAGACAAGACGGGCCAAATCTTCAAAGGTGTCACAATTTAATTTAGGCATGTCATGATTATGATCGTTGGTTTGTCCTTTCCTGTCATTGTATTAGACCCGTGAAGATCTGGGGTAGAATAGATCTTCAGCAACCCATGCTTGCCGTAAAAGGTGACTATGCTTGTGGTAAAAGGCGACTAACGGGATTGGGTGGTCAGGCTCGCTAACTTGGTTGATGCATGTCATCTATCCCAATTGCGTGGATCGATGCTCATGATGTCAATCACTGGATTGTCTGGTACAGACTCCATTATTTACAGACCGCTGGCATATAGCTGGAATATTGCTGAGTGCAGCGTTAAACAACAAACAAACCAAACCAAATCTCATTGTATTAAGCTGACATGTCTCGATATTACTGAAGTAGCATTCAAAATGGCGTAAAACCCAAAGATAACAAGAACTGATAGAAGTAGCATCGTTTGTCAGATTGAGGGAATACACTGGGATGCAATGCAAGCATTTAGGGATGTCCTAGACTAACGCTAAGTCTCTGAAAATATGTAATGTTCATAGAAACAAACAACTACATTTTTATTGAAAAAGAGCCCCAGTGAAGTAGGAGATTCAGAGGGAAAATCTAGACTTGTTTATTTTTTAGGACTATAGCATTTTAGTGGCTTGGTGGAAGGGAAATAATATCTTCATGGACTGTGAGACAGTCAATATTGTTATTGCAATCCCACAGACTTCCTAATGGATAAAGACCCTTTTGTTCATTGTTTTCAAATTTGGTCATTATTGAACAGAAATTGTTTTTAATACAGTAAACTATGGTTATAACGAACTTAAAGGGACCACTAAATTTAGTTCGTAATAACCGTAGTTTGTTATAAGCACATATACAGCATAACTACGGCAAATGGACGGAGCCAAAAAAGAGTTCATTATATCCATCAGTTCGTTATAAGTATGTTCATTATAAACGTAGTTTACTGTATTTCTTTCAAATAAACAGATCAGCTATAGGTTTCTGAATATTTGTAACATCCATTCAGTGATACATATCCGTGTCAAAATGTGGCAGTAAACACAGACAAACTGATGTTTTATGACATTTCTTATTATCAACATACCTGAAGGCTGTTACCTTGAAACTATAGATATATATCTGTCACCAGCAACAGTGGAAGGATATATGATTGTATTGAGAGACTTTATTGTTGTAAATTGTTTTAGTGTGGGGTAATTACGGGAGTTATTCCCTCCTCCAGCATGTCCTTGGTGATATCTGGCAACGCAGGCTTGGTGGGACATATTGTATAGTTGGAGGGGTAAGTGCTGAGAGGCTAGGGACCAGTCATTATTTATGGGGAGTGAGGGCCAATGAGAATCAAAGGAAAGGCATGAAGGAACCAGAAACAATTTGCACAAAGTGATCCCAGAGTGATCCCAGAGTGATCCCGGAGTGATCCCAGAGCTATGATTGCAACTCCCATACCTTAACATCGACATATGATAGTCGTAGCGCTAAGATTGCTTTGTACAACTGGGCCCAGGTCAGGTTAGGGTTGTCAAAGGACACACAAGTTAGGGTGCGTTATGAAGTAGATGAACTATTATTTTCCTAAGTAACTAATTGTGTCAAGAAAAACACAGGGAGGGAGCACAGGGACTTGGTGTCACACTGCTTCACCTGTGCCCTACAGCTTATCTTATGCGTACCCATACCCTTAGTGAAGATTCTGGGTTTAAATTGGCAACCATTCCTCCTCTGCTCCTATTGGGCAGTCAGATTTGGTTGTTTGTGTGTCATAATACCCCTATGTCATGGATCATTGTTCACTTTGAATATCAATCAGTCATTTGTCTAGTATAGAGTTTGCTATCATTTTGGCCAATGTCATATACCTAGAGTATTGTTGAGTGTGGGGTTAAACAACAAACAAACGAACAAACCAAATCACTGCAGCATTCATAGTCACATTAGTCTACCAGTAAACAGCGAGCAATTAGAATCTCATTATCACCTGTCAGTAAGACTTTTCCGTTTTCACCTGTTGCTAACGAGGTTGAGCTCTCCACACTTGAGGTGTTGCATCACTTTATTACCCATGAAATATCACACCTGCCCATTTGCAGATAGCTGTGTCTCCCGGGGAGCTGTTTAATAGGCCAGTGCTGGATGGCCGTGTTCACCTCACCCTTCAGTGGTCTTCACAAAAGAGGTTACACAAATCTCTGTCATGGTTGTGATAGACTGCAGCTTCATTAAAGTATAATTATGCTATCATATGTGAAAGTACTTGGTTTGTTCAGCTTTAGAAACTGCAATTATTCACACTGCTGCTTTAATTGATGATCACAGGTGGTATTAGGCCATCACTTGCAGTTGTTTTGTCATACATTATTGGAAAATGGAGATTTTTTGAAAACGTCATTAATCTTAGATTCAATGTTGAAGAAATCACTGCATTATGTCAACAATGTTTGATGTGCAGACTTTTTGTTGTAAACGATAATGACACACTGGAGATGATGTTAAGATTAGATAAGTGATGAATCAATCTAATCAGGATCATGCATATTGAAATGGGACATTTTTGACAGAAATGTATGATTATCTGATGGAGAAATTTGCATAGGATTATTACCGAGTGTGTTATACAAGCCGTAACACATGGCTGGTTATAACTTCAGAATTTACTACTTGACCTCAGTCACAACCCTTTGTACTTTATGGTGCTCTGTAATGGTTGGTCAGCCTGTCACATGTTTCGATTGAAGCCGATTCTTCTTCGTCTCATTACAAGGGGCATAAACCCTTGTGCCTCATGAATATTTAATCTGTGGCAGGTCAAAGGCCTTATCGTCTGTTAAGTATGAACTTTAAGAGACAATTAAACAATATTAGTCTTGCCAGTTTGAAGAGGTTGGGAATAAACATCTTGTCTGTTAAATCAATTTGGTAGTCAAAATAATATTTTTTGCTGCTGAAGCCTTTGATTACTTTTGTTCCTGAGACTTCGGTGGAATGTTTTCTAAGAAATATTTGTAAAAACGGCTGATGTTTTTTCACTTTAAAAATCTTCATGTTTAAGGAGACAAATTTGGAATTTTTCATAATGTAAATGTATGCGAATGTGTCAGGTCTTTGACAGTTAAATTAACTGTTATTGTAGCCCTTTTGTGACGTCAGATATTTCAACTGAAGTTTTCCGATCATTTTAATCATATTCTGTACAGTTGTCAGCAGTCATCTATCCCTGTTTCTTCATTCAAATATGTTTTGTATCTTGACCCTCCTATACTGGAGGGGAAGCAAGCATGTTATTTGAGAATATGAAATAACGTTTTTTATTCAATGCAGAAATGGTGTATAAAATTTTTAATGTCTTTGGGGAGCGGTGAGCAATGGTGAGGTAGTCTAGTGGTTGAAGTATTCGCATGTCAGAGCAAAAACCCGGGTTCGATTACCCACATGGGTAAAATGTGTGGAGCGGAATATTGCTAATAAGTGGTGTAAAACCATACTCACTCACACACTCAAAATGTCCTTGATTTATAGCAAAGTAATTCCTTGTCATTTTAAGTAAAAAAAGTGTCTTAATCTGAAGTTTTACGTGCACTTTCTTCAAGCCCACATGTTCAGTTTGCATGTCAGAGAATTTATATTCTGTGAATCCACTTTTTTGACCGGGTAGGCCCTTGGCCCCTCATGCTTGTGGTAAAATTGTACTGAAGGGTTGTGTATTAGTAGAATTCAGACAAAAAACCACGCTACTTTTGTACTGAATGTTAGGCATGTAGGTTTTTAAATGTAATCAGTATCTGAGAGTAGCGTTGGAGCATTGCCAGAGAGGACACGCAGTGCTGTATGTATGTTTTGACATTGATTGACACAGTCTTTATCTGACAGCTTGTCAAACACAGATGGCAATGTGACAGCTAGACTTGGAAGTGGCTCTTGTAGATTATTTCTACAGTAATTATACTTAACAGATGGCAATATGACAGCTAGACTTGGAAGTGGCTCTTGTAGATTATTTCTACAGTAATTATACTTAACAGATGGCAATATGACAGCTAGACTTGGAAGTGGCTCTTGTAGATTATTTCTACAGTAATTATACTTAACAGATGGCAATATGACAGCTAGACTTGGAAGTGGCTCTTGTAGATTATTTCTACAGTAATTATACTTAACAGATGGCAATATGACAGCTAGACTTGGAAGTGGCTCTTGTAGATTATTTCTACAGTAATTATACTTAACAGATGGCAATATGACAGCTAGACTTGGAAGTGGCTCTTGTAGATTATTTCTACAGTAATTATACTTAACAGATGGCAATATGACAGCTAGACTTGGAAGTGGCTCTTGTAGATTATTTCTACAGTAATTATACTTAACAGATGGCAATATGACAGCTAGACTTGGAAGTGGCTCTTGTAGATTATTTCTACAGTAATTATACTTAACAGATGGCAATATGACAGCTAGACTTGGAAGTGGCTCTTGTAGATTATTTCTACAGTAATTATACTTAACAGATGGCAATATGACAGCTAGACTTGGAAGTGGCTCTTGTAGATTATTTCTACAGTAATTATACTTAACAGATGGCAATATGACAGCTAGACTTGGAAGTGGCTCTTGTAGATTATTTCTACAGTAATTATACTTAACAGATGGCAATATGACAGCTAGACTTGGAAGTGGCTCTTGTAGATTATTTCTACAGTAATTATACTTAACAGATGGCAATATGACAGCTAGACTTGGAAGTGGCTCTTGTAGATTATTTCTACAGTAATTATACTTAACAGATGGCAATATGACAGCTAGACTTGGAAGTGGCTCTTGTAGATTATTTCTACAGTAATTATACTTAACAGATGGCAATATGACAGCTAGACTTGGAAGTGGCTCTTGTAGATTATTTCTACAGTAATTATACTTAACAGATGGCAATATGACAGCTAGACTTGGAAGTGGCTCTTGTAGATTATTTCTACAGTAATTATACTTAACAGATGGCAATATGACAGCTAGACTTGGAAGTGGCTCTTGTAGATTATTTCTACAGTAATTATACTTAACAGATGGCAATATGACAGCTAGACTTGGAAGTGGCTCTTGTAGATTATTTCTATAGTATATTATACTTAACAGATGGCAATGTGACAGCTAGCAGAGCTACAGATAAGCCGCTTATTTGCGTAAAATACTCCCCAAAATATTTAAAACCCAATTACTTTCAATTATCCTGTGTATAGAAACGCATACATTAAATGAAATACTAAAATGTATAAAAACAGCTAGGTAAATACCCAATGAAGCTTTTTCAGCATGCGTACAACGCAGCTAATTTCCGAAACACAATTATGAGCTAATTTACTTTCTGAGTCAAGCCTATATATTTAGAACCGTTATATACATCTAAATCATTATTTCATTTTTTTTAAATTCTTAAAATGTTAAATTATTTTGGGAAAAACCCAATAGAGTGATGAATAGATGAGTGAAAGAATATTGGTTACCCAATGAAAAATGTGATAACCCAATTAAAATAGAAACCAAAGAGTAAAAACTCAATTGCTCAAAAGGTTATCTGGAGCTCTGAGCTAGACTTGGAAGTGGCTCTTGTAGATTATTTCTACAGTTCATTATAATTAACAAGGTTTGGTTGGTTTTATAGCCCGTGGTTAAATAGCCTGGGTTCTATTCCTTGCATGGGTAAACAGTGTGAAGCCCATTTTGATTTCCCTTGCCATGTTATTACTGAATTATTGCATCAGCATAAAACCATACTCACTCACTCATATTATGCCACACATATTTGGAATGGTGAATTAGTTTTCGTGTAGACACTGTATAATGTTGAACTGCTTGAACCATGCTGGCGTGTCTGATTGTTACAGATATTATTCCATTGAATCTCCCATGGCAGAGAAGTTTTGGGTCAATGAGACATGTTATTCTCTTGAATCTCCCAAAGCAGACAAGTTTTGGGTCAGTGGGATCTATTATTCCCTAGAATCCCTACTAGAAGATAGGTTTTGGGTACTGGGGACTCATTCTTCCCTAGATTCACCTCAAGGAGGCAAGTAATGGGCATTGAGGACCTATTCTGCCCACATAATCACAGTTGGGAGATAAGCATGGGGCGCTGAGGGACTACTTGTCCCTAGCATTCCTTTAGGAAGACAAGAATTGTTTGCTACTGGAGACCTGTTATGCCCCAGAATCCTCGTAGGAAGACAAGCATTGGATACTCGAGACCTATTGTGCCCCAGAATCCTTGTAGGAAGACGAGCATGGGGAACTGGAGACCTATTGTGCCCCAGAATCCTTGTAGGAAGACGAGCATTGGATACTCGAGACCTATTGTGCCCCAGAATCCTTGTAGGAAGACGAGCATTGGGAACTGGAGACCTATTGTGCCCCAGAATCCTTGTAGGAAGAAGAGCATTGGGAACTGGAGACCTATTGTGCCCCAGAATCCTTGTAGGAAGACAAGCATTGGTTACTGGAGACCTGTTGTGCTCCAGAATCATTGTAGGAAGACGAGCATTGGTTACTGGAGACCTGTACTGCTCCAGAATCCTTGTAGGAAGACAAGCATTGGTTACTGGAGACCTATTGTGCCCCAGAATCCTTGTAGGAAGACAAGCATTGGTTACGGGAGACCTATTCTGCCTCGGTAACCCTTTTGGAGAGACAGGCATTGGTAGCTGGATCTATTTGTCTTTGAATTCCCACGAGGAGATGAGCATCGGGTACTGGAGACCTATTTTGCCCCCGAATCCTCGTAGGAAGACAAGCATTGGTTACTGGACCAATTCTGTCCCGGAATTCCCATGTGGAGACAAACATGGAGATGTTATATCTATTTTAAAACCAAGGGGTGCCTAGGCTGCCTCAGAACTCAGTTTACCCCATGACATAGATAGATGATTGAAGCATTAATCACTTGGTTTTAGGCATCATGATGGCTTTGGACATACCTGACTTTTTTGTCTCCGATGTAAAACTTAATGAATCACTCCACAGCTACCACTACTACACAGCCTTAAAGACAAAAATCTAACAGCTGCAAAGATTATTGTTTATTGCTGAAAATATTGTTGGAATTCTCTCGTGTTAAAGTAAGACCTTGCACCTAAGCATACATAGGGAGATATACAGTTATGTTATGTTATGTTTTGGTTATGTGGTGTTTGGATGAAAAAAGTGTGAAAATAAATGATTCTATTAGCTATTATGGTTTGTTTTTCTGCCTATTCATAATATCTTCGTCGCTGCTACTACTATTGATGGTGTGGTTGAAATAGCAACGTCTTGGGGTATGTAAGGGCTTGCGAAGTTTGGATGCTGTGAGTCGGAACGGTGTTTCATTTTCTGCTTAAGATCCATCAGCTGTGGCCTGTGTTTGCATCAGACCGTCTTCAGTTTCATTTGAGCGTTACATCAATGCTCCACACAGCCCAGTCAACAACTGCAGGGTTGCCCCAGGCAATACCAGTATTTATTCATTGACTAGTGTATATACTACTTATTCATTGACCGGTCTGTCTGATCCGATGACCAGGGGTTACGTTTATATATCGCCTGGGGTTCAGACATCGACCTTCACAAAATCTGCTCTCCAGTTTCCTGGGATGTTTCTGTTGCAGTACAGATAGAACCAGTGCCTAGTAAGCACAAGGATAAGGATAAGATTTATTCCATACTGTAAAGCCTTAGGCCCATAGTACAATGCCTAGTGTCTCAATGTCTGACAAAGAGATGAGCCTCAGTTTTAGGTACTGGAGTCAAAACAGTCGTTTGATTTCTTCATGTCCACTGACTACCTCTGTTCTGAATAGGTCAACACTTTCAAAATTTAAATTATTTTTATTGTTGTTATGCATTCAGACAAGTCTATAAAAACAATCATGTAATGGTGAATGTCATTTTACTTTTTTGTGACATTTGCAGTGATTTTCCAACATAATTTTTAAAATATGATGGATGCAATTTTGACTTTTACATTATTTTGTTATGTACATGTAAAAGACCACAGTCTCCTTTAGAATGTCTTTGGAATCCATGAAATGGGGTTGGATAGGCCCTTTTTGTCCATTGTTTGTCTTGTAGCCCAACTAATGGGGAGAAAGTAGAGAAAACGTGTAGCCTGGTTGTCTGTCATTGAACCCTGAGGACACAGAATGTAGGGCTGGGACGAGTCCACATTTATTACCTGGGTACCCACCCCCTTTTACCCGACCCTACCCGGGTACCCACTGTAGGTCTCAAGAGATGGGTACAAAATGCCCGATTGGGAATAGTTTGACCGTAGCCCTGGACAAAATGTATTTAGATACAGGTATAAAACGATCTGGTCATGCATACACTGAAGTTGACTGAAGTTTTATCTTTATTTAAACATATAAAAGTCAGAAGGAGTGGGTGCATAGTCAGAAAGAAATGCCAACATTAGTGACTTGTAGTGTAACCATATATAGTTCTAGTTCATTTTTGGCATTAAACAATATATAACATGACTAACCATGGGTCCAGGTAGTCCTGTGGGTACCCAGGTGCTTCTCAGTACCCACCCGACCCGAGTACCCAAGTTACCCGTCCCAGCCCTAACAGAATGTTAGTCATGCTATCAACCACCTGTTTGACTGGTGCAGATTTGATTATATATATTAAAAGAAGGTAAAGTACGCCTGTTTTTTTCATGACAGAATAACTATAGTCATCTGAAATATTAAATTAGGTGTTCTTTTGAGTTGTGTATGTCGTTTTATTTTGGATAAAAACAACATTCAGTCATTCAGTTGAAACTTGAACAAAAACATATATTTCTTAGGCAAGCAAGACAATTAATTACGTTGCCAAGCAATCTTTGTGGTTCCAGTTTCGTCCAAATTATCTTTAGAAAGGCTTTTTGTGTGAAACCCATGATCAAGACCACAACAGTTTTGACACTTGTTGGTTGAAGGGAATACTCCAGCCAAAGCCTCGTCCAGTTACAGGCAGTCAGCCATCACACTCTGCTGTTCCTGATTGTCTGACATCCATCATCATTTCCCTCCCTTTACCGACTTCAAAATCGTCATTAGCGACTTCAAAATCGTCATTAGCTCAACATGGATGTTGATGTGAGGGCATTTCGCCCTCCACTGAAGAAGAACATGTCTTTATGGCCTTGTCCAGTTGGGCTATTGGTGGTCACTTTACAGACAGGTCTAGACGGCCATTCACTGATGCTACAATTAAGTTTAGTAATTGCAGTTAATCCTTCTTTCATGTGACTAATCATTATATATGTGAAGCCATAGTCAGTTGATGTCTGTGTCAGGTCCCTGGGTCTGTCAATCAAATCAAAGATGTCGTGTTAATTACCAATTAGCGACCAGGTTGTGATGAGGCTGACTCCGGTCCACGTACTGTTAGGTCTTGAATCTCTGAATCTAGAGACAATCCATCACTTTAGATTGCTGTTTTGGTCCCGTTATGTACCTTGATCTGTCTACCATGTAGGATTTATTTCCTTCTGGTGACATACTTGGACATGACACTTGCTTATAAATATGTACACACACGCACACCGACCATTGCCATGGAGAAGGTTGTGGGGAGGACGACTTATTGTGATGGAATGAGGAATACTGCATTTATTCTATAGTTGGTCTCCAGAAGAATACTGATGAATACTGTAGATTGTATAATGCTGGACTGATAACTACTGTAGATTGTATAATGCTGGACTGATAACTACTGTAGATTGTATAATGCTGGACTGATAAATACTGTACATTGATAATGCTGGATTGATAAAAACTGTCGATTGTACAATGCTGGACTGATAACTACTGTAGATTGTATATGCTGGACTGTTAAATACTGTAGATTGTACAATGCCGGACTGATAACTACTGTAGAGTGTACAATGCTGGACTGATAAATACTGTACATTCTATGATCCTGGACTGATAAATACTGTACATTCTATGATCCTGGACTGATAAATACTGTACATTCTATGATCCTGGACTGATAAATACTGTTGCTTATATAATCCTGGACTGATAAATACTGTTGCTTATATGATCCTGGACTGATAAAGAACACGATGCTGATGTTTTCCCCACGACTACTTCTGCTGTTGTGCATGACATTCACCTGTGAATCTCTGCGTGGGCGTAGTTCCATAAAATGTAGATTGTTTCAAATTAATGGTACGTTACTGCCTCCAGTTCTATTGCAGAAATAGCACTTGGTGCCCATGCCCGGCTAGCGTGACATTTTGTAGGACTGCATCAGGATAGGTCAATGGTGCAATTAGATGTGATAAGGAGGAAGCATTCCTTCGAGCAACTCTTTAAAATGACATTAAAATTTTTCAATATCTAAGAACATTATTTAACAGTCGCGAAGGAATAAATATCACAATTATTAATACATTTCAGCAATGCCTGTCTTACACAGAACCCAAGTTGAGAAATAATCATGGATACTTAATGGCCAATTTTGATTCCAATATTACAAGGTTATTGAGGGGATAGTGCTTAATACCCATATCAGCAAATTTGCAGCTAATCATGGCAAGAATGCTATTGGAGTGTCAGGATGTCAAAATGTGTTACCGTTAGCTGATTGTGCATGTTTCTATATGTACATAATCAGTTAGGCTGAAAAATAGTCACAATTGCTTTTCAGGGAATGTCTTGTTAATGATGCAAGTGAATGCCTGGACTGTTTATCTCAAATGGAAATTTGTGGTATCAGAATTTCAGTTCATGTTCTAATGGTGTTTATTTTGTTTCAGGATCCCCGCAACTGTTATTCGCTAACAGGAAGGATGTGAGGATTATCGATGCCGAAGATGCAAAGGGGAACTCGACCGTTGTCGTTGCAAACTTGGAAGATGCATCGGCTGTAGATTTCATATTCAGTGAAGGTGCTATATTCTGGACGGATGTCAGCCTTGAAGTCATTAAAAGGACTAACCTGAACGATCCCCAGAACAGTATTAATGTGATAGCAACAGGCCTGGTGTCGCCAGATGGGCTGGCTTGTGATTGGCTGGGCATGAAACTCTACTGGACAGATTCAGAAACCAATCGGATAGAAGTCAGTAATTTGGATGGGACGTATAGAAAAGTTTTATTCTGGGAAGGCTTGGACCAGCCACGAGCAATTGCATTAGATCCAGCCAATGGGTAAGTTGGTTTGTTCTATGTAGTACCCTGGTGTTTTGTTTAAAATGTCCCACTCAGAAGGAATATTTCAGCTATATGACTGCGTGATTTAAATATCTGAGTCTGGACTAGACAAACCGTTGATTATTAATATCAACAATCCACCCTGTTGGGATGTGATGACATGACTCATCTAAGTCACTGAGTCTGCCCATTTGATCGATTAAGTTGCCTCACGACAAGCATGGGTTGCTGGCCTTCTGGGTGCCGTTGTACAAAGCAATCTTAGCGCTAAGGTGATCGTAACTGCCATAACTTGACAGTCGTTGCGCTCAGGTTGTTTTGTACAACAGCACGCTGTTCTTAGCCTGAACCCAACAGTTGTAGCACTTTGTGGCAAAGTAATGACTGCGAGAGAGGGTGGTTGTGTTATGCTGCTCAGGAAGGGGTGACTGCCGTGTGGATTGGGTGGTCAAAATGGCAGGTTGGCAGTGATTATAGGATGGTAAACTAATGACACAGTGAGGTTTGGCTGGGCCCCGTTACACAAAACGATCTTGGCGCAAAGGTGATCGTAACTCCCATACTTAAACATAGACTTACAGTCATCATAGCGCTAAGTGGTGAGAACGGAAAGTGCTTACATGCTGATTTGTTGCAAATAGTGCATGTTGAAGAAAGTGGATATTGTACACTGTCAACTTGGAGTCATTTTCACAAAGAATGTGTGTTAAAAGTTTCCTTAACTAACAAAAAATACAGCTGTAATATTGTGACATAGTGGCTTTATCTCCCACCCCACCCAAACAAACAATAACCCCACCCCACTCGATCACCACTCACGCCAATCAGTGACCCAGCCCTCCTTGAATACTATTGATCCTACTCTAAATTTAACCACCCAACACCCAGTGACTCCACCCCATTATAAAGTGAAGCACCCATTGACTACTCCCCCCAACCCCCATCTCAGTCATTCAATATCTGCTGCACCACCAACCAATGACTCCATCCGACACACTGATCTGCCAAGTCTTTCCTCATTTAACTCATCTTGACAAAACGAACTACCGTATTCGACGTAATAAGCGCCCTGCTCTAATAAGCGCCCATGGCGGTATTTGCTATTATGTTGGCTATTGAACAATCCCAATTACCACCCCTTCCGATTGATCAATGTTCACAAGACTTATTTATTCGCGTACAATAGGCACTCGTGTGTTATATGCACCCTTAATTATGGGCAATTCAATTCTAGAAAAATATATCTGTCGTACATAAACATTTCAGGCTGTCAGCATAAACCACGAAATTTATCTTTCAACTCTGTTTTTTTCACCAAAATGATATTCTAATAAGAGCCCCCCATTTCTAATTTTGAGAGCGCTCTGGGCGCTTATTACGTCGAATCGGTAGATTTGATTTATCATGCCCATGAAATTATTCTTGACTTGAAGCAGCCCCAGCAAGACACTTACATGTCTCCAACATGGCGATCAATTTAAGTCCCATCAATTTCCTTCTATCTATTCGATGAAATATAATAAATGTTATTATCAAAACGATTTGTTACCATGTCTCGAAACTAACATTAGGGAGGCCCCACAATAGCTGTCTCGTTTGTTATGTAGGCATGGTACTATAGAATTGATGTGATCGCATTTACTCATGAATTTTAATCCAATACCAGAGGCTCCGAGTACTGAAATATTTGAAACAATTGTCCCGGCACCTGGTGCTATTTGTCTTAGAAACTGTCTATCCCTACGTCAGCACACGGTAATGAAGAATCATGGGATTGCTTCATCAAAGGTGATGCGTAGTATCTATCATCGCGAGTAGACAGAAGGAACAATAAGAGAGAAGACAAGGGAATTATAATCTCGATTTCTTTGCATGTAAATCACGACTGCCGAATGCAGACCTCTCGTCTCTGTAGGCTTGTTTTGTGGTAAATGACATGTTCACCAAGGGTTGCTTCACACGGAGAAATCCTGTCATCAATAGAGCCAACTTGGGTTTCAGATTGATGAGCTTTTCTGAAAAAGTTGAAATATTTCTTTTTTGGTGAAGTAATTTTGTTGTGCGAATTTTTATCTCCAGAAAGCCAAAATGAAACAACATCCACCATGGCAAATTAAGGACAATTAAGGGACCAGTCATTTATCATCCAAAACTCGCTCTCACAGGAGATATCGCTTGGGTGAGATCAAGCGATATCTACACAGTAAATATCGCTGCAATGAAATTACATCACAATGGTTTGCAGACCATTGTAACGTCATTGGTTACCATGACATCACAATCAAATGATATCACTAATGGCTCTGCTACTGAAGCTGTAAGCAGTACTTTTTACACTAAGACACTGCTTATTACTGTCTACAAACTGAAAAGTTGGAAAAATGATGTTGGATGATAAATAAAATCTCAAACTCGTGTCTTTTGATATCAAATATATCAACACGAGTTGATAAAAGTGGAAAAATTCCGAGGCTTGCCGAGAAGTTTTTCCACTTTTATCAACAAGTGTTGATATATTTGATATCAAAAGACACGAGGGTGAGATTCTCTATATATTACAGGGGATGGAGGGGTGGGATGTGTGGCAGAGGTTTTTGATGCACTAGTGTCCCCATGTCCTTGTACATTTTTTTCATGACCCTCCCTGAAAAGACATAATGCAAAAGCACTTTTTATTCTATTATAAACTGTCCATTTTTTCATGACCCTCCCCGTTAATGATAAAAGATAAATATGGTTTTTTTTAAGAATCATAAAAATGAATATTCATATCCGTAAGTAAGTAAATGAAGTTAAAGATAATTGGATGTTAAATAACACATCATAACATGTTACAGTGATCCCCCGATATACCGCTGCCGATATACAGATATTCATTGCTGATGATCAGCTTGTTACATAATGATGGTAGTGAATGGAACGTAATTATTTCAGTGACATGAATGTAGATTGTGACCCTTAGCCTCTCAGTGCACTGATGTGATAAGAGACATCATTTTACAATTGTAAACCCTTAGTCCACACAGGAAGGATTTGCTATTTGCATCAATGTTTAAATTTTATGCTGAGGGTATGCCAGGTTAGAATTGCTCCCCAGCAACCTATGCTGGTCGTAAGAGGCAACTTCATGGAATTGGTGGTCGGGCACAGGAAAGTATACACTTGAAAATTGGATTTTATAAAAACATTATCAAAACTTTACATGGCTGAAAAACAGTTCCCAGAAACATTGCAAACCTAAGCCTAAAACACAACTATACAACTACAGCTGTGTCAAATACATCACCATTGAATAACTATTTCATGTTTGTTTCATTTTTAGCCGCCATCAAACATGGGTGTATACTTTCTCTAGCCCGGCAGTTTATCTTCATGAAATTGTCAAGTTGCGTTGTGATGAGTTATGAGTCATACGGAGTTCGTATACATGATCATCTTGTGTGCAGTTACGGGTCTGACATCAGCAGTCACATTTGCTTTATCAAGAGTCGTGATATGACAGTTGAGATGTTCTACTGAAAAAAACAGGAACATTATACAGCCGTACATATGTGCTATCTATGCATGTAACCTGTGAAATTATTGCATCCTCTGTTGACTTCAAATTACCAAGTTCTCAATCCACTTTCAAATTGCTAAGTCTTCTTTTCACTTGATTACAACTTTCATATTGGCAAGTCCTGTCTGCTTGAGAACTACTTTCAAATTACCCAACCTTCTGTCCACACAAGGACAACTTTCAAACTTAGTCAGTCCCCTTCCTACTGGTAGACAACCTTCAAATTAACAAATTCTTTTTCTACTGAGGACAACTTTCAAATTAACAACCTCTTTTTCTACTGAGGACAACTTTCAAATTAACAACCTCTTTTTCTACTGAGGACAACATTCAAATTAACAACCTCTCTTTCTACTGAGGACAACTTTCAAATTAACAACCTCTCTTTCTACTGGAGGACAACATTCAAATTAACAACCTCTCTTTCTACTGAGGACAACTTTCAAATTAACAACCTCTTTTTCTACTGAGGACAACTTTCAAATTAACAACCTCTTTTTCTACTGAGGACAACTTTCAAACTTAGTCAGTCCTCTTCCTACTGGTAGTCAGCTTTCAAATCAACAACCTCTTTTTCTACTGAGGACAACTTTCAAATTAACAACCTCTCTTTCTACTTAGGACAACATTCAAATTAACAACCTCTCTTTCTACTGAGGACAACTTTCAAATTAACAACCTCTTTTTCTACTGAGGACAACTTTCAAATTAACAACCTTTTTTTTTACTGGAGGACAACTTTCAAATTACCAAATTCTCTTTCTACTGTAGGACAACTTTCAAATCAACAACCTCTTTTTCTACTGGAGGACAACTTTCAAATTAACAACCTCTTTTTCTACTGAGGACAACTTTCAAATTAACAACCTCTCTTTCTACTGAGGACAACTTTCAAATCAACAACCTCTTTTTCTACTGAGGACAACTTTCAAATTAACAACCTCTTTTTCTACTGGAGGACAACTTTCAAATTAACAACCTCTCTTTCTACTGAGGATAACTTTCAAATTAACAACCTCACTTTCTACTGAGGACAACTTTCAAATTAACAACCTCTCTTTCTACTTAGGACAACTTTCAAATTAACAACCTCTCTTTCTACTGAGGACAACTTTCAAATCAACAACCTCTCTTTCTACTGAGGACAACTTTCAAATCAACAACCTCTCTTTCTACTGAGGACAACTTTCAAATTAACAACCTCTCTTTCTACTGAGGACAACTTTCAAATTAACCTCTCTTTTTACTGAGGACAACTTTCAAATTAACAACCTCTCTTTCTACTGAGGACAACTTTCAAATCAACAACCTCTTTTTCTACTGGAGGACAACTTTCAAATTAACAACCTCTCTTTCTACTGAGGACAACTTTCAGATTAACAACCTCTCTTTCTACTGAGGACAACTTTCAAATTAACAACCTCTTTTTCTACTGGAGGACAACTTTCAAATTACCAAATTCTCTTTCTACTGAGGACAACTTTCAAATTAACCTCTCTTTCTACTGAGGACAACTTTCAAATTAACAACCTCTCTTTCTACTGAGGACAACTTTCAAATTAACAACCTCTCTTTCTACTGAGGACAACTTTCAAATTAACAACCTCTTTTTCTACTGGAGGACAACTTTCAAATTACCAAATTCTCTTTCTACTGGAGGACAACTTTCAAGTCCTCTTTCAACTTTCAAGTTGCTAGGCCCGTGACAATGCTCAGATTTCAGGTAAGGCAAACATTATAAATGTATGTGCTCTGACGTCTCCTCAGGATCAGGGACATCATCCAGTAACCAGACCTCACCTTCAAAAAAGAAAATTTGCATGTACTTGACAAGTTTACTGTAGAAAAGATGGATGATTATACAGTGAGGATGGCGTAGAGCTAAGCATTCCCATTTGTTTGCTTGTTGTGTCAGGCTTACGCCAGAATCGGGTAATAATACCTTTATTGATAAGCTTTGCTAGGTAGCATTAGAGGCCCCTACTGGGGTTTTAGGGAAATGTGAACGTGTACGATGATATCTGTATCTCGTGAGGTATTTCTAATCGTTTGTCTTGCTAAATTTCTGGATTATGTGGGTTTGAGGTTAAGCCACTTGTGTCAGGCCTCAAAGGAAACACCTTGAAAAAATGGTGTCCCGTATATGCTCACTCTTAAGTTTATTAATGGTTTTCTGTTTGAGGATGGTTAAATGGCTGAATCGGGGGATGGCAGTTTAGTTAACGCCAGGGTAGTGGCAGATTCATGTGTGAAGAAGTTGTTTGTTTGTAGCCTCTAGGTGTAAATGTAGCCATGCTTGTGAATACAGACGAACTGGAGGGGTCCAGCTCTCACAGATCAGCGGGGGAAATTACATCGGCTCATTCTTGACTTGAGATGTAGGATAGATGCTGAAGATATGTAGTATTTTCTGGTTTGGAGCAGTTGCTGATGATTTGGAGACAGATGTAGGAAATTACTAACATGATAGTGGGGAGAAAGGACAATCATTAAGGGAATATTAATTGTCAGTTAACATCAGGACAGACTCTGTGGTCAAGTGGAAAGAGCGTCTGCTGTGAGAGCGGAAGGTTGGTCGTTTGATTCCAAGCTGTGTCATACCAAAAGACGATAGATGGTATTTGTTGTTGCCATGGCTGATGGTCTGCAAAAAGAGGATAAAACAAGGTCTGATCGGCTAGAAGTCGGTATATAGTGTTTGAGTAGGGTATTCCTGTTAAACTGTGCCATGGTATCTCAGTGGGCCAGCACTATAGCACTAGCACAAGCAAACACACACTCACACACACACACACATATGTGTGTGCGTCACTATGTAAGTGCAGTAAACTTGAATGCGGTAAACCTCATTTCACCTCACAAGTTAACATCTTGCTTCAGTCCTGGTTTCCTGGCAACATGATATTGCAATGGCTTAATAATCAGTTGACAAACTCATAATATTCAAGGAAGAATGCCATCCATTTGTGAGACTAAGACTGGGTCTCATAGGAGGTTTCGAGAGTGTACTGGGTTTTAAGGGCGTCTGTGAGACTGGATTGGGTCTTTTGGGAGTTTAGGAGTACTTGACACAGCCACTCTGGTCTGACCAGGACCTTGATGTTTTGGTCAATGGCTAAATTAGGTTTGGTTGGTTGGTTGGTTTGTTGTTTAACGCCGCATTCAGCAATATTCCAGGTATATGTCAGCGGTCTGTAAGTAATCGAGTCTGGACCAGACAATCCAGTGATTAATATCATGAGCATCGATCCATGCAATTGGGATCGATGACATGCAACAACCAAGTCAGCGAACCTGACCACCCATCCCGTTAGTCGCCTTTTACGACAAGCATAGTCGCCTTTTACGGCAAGCATGGGTTGCTGAAGATCTATTCTACCCCAGATCTTCACGGGTCGCTAAACTAGGTGTGAGAGGAGTTTAGGCTTGTATTGTGTACTGTATTGTAGAGACCTGTCAACAGGCCGGCATGGCTGATGGACACTTCTGTGTCAGATGGCCTCGTTGGGCTATTTGCAAGGGACAGACTCACCAGTTTAAATATCATCAGGGCAGTTTTCAGGGAAGGAGACTAACTGTTTTAGTCTACTAGTCCTTATATGATAACATATTGCGAAACACTTAAAAATGGCAAATTTCTACTAGTCCTTATGATACCTTAAGCATTGGGCAGTTTGGCAAGGAATATGGGACAAGTGCCAATTTCTAACATTGGTAACTTTTAAAAGTCTCTGATAATGCCCTTTCTCTAAACTTACCTACGTTTATCACATAATGGATAGTATTATTATTGGGACAGTCTGATAAATATACACAAACTATTTCACCTTGCAAGAACTATTTTTAGGCATCAATGTCGATTAACATTCCCATTGAGTTTTGATATTGGTTTCCTAGACCATCACTTAGTCAATGAACACATGTCTTTAAAATAATATATATAAAAATTTGTTGAAAGAATCAAGCAAACTAGACTTCGTTCTTTTGATCTAGACTTGCTAGGTTTAAAGTGAAAAAAAATATTTAAAAAATATAAATTCCACAGTCATGGTGCAGGACTATGGGTTTCCCAGTATGTGTGATTCTGTTGACAAATACGGCTGCAAGTCATTTGGCTATTATAAATGTGGTGGTTCTCTTAAATACTCAGCAAAGTTTCACATAAAACAATTCCCCCCCCCCCCCGGCAGCTGTAATTGTTTGTTTGTTGTTCAATGCAGCACTCCGCAATATTTGAGTTATATGGCAGCAGTCTGTAAGTAATCAAGTCTAGACCAGACAATCCAGTGATTTATATCTTGAGCATCAATTTGTGCAGTTGGGATATAATGACATGCATCAACCAAGTCAGCGAGTCATATGGCTGGAATATTTCATTCTGTAGCAATAAACAACAACCATAACAAACAAACAAATATATTCGACTTTATTTGTTTAGGGGACTAATTTGATGCAGTAAGAGTATCCTCACGTTGATATTGACATGCTTATTAATTCCTTATTTCAACAGACTGAACAGTAACTGTTAAACTGGCAAATATCACTTACTCAAATCAGCTTCATTGACTCTGTTCACAAAGCATGTGGGACCTTTTGATATGGCCCCTCAGGTGAGAGGGTGACAGTGGATGAGGTCAAAAGGTCATCACGTGTCTGTTTAGGTCATCGGACAATAACCTGACTCTCAAAGAAAATAATGCTGTGTCCAGAAAAATAGTCCTTCAAGATTTGGGGACTAATAGAAAATGTTGGGTCAAGAAGCCCCTAGGGTCATGTAACTGAAGGGTGTTGTTCCACATTCCTCAAGGGTAATAGGGTGGAGGGAGAGGGTGGTTAACAAACAGGGCTAACAGAGGGTAGGGGTGGACACAAGGGGCTCTTGTTGATCCCTACTGTGGGTCCCTACAAGGTCACACTGAAGGGGTAGGGTACCTGCTGTACGATCTTGTGGCAGAGATCTCCAGATAACTTTTGGAACATTTGAGTTTTTTCTCGAGGGTTTCTATTTTAATTGGGTTATTACATTTTTTTCATTGGGTAACCAATATGTTTTCACTCATCTATTCGTCACTCTATTGGGTTTTTCCCCAAATTAGTGAACATTTTAAGATTTAAAAGAAATGAAATTATTGACGTGATTCGGAAAGTAAATTAGCCTGTAATTGTGTTTTGGAAATTAGCTCCTTTGTATGCATGCTGAAAAAGCTTCATTGGGTATTTACGCATGCTGTTTTTATAAACTTGAGTTTTTCATTTAATGCATGTGTTTCTGTACAGAAGTTCATTGAAAGTAATTGGGTTTTGAATACTTTGGTGGGTATTTTACGGAAATATGCTGCTTATCTGTAGCTCTGGGGGCACTACAATTTTTTGGAACACCCATATTTTGACATAAACTTACAATTTTTGTCAGGTTATGATTGCTGTGTGGATAGAATCACATGTCAAATATATTTTACTAGAAGGTCAATAAATACATAAACAGATGCTGATGCATCTCAAAGTTATGATTATTGCTCCGCTCCGCTTGAAGAGCAAGCTACCATCCAGTCCGGTTTACCAGAGGCCTGTCTGTGAAAGGAGAGAGGGCAGAACAAAATGGCAGGGGTCATCTGTTGTGTGACTTAGTCCACTTCTGCTAGGAGGGGGGGCACGGGTGGCCCAGTCGGCTAAGGCGCGGTGATTCGCTGTGCAGAGTTGCATTTCCTGGGCATGCCAGACACCTATGATTGTGGGTTCGAATCCCGGTTCACCCCAATTATGTTTCTAGGTTTGTCAGCACCGTACCCGTGCTTGTGGGTTTCACCGAAGTGGTAAACGTCTGAGACCTGCATAACTTTGCGCTTTCCTCCCACATTAAGCTGACACACCGCGATATAAATGGAATACTGTTAAAAGCGGCGTTAAATCCAAATCACTCACTCTGCTAGCAGGGGCTGTGGTATTCGTGGACCCCTGTAGGTGTAGAAAGGTCAGAAAGGAACTTTTGTTGTACACGAACATTCTTCCCTTGTCAGATGGAAGAAATTGCCGTTGAATTCTTTTTGTAAAAATTTGAAAGACAGTACAGAGGATTGTGCATATTCTAAATAGGTTTTCCCTTATTTACCTGCTAAGGGTACTCAGTAGATCTTAGATAGTCCCTCATTGTAGGAAGTGAAGGAAGACTGTATTCTGGTATTGATAGGGTCTTCGTATTGATAGGTGAAGACCCTAAGCCTTGACTAAGGGAACAAAGTTTTACCACATTAGTGCTTCTTATTCTTCATTGGGGCATGAGTGGCCCAGGTGTGCAAGAAGCCTATGATTGTGGGTTTGATTCCCGGTTTGCCCTGAGTGTTTCTAGGTTTTTGTCAACATGATAACCGAGCTGGTGGCTATCACCAAGCTTGTGGCTTCACCGAAGTGGTACACATGACTTTCGCCGAAGTGGTACACTTCTAAGATCTGCATCCTATCAGGCATTTCTGCCACATCAAGCTGACTCGCTGTGAAATACTTCTCAAAGAAGTGTTAAACCCAACTCACCCAGTCCTCACCTCACTTCAACTCAAATCAACTCAACTCAACTCAACTCAACTCAACTCAACTCAACTCAACTCAACTCAAGAAGTCAAGAAGGAAAGGGTATTCGAATAGTGGCAAGGATTTCATTCTGATGTTTACAAACCACACAAACTGTTATTCATATTGTCAATCATAGCTGAGCAGACAGCAATAGAGCTGTAACAATATGACCAATGCATGCTGGGAAGGGTATTGGCTCTATCGCCAACTACCAACATGTGTATCACATTTTTGCAGTCATATATCCTTCATGCAGCTATCAGTCAGTCATTTTGTGTCACATGACCCATCGAGTCTGCCATTAGTTTCCAGTTGGTGCGGCAGACACAGCGTCCTCCCCAGACGCTGCTCCTGCCAGTAAACACAAAAACCATAATCACCAACAGACTCGCAGGTACCGTAGAGATCGGTAAAAGACTAATTTTTTGTTGAAATAACACATACCACTGTGGTAAAAACTGAATGTTTTGTTGAAATATTGCCTACTCCAAATTCCCTTCTCCTGTGGTAAAAACGTAATGCTTTGGTGAAATATTTCCAACCCTGAATTCCTTATCATAAGAACTATTGTCTAATTTTATAGAAGTGAAAATTGATTCTTTGAGAAATGTCTGTTAAAAAAAAAGTAGTTGCATCTTTGTTGCAGAGTTGCGCAATTGGATCTGAAGAAAAATAGATTTTTGTAAATTAGGAGATGCCTTTGGGTATTCACATTCATATCTCTGTTTTTCTTCCAATCCATGAAGATCTGGTTTGGCATTAAGTCACATCTTACGACCAGCATAGGTTGCTGGGGACTAAACTTGAGTGAGTGAGTGAGTGAGTGTATGAGTGAGTGAGTGAGTGAGTGAGTGAGTGAGTGAGTGAGAGTGCTGCTTCAACACAGATATGTTGATATGTGCTTGTGAGTAAGTTATGGCATAGGCAGGATTGTAGATGTATTCTTGTGATAAAGTTAGTTATGATGACATGGGCAGGAGTGTAGATAGATGCTGGTGATATAGTAAGTTATGACATAGGTAGTATTGTAGATAGATGCTGGTGATATATTAAGTTATGACATAGGTAGAATTGTAGCTAGATGCTGGTGATATAGTAAGTTATGACATAGGTAGTATTGTAGATAGATGCTGGTGATATATTAAGTTATGACATAGGTAGTATTGTAGATAGATGCTGATGACATAGTAAGCTATGACATAGGTAGTATTGTAGATAGATGCTAGTGACATAGTAAGCTATGACATAGGTAGTATTGTAGATAGATGCTGGTGACATAGTAAGTTATGACATAGGTAGTATTGTAGATAGATGCTGGTGACATGGTAAGTTATGACATAGGTAGTATTGTAGATAGATGCTGGTGACATGGTAAGTTATGACATGGCCAGGATTGTGCATTGTCAGAGGGAATTACGGTACTGAAAAAGTGAACGTCAGAAAACTCAGTCTTGCTTAACGGGACTTGACAGAGTTTAGTGTAGCGTAAAGTTGCGATGCCATCAACATTTGTATCTGTCAGTAGAACATTGTTGCCGAGAGATGTGGACACACAGGTTGAAACACAAGTCACACCACATTATTGCCAGGATGAGGGCAAATTTTTAAGAAAGAAAAAACATAAACGTTTTTTGTTCCGCCTCATTGTAGCAGTCCATCTTCTGAGCACTTTGACATAGAAACTTTATATTTTAGAGGCTTGTAATGTAGACTTAGTGTAAACCCAAGTTCACTTCCATTGTGAGGAGGATTCATTAGATGTTTGGAAATGAAAGGACTCTCACCAATGGCAGACTTAAGTTTCTGGAACTCAAATAATCTCCTAGTTCAGTATTTCAACAAACTGAACAATTTGTTATTTAAAGATCCTATGATGCTTTTGGTACTTGTGAGACAGAGGCCATGCTGGCTTTAAATTTAAAACAAAACTTGTATTGTGAAATTTGTTTGCCATTACGACATCTGACAGGAAATCAATACTGCTCCGGTTGTGATTGTTTTCGGGAGGGGAGTGCTGGTGCTGTCCACGGTGTGTAGACACACCTGAACGCACATGAATACCGTCATGATTCAGCATGATATGCTAGGTGATTACAGGACACGGGTGACAAGCTGTCTGTGAGCTGATGTCAACATTAAAGAAATCTTTTTCTTGCTGGAGGACAATAATTCTTCAGCTTGTTCAGTTGCTTCGTCACGGTTGAAATTCTGTATGGAGTGAGACACAATACACACTTGTGTTTACATCAGGCGGGTCACTAAGCCACACATTGCACCATGGGATATCATTGAAATGTATTTCATCGTGAGATTAATCTCTGCTCTGTCAGGCTGCATGAATATCTGGATTCAACAGACGAACTTCTATTTCCTGGGACTTAAATATCTCATTCGAATGCATTAAATTTATGGTATAGCTTGCGCTACCATGCTCTGGATCCATTTCATGATACTTTGTGAAAAAGGAAATATGCGTTGAAATTTGCATGAGATTATATATGAATCTATTTTAAAAGAGGAAGTATGAACATGAATCGTGGGTTTATTTTTCCATTTTGTACAGATTTAGTCCCACGGCAAACTGTCGTCATATGCACATGAAAGTACAAAATGAGAAAAGGTTTGAAATATGATAACTCTTTGTTTGAATGTGTTGTTTTTACTCTGTAAGGTTACAATGTTAAGTCTGCTTCATCTGCACTGCTGACGTGATGTCTGGGTTTACAACACCACGTCAACACTGCGGAAGAAAAGCTTTGTTTAAAAATGTTACCGCGATGGATGGAGCAATTACTCTAATGTTAATTCAGTGCATCAACAAGAGGAGGGAGGGGGAGGGAAAACAGGTTTTCGACTTGAGGGCAGTGTGTAGCTTCGTGGTTAATGCATTCCCTTGTGTTGAAACTTGTTGGGATTCTGGGTAGGAGTTTACGTCTCCAGCTCAAGCAACCTATGCTTGTCGTATGAACCAGTATGCGCGGGTGGTCAGGCTCGGTGACTTGGTTGATGCATGTCCTCTAATCTCACTCATTTTGATGGTGTGGATCGATGCTTCTGGTGTCAATCACTGGATTGTCTGGTCCAGACTTGATTATTTACGGATGGCTACATAGTTTGAATATTGCTGCGTGCAGTGATAGACAACAGACAAAACAAATGGTGATGCTGAACAATGGTTGGTTCTATGCTTGATACAGTGTTTAGAGGATGTATTCAAGTAGCACAAGATGTCTCGCTCGCTCGCTCGCTCACTCACTGACTCACTCACTCACTGACCTCACTCACTCACTCACTCACTCACTCACTCACTCACTGTAGGTACAGCCTGTACTGCAATATTAGTCCAGGTGACTTCACTCATACATATGAGAGAACAGATGAAAAGATTCATCTGTCGTTCAGTGCATCTCCATGCCCGTGCCAGGATACGAATATTGTATTTGAAGGTCAAGTGACAACAGAAAACAATACAAGTAATAATGGTGTGAACACACATTGTAAAATAATATTTTCTGCTGTACAAGGGATCTCAGGACATTGTTTTATCAAATAATTGAAATTTACAAATCTTTCGTTGAAGATGAGAATGTTTCCATGACATGTCAAGACCCACATCGTATTGCAACTAAGTGACACTCACTGACTCCCCTGCTTCAAATGGGGGTTGAGGTGGAGAATATTTGAAAATAACAGTAAATTTAAATTTTTTTTAGAAATTTAAATTAAATGTAGATTAAATGCAATAGAGATTGGTCTTCCTGCTGGAACAAGTGTATGTGATATGTGGCTGTGGCCCAGTCTGTGGATAGAGTTCCATAAACATTGTTGAGGAATAAATGTCTTGCGTGTTATTTCAGGTCAACTTAAGCTAAGTGTAAATTAAATGTAACAGAGATTGGTCCTCCTACAACTGGAACTAGTATACCGTATTCGACGTAATAAGCGCCCAGGGCGCTCTCAAAATTAGAAATGGGGGGCTCTTATTAGAATATTATTTTGGTGAAAAAAACAGAGTTGAAAGATATATTTCGTGGTTTATGCTGACAGCCTGACTGTTTATGTACGACAGATATATTTTTCCAGAATTTAATTGCTCATAACTAAGGGTACATATAACACATGAGTGTGTATTATACGCGAATAAATAAGTCTTGTGTACATTGATCAATCGGAAGGGGTGCTAATTGGCATTGTTCACTAGCCAATATATCCGCAAATATCGCCGTGGGCGCTTCTTAGAGCGGGGCGCTTATTACGTCGAATACGGTATGTGAAATATGGTTGTATCCGTGTTGACTATGACTCTGTGGTCAAGTGGTACAGCGTCTGCCTGGAGAGTGAAAGGTCAGGGGTTCAATCCCTGTGGCTACGTCATACCAAAGACGTTAAAAAAGATGGTACTTGTTATTACCCTACCTGGGGCTCGGCATTAAGGAGCTAAAACAAGGACTGGTCTGCTTAGAGTCAATATACTGTGTCTGAGTGGGGTATGCATGTTAAATACGGCATGGTATCTCGTCGGGTAAGCACTATTAAATCGGCATTAGTCCGGACCAGTACAAGCAGCCAAATACACGTGCATGCATGTTGCTATATAAGTGCAATCATTTTGAACGTAGCTTTAACCTCATTTCACCTCATCATATGCCTGTCTGGGATAGTGTTCTATGTACCATAAACATCTTTGATGACTAAATGCCTTGTTTGTTATTTCAGGTACATGTACTGGACAGACTGGGGTGAGAACCCGAAGATAGAGCGTGCTGGAATGGACGGAAGCAAGTGGAGTAGAACAGAAATAATAAAAGAAAATATTTTCTGGCCAAATGGTTTGACACTTGACTACGATGATTCCAAAATATACTGGGCAGACGCCAAATTAAGCTTTATTCATCGATGTGATTTTGACGGATCAAATCGTCAGGAGGTTATTGCCGGCGAACTCCCTCACCCTTTCGCTTTGACTCTGTACGAGAAAACGCTATACTGGACGGATTGGCAGACGAGATCAATCCACAAGTGCAACAAACTCACTGGCCAACAACAGTGGACTGTCCACGAAGAAATATACTCTCCAATGGACATCCATGTCTACACAGCCAAGAGGCAACCCAAGGGTAAGCAGAAATAGACTCTGTTACTTTCATGTATGGGAAACTAACAATGATTGCTCGTACTTGATTTACATGTTGTCAATAGTTACTGACAGTGATAGACCGTGTCTTGGAAATTGTGTGTGAAAACTGACATTTTATGGGTATTGAAAAAGCAGATATTTCCATACATTTCCAGATGATGCAAGTAGTGTTTTTGGCTTCTCGGTAGCCAGGTTTGATGACGCATAATGGTACTTACATGATAACAAGAACTCATTTCTCACAATATACCTCTCAACTTTCCTGTTATTCCGTGACGCACCAACCTAAGACCATGTGATTTGTATCATAGTTTATGGATTCATTGACCCTATAATTCTGAGAAAGTACAAGTAAAATTAAAATGAAACATCAGCATTATTTTATTTCTGATTCCGCCCTGATTCCACAGTTAAGTGGATTAAAAAAGTAAAACTGTCATCAGCATCAAAAGTTGAAGTAAAGTTTCCTGCCATAACTCTTTATGAATCGTTGCAAGATTATCACCGATTTACTGCACTGTTGCTGAGATTATTGAAATGGGCATTAACTCTGTACTTTTACATAATTTAACTTCCCTTCACAATAGCTGACAAAGAATGCTTATAGTATTTTCTATAAGATCGATATACGGTAGTTTATTTAACTGGGAAATATTTGAAGATTTTTTTAATTTATTGCTTTCCCAACCAAAATTATTTTGGGGCACAAACGTCCTTAAACCAAGGTGAAGGTGTGGCTTGGTGTACTTGTTATATGTTAATACAATGAAATAGCTGTGTATCCCAATCAGAAGTTGAGCACTATGTGAAGAATTAATTGTGTGTTTAATACATTTATGATGTGTTGAGAAACTCATGATAGTCTTCATTTTGACAACGAAAGGAGATTCTATATTCATTTTGAAAAAGTTCGCAATGTTTAAATGAAATTCCCTAAGTTTAGACCTGTTCCTTATCAGTGGGTGATTCCATCAGCTGAACTTGTTGCCAGAGGGGAAGAGCTGAAGCCAATTACGAGCAGAGATGTATAACCCCGGTGAATTTAGTGGGAGATAATAGAGTTAGCAGCCAGTAGGCAGGTAGATACAGGCTTATCAACTAGGTGGTGAATATGTCCTGTTATCAGATGGTGCTGGAGGCGGGATATCATTGCCTGGTTATCACATACTGGATTGAGAGGCATGTGGCACATGTCAGTTTGACAAGCAGGCAGTTCTTGGGAGGGGAGGGGAGGTAGATGACTCCAGCAGTGGAGTTGCAGGGTCAGGTCGGGACAGAAGTGGGGGTTGGGATGGAGAAGGGGTGGGGATGGAGGGGGGTGGGATGTGGGGTGGGGTTGACTTCTGTACATATTCACACACACAACTGTTTTGTACCCATGCTAACATTTAGTCCCAGAAATAAAGTTATCAAATTAAGAAATATTTACCTACGAAATGTGAACTAAAATCCATATGGAGCCCAGAACAATGCTTAATTTCATTAACTTACAAAATCATCGTTTGATTGAGTTATTAATTTATTCTCTGGGGTGTGGAAAACAGACTATACCAACTATGTGTACAATAAAACTATGTGAATATCCAATTATCATAAGCTGCATGAGGAAACATTTTAGTGATGGAAAGTTGACTTAATACTGTGGAAAATCAAAATTGTTTTTTCCAGTAATGTGCCAGTTCATTGCTGTGTGTAGCGTTGGTATGCTGGTATTATTGTACTTTTCATATTCTATAGCAATTAACCAAAGTTTTGCTACGCTGTCGTCAGTTGAACAAGGGGAGACTTTTCTTGGCAGAAAGACTAATGGAATCAAAAAACGAACTAATCATTCCAAGTAGGAAGTGTTATTGAAATTCTGATAAGTTAAGGTTCTTAAAGATATTGTCATACATATTTCAGGTTTCAATAAATGTTTTTAATGACTGATATATAATAACACATGTGTGCCTTAGTACACTTTAAGAGTGATGGAATCTTTGGAAAAACTTCAGTTGCAGATGAGAGGAAACTATCAACATTTTGAAAATCAGCTTTAGAAAAAATCGTATGTGAAGAATTTTGATTTGCAGAACAACACAATTTGATATGTACTAGATAAACATGTTTCACACATAGTTAAGTACTGAGGAATGACACAGGAAGACATTTTCAAAATAATTCCTCTGTGCCGTCAATATGGATCAGTGTATATATCCCACAGCTGGTAAATACGAAACATGATTTCTCTGAAAATATAAACATTTGCACAGCATTTTGTACGGTGGAACAGACAGGCTGGTGCAGCTGGGAAATAATGGTGCATGCTGGTATTAAATGTCAGTATCAGCATCTGACTGAGGCTCTTCATGGTCAGCCGGAGTGAGTCTGGCACGTAGGTCAGGTGGAGGCTCTGGGGCTGCTCTGGCTGCTCTGGGGCTGCTCTGGAAGACTTGATTAGTTTAGGATGAGTTCAGCAAGTCTGTTCTGCTTGGGTTCTGATAGCATCAAGAGAGATCACAAGACGTAGATGTGCATGGTTCCACCACTACCGTGTTCTGTTCCTGTTTGTTAATGAAAGAAATAGAGGGCAATGTGGGGGGGTCTGGTTGGTGGTATTTGTTTCGGAAGCAGGCACATTCATGCAAGGTCATAATCATATAGTGTTAAAACAGAGAGGTCGACTGAAACTGACAAATACAGATATGCAAGTAAAAATAGGGCAGATAGCTAAGAATTATTGTGATGTATTGAGTTCTATATGTTCCTTGAGGTGTTCTATACGTTCCAGTAAGGGTTCTGTATGTTTCAGTAAGGGTTCTATATGTTCTGGTGAGGGTTTTATATGTTCCAGTAAGGGTTCAATATGTTCTGGTAAGGGTTCTATATGTTCTGGTAAGAATTCTATATGTTCCAGTAAGGGTTCTATATGTTCTGGTAAGGGTTCTATATGTTCCAGTAAGGGTTCCATGTGTTCTGGTAAGGGTTCTATATGTTCCAGTAAGGGTTCAATATGTTCTGGTAAGGGTTCTATATGATCTGGTAAGAATTCTATATGTTCCAGTAAGGGTTCTATATGTTCTGGTAAGGGTTGTATATGTTCCGGTAAGGGTTCTATATGTTCTGGTGAGGGTTCTATGTGTTCCAGTAAGGGTTCTTCATGTTCCGGTAAGGGTTCTATATGTTCTGGTAAGGGTTCTATATGTTCCAGTAAGGGTTCTATATGTTCCAGTAAGGGTTCTATATGTTCTGGGATGGGTTCAGTTTGTTCCAGTAAGGGTTCTACATGTTCCAGTAAGGGTTCTATATGTTCCAGTAAGGGTTCAATATGTTCTGGTAAGGGTTCTATATGATCTGGTAAGAATTCTATATGTTCCAGTAAGGGTTCTATATGTTCTGGTAAGGGTTGTATATGTTCCGGTAAGGGTTCTATATGTTCTGGTGAGGGTTCTATGTGTTCCAGTAAGGGTTCTTCATGTTCCGGTAAGGGTTCTATATGTTCTGGTAAGGGTTCTATATGTTCCAGTAAGGGTTCTATATGTTCCAGAAAGGGTTCTATATGTTCTGGTAAGGGTTCTATGTGTTCCAGTAAGGGGTCTATATGTTCTGGGATGGGTTCAGTTTGTTCCAGTAAGGGTTCTATATGTTCCAGTAAGGGTTCTATATGTTCCAGAAAGGGTTCTATATGTTCTGGTAAGGGTTCTATGTGTTCCAGTAAGGGTTCTACATGTTCCAGTAAGGGTTCTATATGTTCTGGTAAGGGTTCAGTTTGTTCCAGTTAGGGTACTGTATGTTCCAGTAAGGGTTCTTTATGTTCTGGTAAGTGAGTGAGTGAGTGAGTTTGATTTTACGCCGCTTTTAGCAATATTCCAGCAATATCATGGCGGGGGACACCAGAAATGGGCTTCACACATTGTACCCATGTCGGGAATCGAACCCGGGTCTTCGGCGTGACGAGCGAACGCTTTAACCATTAGGCTACCCGACCGCCCCTGTTCTGGTAAGGGTTCTATGTGTTCCAATAAGGGTTCTATATGTTCAAGTAAGGGTTCTGTATGTTCCTGTAAGGGTTCTATATGTTCCATAAAGGGTTCTTTATGTTCTGGTAAGGGTTCTATGTGTTCCAGTAAGGGTTCTATATGTTCCAGTAAGGGTTCTGTTTGTTCCAGTAAGGGTTCTTTATGTTCTGGTAAGGGTTCTTTATGTTCCAGTAAGGGTTCTATATGTGCCAGGAAGGGTTCTATATGTTCCAGGAAGGGTTCTATGTGTTCCAGTAAGGGTTCAGTATGTTCCAGTAAGGGTTCTATGTGTTCCAGTAAGGGTTCTATGTGTTCCAGTAAGGGTTCTGTATGTTCCAGTAAGGGTTCTGTATGTTCCAGTAAGGGTTCTATGTGTTCCAGTAAGGGTTCTATGTGTTCCAGTAAGGGTTCTATGTGTTCCAGTAAGGGTTCTATGTGTTCCAGTAAGGGTTCTATATGTGCCAGGAAGGGTTCTGTATGTTCCAGTAAGGGTTCTATATGTGCCAGGAAGGGTTCTATATGTTCCAGTAAGGGTTCTGTATGTTCCAGTAAGGGTTCTATGTGTTCCAGTAAGGGTTCTATGTGTTCCAGTAAGGGTTCTATGTGTTCCAGTAAGGGTTCTATGTGTTCCAGTAAGGGTTCTATATGTGCCAGGAAGGGTTCTATATGTGCCAGGAAGGGTTCTATATGTTCCAGTAAGGGTTCTATATGTTCCAGTAAGGGTTCTATATGTTCTGGTAAGGGTTCTGTTTGTTCCAGTAAGGGTTCTGTATGTTCTGGTAAGGGTTCTGTATGTGCCAGTAAGGGTTCTATGTGTTCCAGTAAGGGTTCTATGTGTTCCAGTAAGGGTTCTATATGTTCCAGTAAGGGTTCTGTATGTTCCAGTAAGGGTTCTATATGTTCTGGTAAGGGTTCTGTTTGTTCCAGTAAGGGTTCTGTATGTTCTGGTAAGGGTTCTTTATGTTCCAGTAAGGGTTCTATATGTTCCAATAAGGGTTCTATATGTTCTGGTGAGGGTTCTATATGTTCCAGTAAGGATTCTATGTGTTCCAGTAAGGGTTCTATGTGTTCCAGTAAGGGTTCTATATGTTCCAGTAAGGGTTCTATATGTTCTGGTAAGGGTTCTGTTTGTTCCAGTAAGGGTTCTATATGTTCTGGTAAGGGTTCTGTTTGTTCCAGTAAGGGTTCTGTATGTTCTGGTAAGGGTTCTTTATGTTCCAGTAAGGGTTCTATATGTTCCAGTAAGGGTTCTATATGTTCCAGTAAGGGTTCTATGTGTTCCAGTAAGGGTTCTATATGTTCTGGTAAGGGTTCTATATGTTCCAGTAAGGGTTCTATGTGTTCCAGTAAGGGTTCTATATGTTCTGGTGAGGGTTCTATATGTTCCAGTAAGGGTTCTATGTGTTCCAGTAAGGGTTCTTTATGTTCTGGTAAGGGTTCTATATGTTCCAGTAAGGGTTCTATATGTTCCAGTAAGGATTCTATGTGTTCCAGTAAGGGTTCTACATGTTCCAGTAAGGGTTCTTTATGTTCTGGTAAGGGTTCTATATGTTCCAGTAAGGGTTCTATATGTTCTGGTAAGGGTTCTGTTTGTTCCAGTAAGGGTTCTATATGTTCTGGTAAGGGTTCTGTTTGTTCCAGTAAGGGTTCTGTATGTTCTGGTAAGGGTTCTTTATGTTCCAGTAAGGGTTCTATATGTTCTGGTAAGGGTTCTGTTTGTTCCAGTAAGGGTTCTATATGTTCTGGTAAGGGTTCTGTTTGTTCCAGTAAGGGTTCTATATGTTCTGGTAAGGGTTGTATATGTTCCAGTAAGGGTTCTATATGTTCCAGTAAGGGTTCTGTATGTTCCTGTAAGGGTTCTATATGTTCTGGTAAGGGTTCTATATGTTCTGGTAAGGGTTCTATGTGTTCCAATAAGGGTTCTATATATTCCAGTAAGGGTTCTGTATGTTCCAGTAAGGGTTCTGTATGTTCTGGTAAGGGTTCTATATGTTCCAGTAAGGGTTCTATGTGTTCCAGTAAGGGTTCTATATGTTCTGGTGAGGGTTCTATATGTTCCAGTAAGGGTTCTATGTGTTCCAGTAAGGGTTCTTTATGTTCTGGTAAGGATTCTATGTGTTCCAGTAAGGGTTCTATATGTTCTGGTAAGGGTTCTATATGTTCCAGTAAGGGTTCTATATGTTCCAGTAAGGGTTCTTTATGTTCTGGTAAGGGTTCTATATGTTCCAGTAAGGGTTCTATATGTTCTGGTAAGGGTTCTATGTGTTCCAGTAAGGGTTCTATATGTTCCAGTAAGGGTTCTTTATGTTCTGGTAAGGGTTCTTTATGTTCCAGTAAGGGTTCTATATGTTCCAGTAAGGGTTCTATATGTTCCAGTAAGGGTTCTATATGTTCCAGTAAGGGTTCTATGTGTTCCAGTAAGGGTTCTTTATGTTCTGGTGAGGGTTCTATATGTTCCAGTAAGGGTTCTATATGTTCCAGTAAGGATTCTATGTGTTCCAGTAAGGGTTCTACATGTTCCAGTAAGGGTTCTTTATGTTCTGGTAAGGGTTCTATATGTTCCAGTAAGGGTTCTATATGTTCCAGTAAGGGTTCTATGTGTTCCAGTAAGGGTTCTATATGTTCTGGTAAGGGTTCTGTTTGTTCCAGGAAGGGTTCTGTATGTTCTGGTAAGGGTTCTTTATGTTTCAGTAAGGGTTCTATATGTTCCAGTAAGGGTTCTATATGTTCCAGTAAGGGTTCTATATGTTCCAGTAAGGGTTCTATGTGTTCCAGTAAGGGTTCTTTATGTTCTGGTGAGGGTTCTATATGTTCCAGTAAGGGTTCTATATGTTCCAGTAAGGATTCTATGTGTTCCAGTAAGGGTTCTACATGTTCCAGTAAGGGTTCTTTATGTTCTGGTAAGGGTTCTATATGTTCCAGTAAGGGTTCTATATGTTCCAGTAAGGGTTCTATGTGTTCCAGTAAGGGTTCTATATGTTCTGGTAAGGGTTCTGTTTGTTCCAGGAAGGGTTCTGTATGTTCTGGTAAGGGTTCAATATGTTCTGGTAAGGGTTCTATATGTTCCAGTAAGGTTTCTATATGTTCTGGTAAGGGTTCTGTATGTTCCGGTAAGGTTTCTATATGTTCTGGTAAGGGTTCTATATGTCCCGTTAAAGGTTCTATATGTTCCAGTAAGGATTCTATGTGTTCTTCAGAGATGTTTCTGATTTTTTTCCATAGCTACTTACATGGATTGGTTGATAGTTAAAGATAGGAGCAGATTTGTAAAATTTCTGTGTCTTGTTTTTATCAAAGTAGTTAAAACCTTTTAGTCCAGGGTGGAATTGGTTCCAAGTAGTCTTTGCTTGTCACAAGAGATGACTTAAATACATTTGTGGTCAGACTGGATGACTTTGGTGATAGTGTGTCACAGAACCCCAGTGGCATGAGACGTTGCTCATGATATCAACCACTGGTTTGTCTGGTCCAGATTCCGTCAGTTACAGGCAGTCATGATAAACCTGTGTGGCATGAAACAACATGAGCACATTCACTCATGTTAACAGTAATGCTCTACATGCAGGCTCTGTTGGATTAAGTGGGATTTGTAAAATGAAAAAGAAAAAAGTGGCATTTGTTAGTTGAGGGAGTTTCTGCAGTGCTGTGTTAGCATTTCCTACCTGAAGAAGGTGAACACTCGTTAGCTGCATTCAGTACCTGTTGTAACGAGATGCATCAGGTGGCACAGGTAGGTTCTGAAGACACTTGATCTGATGAGGTCTGGTCTAGTGGAGGGCGTGTACAGCTGTGACACCATGGAGATATTTACTAGATGGAGAATTCATTCCTATTCTGATGTAAAGGAGGGAGGTGTTCAGGATCAGCAGTGTGCAAGCTTTACCTTGGGAGGCTTTGTGTGATTGGCTTCATTTGTATGAAAAGGAATTGCATCTGTTTGGTTCTTGACAAGACAAGGAGTTAACGTTAAGATTGGACGCCAATATGCATTCTTCATTATTTTCTTGTGAAAGAAATAAGCTTGTCCCCAAGCTGTGGAGGAAGCAAGTTGTATTAGAATTAGTGTTAGAAAAGACTTCATCTCTAAACACTATTAGTTTGAGGAAGATAGTATGGGTGCAACTCATGGACATTGTGCATGGCCTGATGGGAATACCGTATTCAACTTAATATGAGCCAATTGCGCTCTCAAAATTAGAAATAGGGGGCTCTTATTAGAATATTATTTTGGTGGAAAAAACAGAGTTGAAAGATACATTTTGTGGTTTATGCTAACGGCCTGACTGTATATATACGACAGATATATTTTTCCAGAATTTAATTGCCCATAATTAAGGGTGCATATAACACACGAGTGCGTATTATACACGAATAAATAAGTCTTGTGTACATTGATAAATCGGAAGGGGTGCTAATTGGGATTGTTCACTTGCCAATATATTAGCAAATATCGCCATGGGCGCTTATTACGTCAAATACGGTACTTGGACAAGATATCAGTCTCCTCTACATTATTGTTGGCAGCAATTGATATGAAAATGAAAAAAATGTTAATTGTACTCCTCCATTCAGTTTGATCTAAAGTAGACTTTGTTTGAAATTAAGTTCAGGATTTTGATGAATTTGTACAAGACAATACTCTGCAGAGCCTAACTTTGTAAAACCATAGGTCATGGTGGTCATGTTGATTGGTGCAAGAAATACGGACTGAGATCAGGTTAATGTACTCATAATATTGTACCTGTGAAGATCCGGGGTAAAATTGGACTTTAGCAACCCATGCTTGTCGTAAGAGGCGACTTTTTAACGGATTGGGTGGTCAGGCTTGCTGACTTGGTTGATGGATGTCATCGTACCCCAGTTGCATAGGTCGATAATCATGATATCAATCACTGGATTGTCTGGTCCCTACACGATTATTTAGAGACCATTATGTAGCTGGAATATTGCTTAGAGCTGCATTAAACAACAAACAAGACAAAAACATTGTACTATGACAGTTGGAAAAAGTCCCTCTAATGCTACAGTGTTAGTTATCAGCTTATGAAATTATTTGATCCATAATGAAAATTTCTGTCAAATCCAAGTATTCAGAATACAACCCTTAATGAAGAGTAGGCAGACATTATGAGTGAATAGGTTGGTGATGGATGTGATTTCAGGAAGGTTTAGCTGGGGCTTCATTCAAGCTCACCAATGTTGAATAAATTCAGGTAGAAATCCTTCACACGATTAAGCACTTGTTATAATGTCTAGGTCAGTAGAAGGATGAGGGCAGTATGATGACACAGACAGAGGAGGGTCTGTTCTTGAATGTAGGGTATACATTAACTAGTCACAGATACCAGGCAGTGTGTCCTCCCTCTCCTACCTGAGACAGTGATTACAAGGTAAACAGCTGTTACCTGTCCAGGTAGATACATCAAGGTAATTAAACATACAGGTGTCCGCTTGTACCTGTCACAGTTCAGGTGGGCGGGGAAGAGACTGCTCCTGGAAACATAGGATGCACAAAAGCGAGGTTGCTCAATACACTGAGAGGAATTGTATTGATGTTGTTGTTTTGCAATCCTGACATGGGAGTTCCCAACACAGTAACATGTAAAATAATAACAACAAAATGTATGATGTGATGTACTCAAGACACTAGGCTTTCATAACTGCGGGGACAAGTTTCAGTAGGAAATTACATGATGTTATACAATGTTCTGTCACTGTGTATGTGAAGTTGTACCATGTTCTCATAGGCTGTAAGTGAAGTTATACCATGTTCTCATAGGCTGTATGTGAAGTTATACCATGTTCTCATAGGCTGTATGTGAAGTTATACCATGTTCTCATAAGCTGTATGTGAAGTTATACCATGTTCTCATAGGCTGTATGTGAAGTTTTACCATGTTCTCATAGGCTGTAAGTGAAGTTATACCATGTTCTCATAAGCTGTATGTGAAGTTCCACCATGTTTGCATAGGCTGGATGTGAAGTTATACCATGTTCTCATAGGCTGTAAGTGAAGTTCTACCATGTTCTCATAAGCTGTATGTGAAGTTCTACCATGTTTGCATAGGCTGGATGTGAAGTTATACCATGTTCTCATAGGCTGTAAGTGAAGTTATACCATGTTCTCATAGGCTGTATGTGAAGTTCTACCATGTTCTCATAGGCTGTATGTGAAGTTCTACCATGTTTGCATAGGCTGGATGTGAAGTTATACCATGTTCTCATAGGCTGTAAGTGAAGTTATACCATGTTCTGTCAGTGTGTATGTGAAGTTATACCATGTTCTCATAGGCTGTATGTGAAGTTATACCATGTTCTCATAGGCTGTATGTGAAGTTATACCATGTTCTCATAGGCTGGATGTAGAGTTATACCATGTTCTCATAGGCTGTAAGTGAAGTTATACCATGTTCTCCTAGGCTGTATGTGAAGTTATACCATGTTCTCATAGGCTGGATGTGAAGTTATACCATGTTCTCATAGGCTGTAAGTGAGGTTCTACCATGTTCTCCTAGGCTGTATGTGAAGTTCTACTATGTTTGCATAGGCTGGATGTGAAGTTATACCATGTTCTCATAGGCTGTAAGTGAAGTTATACCATGTTCTGTCAGTGTGTATGTGAAGTTATACCATGTTCTCATTGGCTGTATGTGACGTTATACCATGTTCTCATAGGCTGGATGTGAAGTTATACCATGTTCTCATAGGCTGTATGTGAAGTTATACCATGTTCTGTCAGTGTGTATGTGAAGTTCTACCATGTTCTCATAGGCTGGATGTGAAGTTATACCATGTTCTCATAGGCTGTAAGTGAGGTTCTACCATGTTCTCCTAGGCTGTATGTGAAGTTCTACTATGTTTGCATAGGCTGGATGTGAAGTTATACCATGTTCTCATAGGCTGTAAGTGAAGTTATACCATGTTCTGTCAGTGTGTATGTGAAGTTATACCATGTTCTCATTGGCTGTATGTGACGTTATACCATGTTCTCATAGGCTGGATGTGAAGTTATACCATGTTCTCATAGGCTGTATGTGAAGTTATACCATGTTCTGTCAGTGTGTATGTGAAGTTCTACCATGTTCTCATAGGCTGTATGTGAAGTTTTACCATGTTCTCATAGGCTGGATGTGAAGTTATACCATGTTCTCATAGGCTGGATGTGAAGTTATACCATGTTCTCATAGGCTGTAAGTGAAGTTATACCATGTTCTCATAGGCTGTAAGTGAAGTTATACCATGTTCTCATAGGCTGTATGTGAAGTTTTACCATGTTCTCATAGGCTGTATGTGAAGGTATACCATGTTCTCATAGGCTGTATGTGAAGTTATACCATGTTATACCATGTTCTCATAGGCTGTATGTGAAGTTATACCATGTTCTCATAGGCTGTATGTGAAGTTATACCATGTTATACCATGTTCTCATAGGCTGTATGTGAAGTTCTACCATGTTCTCATAGGCTGTATGTGAAGTTATACTATGTTCTCATAGGCTGGATGTGAAGTTATACCATGTTCTCATAGGCTGGATGTGAAGTTATACCATGTTCTCATAGGCTGGATGTGAAGTTATACCATGTTCTCATAGGCTGTATGTGAAGTTATACCATGTTCTCATAGGCTGTATGTGAAGTTATACCATGTTCTCATAGGCTGTATGTGAAGGTATACCATGTTCTCATAGGCTGGATGTGAAGTTATACCATGTACTCATAGGCTGTATGTGAAGTTATACCATGTTCTCATAGGCTGTATGTGAAGTTATACCATGTTATACCATGTTCTCATAGGCTGTATGTGAAGTTCTACCATGTTCTCATAGGCTGGATGTGAAGTTATACCATGTTCTCATAGGCTGTAAGTGAAGTTATACCATGTTCTGTCAGTGTGTATGTGAAGTTATACCATGTTCTCATTGGCTGTATGTGACGTTATACCATGTTCTCATAGGCTGGATGTGAAGTTATACCATGTTCTCATAGGCTGTATGTGAAGTTATACCATGTTCTCATAGGCTGGATGTGAAGTTTTACCATGTTCTCATAGGCTGGATGTGAAGTTATACCATGTTCTCATAGGCTGGATGTGAAGTTATACCATGTTCTCATAGGCTGTAAGTGAAGTTATACCATGTTCTCATAAGCTGTAAGTGAAGTTATACCATGTTCTCATAGGCTGTATGTGAAGTTTTACCATGTTCTCATAGGCTGTATGTGAAGGTATACCATGTTCTCATAGGCTGTATGTGAAGTTATACCATGTTATACCATGTTCTCATAGGCTGTATGTGAAGTTATACCATGTTCTCATAGGCTGTATGTGAAGTTATACCATGTTCTCATAGGCTGTATGTGAAGTTATACCATGTTCTGTCAGTGTGTATGTGAAGTTCTACCATGTTCTCATAGGCTGTATGTGAAGTTCTACCATGTTCTCATAGGCTGGATGTGAAGTTATACCATGTTCTCATAGGCTGGATGTGAAGTTATACCATGTTCTCATAGGCTGTAAGTGAAGTTATACCATGTTCTCATAAGCTGTAAGTGAAGTTATACCATGTTCTCATAGGCTGTATGTGAAGTTTTACCATGTTCTCATAGGCTGTATGTGAAGGTATACCATGTTCTCATAGGCTGTATGTGAAGTTATACCATGTTATACCATGTTCTCATAGGCTGTATGTGAAGTTATACCATGTTCTCATAGGCTGTATGTGAAGTTATACCATGTTATACCATGTTCTCATAGGCTGTATGTGAAGTTCTACCATGTTCTCATAGGCTGTATGTGAAGTTATACTATGTTCTCATAGGCTGGATGTGAAGTTATACCATGTTCTCATAGGCTGGATGTGAAGTTATACCATGTTCTCATAGGCTGGATGTGAAGTTATACCATGTTCTCATAGGCTGTATGTGAAGTTATACCATGTTCTCATAGGCTGTATGTGAAGTTATACCATGTTCTCATAGGCTGTATGTGAAGGTATACCATGTTCTCATAGGCTGGATGTGAAGTTATACCATGTTCTCATAGGCTGTATGTGAAGTTATACCATGTTATACCATGTTCTCATAGGCTGTATGTGAAGTTCTACCATGTTCTCATAGGCTGGATGTGAAGTTATACCATGTTCTCATAGGCTGTATGTGAAGTTATACCATGTTCTCAAAGGCTGGATGTGAAGTTATACCATGTTCTGTCAGTGTGTATGTGAAGTTACGGATGCAGAGAAAAAACTATTGAATCCTAAAGTTGCACAATAATATTCCTAGAGCTGTGTAGTTAAAGTGTTTTCTCATCAGAACACTGGGTTCACTTATGGATGCAAGCGTGAAGACCATTATGGGCGTCCCCACAGTGATGTTGCTGGAATATTATAAAGAGCAGTTTTAAGCCTATACTCATTACTCACTTACATTGTACATACATGAAGCACACCGTGATCTACCGTTGGGATTCTGGGTTAGAGGGTCTCCAGCAAACTATGCTGGTTGTTTATGTTGTTGTTTTTTTGGTTTAACGCCGCACTTAACAATATTCCAGCTATATGACGGCAGGCTGTAAATAGTCAAGTCTGGACCAGACAATCCAGAAATTGACATCATGAGCATCGATCCATGCAATTGGGATATGATGACATGTATCAACCAAGTCAGCCAGCCAGACCACCTGATCCCATTAGTCGCCCCTTACGACAAGGGTAGTCGCCTCTTACGACAAGGGTAGTCGCCTTTTGCGGCAAGCATGGGTTTATGAAGACCTGTGATAGCCCAGATATTCACGAGTCTATGTAATTGGGATATGATGACATGCTTCAACCAAGTCAGCAAGCCAGGCCTCTTACGACAAGCATAGTCGCCTTTTACGGCAAGCATGGGTTGCTGAAGACCTATTCTATGCTGGTCAGAAAAGGAGACTTCTTGGATTAGGCTCAGTGACTTGATCGTTTACGTGTCATTGTTCCCAAACGACATGGGTTGTTGCTCATAACATCAATCACTTGTCCAGATTCGATTATTTACAGGTTGCCTTCATATATTGTTGAGTGTGGCATCAAACAATAAACAAACAAGCAAAAACATACTGAAATCTGCTTAGCCATAAATATCTGTTCTGTTGGTGTGTACTAATACAGATTGTTTCTAATTACTTCTTTCAGATTTGAGAAAAACCCGAGGTATATAGTTGTTGTTCTCTTTAACCGTGCTGCTTAAGTCTAATTAATTGTTGTTGATATCATCACTAATTTTCAACTTGTTTGTTTTGCTGCTTGGAATTAAGTTTGATAAACATTTGTTTATTTGTTCTGTGAGAAGTCTTGAAACTGATTCAGCTTTGTTGTGTCACATTTTAACATTCGGTGTTTTTTCTTGTACTTTGTTTGGTGTTGATGATTTTTTTACTTTTTCGTAATCTGTTTGATCTCCCTGTTCACTTTCATCTGTTGTTTCATGGTGACTGTAAATTCATCCATTGACTTATACTCTAACCTTGAGTGCCCTTGACAATGAAAAAGGCTGCCATTATGTGCCACTGAACTTAACACACTTGTTGTTATCATTATGTATGTTGTCAGTGCAATTGAAAGGCTAGGCTTACAGAAAATCAAATGATTGTGGAATGTTATCTTTTGCTCATATTAAAACTTTCTATGTGTGGAATTAACATGTTTGATGTTGTATGGAAAGTAGTACCAAAACTATTTAGCTCCAGTTTTGTAAATATTGTGTCAAGATAGAAACTCAAGAAATGATATACCCCAAGGAAGAATAGACAAAGATTGTAAGTCTAGTGAAGGCTACAGCACAACAATCATTATTGGCACAGATTTAATTACAAATTTTCAAAGGCAATTTCTTTCAAACGAGGTAATATCTTCTTGTAATGAATTTTGCGTAGGCGGATCCAGAGTGGGGATCCAGGGGGTCTGGACCCCCCCTCTCCCCCCTTTGAAAACCAAATGTAGGCAGTAGAAAATTGACTGAGAGAGGATTTTAATATTTTGGACACCTCCATTTTAAAAAGTCTGGATCCGCCCTTGGTGTGGGATGTTGTCTGAATGAATAATGTATGATGGTATGGGATGTGACACTTTCACAAGACATGACTGCAGCCTGTCTTTACCCCCGCCATTCCACTACAGCGGGGAGGAGACTCTGTTGTCTTCGGAGGACAGGGTACATGGGTACAGCCATAGACTTGTTCAAGTCTCTGAAGAAATGATTATGTGTTCAAATTGTAATTTATAGATTATATATATAATAAGAACAAGTTGTCCCTATAAAAGACTGGAGTCTTTAGTCCTTGCACTGTCTGCTTATCTAGACTTGCCAGAATTGCCAGAATTACTTTATATCCATGGACTTATCATTCAGTAGAGACTTAATGCAAGGCTAATACAGCCTGGCCATGCTTAGTAGGGATTATGCTTGGTGTAGACGAAACAGAAGCTGGAGTTTGGGTGGGGGGGATTGTATGTGAGTGGGGTGGGGTAGTAGTATGTAGGCACTGCAAGGCTAGGTAGACACGTACTCAGTGACTGTATACTTGGTCTTCACAACGCAGTCTGCTGGGTTAGGGTGTTGTTTGGGTGGGGTGGAGGGTGTACGAGGGGCTAGGTAGACACGTACTCAGTGTGGGTTATACTTGGTCTTCACAACACAGTCTGCTGGGTTAGGGTGTTGTTTGGGTGGGGTGGAGGGTGTACGAGGGGCTAGGTAGACACGTACTCAGTGTGGGTTATACTTGGTCTACACAACACAGTCTGCTGGGTTAGGGTGTTGTTTGGGTGGGGTGGAGGGTGTACGAGGGGCTAGGTAGACACGTACTCAGTGTGGGTTATACTTGGTCTACACAACACAGTCTGCTGGGTTAGGGTGTTGTTTGGGTGGGGTGGAGGGTGTACGAGGGGCTAGGTAGACACGTACTCAGTGTGGGTTATACTTGGTCTACACAACACAGTCTGCTGGGTTAGGGTGTTGTTTGGGTGGGGTGGAGGGTGTACGAGGGGCTAGGTAGACACGTACTCAGTGTGGGTTATACTTGGTCTACACAACACAGTCTGCTGGGTTAGGGTGTTGTTTGGGTGGGGTGGGGGGTGTACGTGAGTGGGGTGATGATTGAGTGGGCAGGACAGTGTAGATAGGCACAGCGGGGGCTAGGTAGACACGTACTCAGTGGGGATAACACTTTTATGAAATGGTGCTGAGGCTTCACTACAAAAGTATCCCCAAAATTATCCATGACCCCTAACCTTTTTTGGTCAGTATATGATGACTGGAGAAACATACAGAGCCTTTGTAGCAAGTAAAGATGTTATTTATCTGAAAATGAACTTAATTCCAAACGTTGATTTTTCCAAAATATGCATAGAATATATGTAAATAAAAAATGGGTAGTACTTAACTATTTTCCTTGTGTATATATATTTCTATGATATTAACTTAAGAATCTAGCCTGTGGTACTTTTAGACTTGTGGGGCTTGGTCAGTTCCCCTATGGATCCATGTATATTTTCAGCTAGGATTCAGGCTAACTATTAATCATCAGTGATCATTGTCTGATGAGTGTGTTTAATTAAGCATATTTGTTTCAATAAGGGTCTTTAATGTTATGGGGTCACGGGTGGCCCAGTCATCAAAGACACTGTAATTTCACAGCCAGAGTTGCTTCCCTTGGGCATGCCAGAAACCTATGATTTGAATTCCGGTTTGCCCCAATTGTGTTTCCAGTTTTGTTAACACCATACCCGTGTTCGTGGGTTTCACCGAAGTGGTAAACATGTGAGACCTGCATCACTTCAGGCTTTCCTCCCACATTAAGCTGACATGCCATGATATAACTGGAATACTGTTAAAAGTGGCATTAAACCCTAATTGCTCACTCACTTTCTTTTTAATGTCATAGTAATTTCATTAATGGTATGAAATGTTTGTCCCTTGAAAATCTATTTACCTTCCACGTTAAGAAGCCGGATCTTTGAAAATGTACTGTACCGAATAAAGGAGAGTTTTATGAAAGCTTAAGGTTAGACGTATGGGATGTTAACAATGAAGTGTGACTTGTTTATTTGTTTTTGTCTGATCGGCACTACCAGAGGCACTGAATAACCTACGGCAATACTCGGACATAAGTGACGTAGCTCCCTGCTAACACGTAGATTATGAAAACAAAGATTCAGGAAATACCATAATGGTAGCCTTTTCCATATGTTGCGTTGTCGTCAGTGCACTTCATTTTTTGGCTCCAACTGGCTATATGTGTGTGTTCCAAGAACCCAAACAATAATTAATTTCATTATGAACCCTAAAGTGTTCTGAGATAAGACGTAAAATGTTTGTCAAGTTTATGATTTCTTTTGGGAATATGAGTAAGGTTATATGTGAAAATGGTATCCAAAATAAATTAAATGATGTTGATGCACAATCAGAAACACTGATAAAACCTGCAACGATATGCAATCAAAATTCTCAGGCCATAAGGGAGGGAGATAAATATTATCATGCGCAGTGGTGGTGTTGGAGGAAATTAGCTTTATTAAAATTGAAATATGTCAGTGGTACGGAGGCGAGCCAGAGAATGGACTCGGCAGGATGGGGGTGAATGGGCCCGGGATCCATCTCTCCCTCCACTAGGTAAAAGGGGCAGGTTTAGTGCCAATCCAAAACACATGGGTGATCACGAGGCCCGCCCAGCACTCCGATCGGAACCAAATGGAAGAACATTTTAGCCTTGAAGAAAGGTCATTTCATTATGTGGTATTTTGAAATATCAGAACCATTCTGATTGGCTGCATTTTTTCCGACTTCACAAGGGTATTTGGAGTTTGAACATTGTGTCATTGGTTGGGTTGTCTCAGAAGCTTAGATGTGATTTTTGAAAGAAAATAATTTAGCATGTTTCTTTGAAATTGTTACATGGCTTTGAAAGGTTTTAGATGGGATAATGTGGGATGAAATATGAGATGATTCGTGTTGCAATGTGGCTTGTTTGTAATGCCAAACTTAAAAGATTTGACATTAATGTGTCTGCGATCATGAAACAAAACCTTTAACCAGTTCCATGTAAATGTACCATGCATCAAATATACATTATGTTTACGTCTAACATTTTGGTTACAGTTTGTTTTGAAATGTCTGTTTGTCATAGAAATAATTTTGTGTATAGATATCAAAGGCAACAACACATTTTGATGTTTTCATTGCTTTTTTGTAAATTGTTTGTTATTAGAAGTTGGGAAAAAATGGTAATGTAAAAATGAATAGTTTTGCAAATAGGTTTTACTAGTGCAGATATAATAAGTAAGTTGTAAATTGTATAACATTGCTTTCAGCAAGTTATTAACAAGTATGACAATCATTTGTTTTTGCAAATTTCTTATGGATTGAATTATCATCTGTAGTTTGTTGTTGTCCACTATTGAAAATAAGTTATGCATATTTTCAGCTAAGAGCAGAGCTCCAGATAAGCTGCGTATCTGCGTAAAATACGCATTAGAAATGCAGAAATACGCAATGAAATATAATCCATGCGTATCAAATACGCAACGAACATTACAGATAAGCTACAAAAATAAAACTTGTGCGTATCATCAAAATATTGTGAAGTATACCTGCGTATTCGTTTAGCAAATCAGCAACTTATTTTGAAATTATAAACGGGCATTCCGTCAACCTTGCCACACTCCACGATGACAGTTACATCGCAATCATTTGCCATCACACTTTCTTGTGGAAGTATCGGGTATTTTTTGAGTCCTTTAAAGCTCTCGAACCCACACGACACCAGTTTGCAGGGACTAGATGAATAGTGTTTATAAATATTTAACTTAAATACCCACGTGTGTAAAACTAGTGGGTAACAGAAATTTGAATACCCAGATAGAATTACTGATACCCAATGATTTTAAAATGCATGGGTAAAATACCCACAACACCAAAAGCTTATCTGGAGCTCTGTAAGAGTATTGTAAAAAAAGACTTTAAAATTAAAATTTTTCACTATAGCAATATTTCAATGTTTTCATTGTAAGTATGGGTGGAAAATCCTATTTTGAGAATTTTCAGTTTAAGTTATGGCCTGTGGTTCAACAGATAATTCTATTGTGGTCACTAATCTTTTGCTTTTACCCACATCGAGAAGAAAACATGTTTTTTTAGTTTCCATGCAACATTTATTTAAGATAGTTTATTTGCTGTAGACATGTAACCCATTTTCCTGCACGACATGTAAAAAAGACGAAGTTGGATGTTTTGTTTATTCATGAAAACATGTCTTGAATTATGTCTTGAAATGAGATTATGTAAACTAGGTAACCTGTCAGTTAAATCCAAACTGAACTTGTTAGCTTTGAAATAAAACAAAGCGTGTCGTACAATGACGTCATCCAAACAAAATTTCTTAAGGCATACATTCTGTGTAAATCTTTCAGCACTTAAAAGAAAACACAATCTTGTTGGGTCATGTTACTTTTGACATACTGGTTATAGGTTTTTGGCATATCAAACAGATTCATCTGTCTAAAAACAATGTCAAATCATAACTGGTTGAAACTTAGAACTAAAACCTCCATTAAGACACGTACACAAAATTAAAAAATCAGCAGAGTTATTTCCCTTCCCCGACATGTGATCCATTTATCTTGAAATTAATGTTATTGCAGCATTAACGGAAATGAAGTTATTATACTAATATTTCACATAGGATTGAAAAGATTATTTGCTATTACATATTAGTATTCATAAACATCCCTTTAGCACCAGCAGAATAGCTGTGTAAAGCTTTTTATGTGTAAAGCAACATCTGGCTCCTCTTATTATGTGTAACATACTCCGAAACCGACTTGTGATCCAATTTCACGTTTAGCAGATAGAGACTTGTGGGACTTTTTGGTTTTAAATTTATTTTGTCTAATTTTTCATTTCTTTAATTCAGAAACCAAACACTTAAAATTGAATATGTGTGTGTTAAGTGTTGTCAAAAACACATACACCTATGTGAAAAATTAAAATACTGTGCCAACAATAAAGAACTTACCATCACACGTGTCAGCATCCTCGTCGTGACCAAAACCATGTTGTACAGTCCCTGTATTCATACACTAACAACTTAATCCATTTCTTAGTGACTATGAAACAATAAAATGCAAACCAAAATTCATGTAAATCACAAACATTTTTTCTTTATATCTTACAATTTTATTACGAAGAAATCTTGAGAGATTTCATCCTCCAAGGAAACCTTTTCTCCTTGCACATGTTTTCACAAAATATCAATAAAAAGGGATCTTTGTTTCATCGCTTAACATTCTTGTTAGGAATAGTGATATCTTAATGATCCCATTGGCTAAAAACCGTAAAAAAATTAAAATTTAAATTTAAAAAAGCAATTTCCTCGGCATCAGTATTACCGACATGTGGTCCCTGTGAATGGAACAGGTCTCGTGTGGGTTTATCTGTAGCTTTCCAGAACAGTCTAGCTTGTGAGAGTTGTCCCCCTTTACTCTATGTATGTCTGTTGTGTTTCAGGCATGAATCCCTGTGGCAACAACAATGGGGGATGTTCTCATCTCTGCCTGATGTCCCCAAAGGAGCCATTTTATGCCTGTGCTTGTCTGACTGGCGTCAAACTGCTAACAAACAACAAGACGTGTGCTGATGGTAAGAATGACATCTGGACAGACGAACACAACTCCATGTTGGATTGTTGGACAACCAGCATGCAGAAGTTTTGAGATTGGGACACAAGTTTCATTTTGGTTGATATCCGTAGTGACTCCATATCAGCTTGACAAACAGGTGGTGGTCTATACTTGTGGTTAAACTCATGAGTTTGGATCCCCCAATGTGTGAATTGTATTCTTCGTTTCCTAATATGTCGATCACTTGAGTGTCTGGTCCAAATTTGATCATTTGCGGGGTGCTGTCTTGTAGCTGGAATATTGCTGAGTGTTTGATACAATACTTCTGATTGATGTTTGTAGTGTATCATCATTGTGATGAGTGCTATAGCAAATAGTACCAGCTAGCTCGCACTATGACGTAGCTGATGACGTCAGCTCAGACCGATGTAGTGACGCCATGGTGAAAGAATAAACCCATGATCGTATCCCAGCTTTCGTGTTATAGATACGGAGATAGTTCAATATGAGAACTAAAGGAAATACATCACAATGTTAATAACCACTCACTCACTCAATCCTTCATTGATCTGTGACATGTTTCTGATGTTTTTCAGGTCCCCAGAAGAATTTGTTCCTAGCTCGAAGAACGGACCTCCGAAGAATCTCCCTGGATACGCCTGACTACACTGATGTCGTCCTTCCCCTCGACAACATCCGCCACGCCATCGCCATCGACTACGACCCAGTGGAGGGATATGTGTACTGGACCGATGACGAAGTGCAGTCAATACGCAGAGCGCAGTTGGATGGAACAAGTTCGTGAAACCGATAAATTGTTCAATTCAGAAACACCAGATATCATATTCAGGGTTTTATGCAACAAAGAAATGTGTGTTCAGTATGCACAAATGTATATAATGGACGCAGAAAAAAATATATATTGCATCCTGAGGCACTCACAAGAATATTTTTGACAATAAATATAAGGGTCCTGTAATTGAAGTAATTATTAAATCTTACAGCACAGTACACTACACTAATTCATTACTTTACAGGACCCTACTTATTTCTCAAAGGACCCTTGAAATTAGTAATTGGGCGTCCTCTGGACTAATAGTTTTGTAGGTCAAGGTAAAACCCTGCATATCATATAACTGTTAAATGAGATCTGCATGTTAGTTTTAATTTTGTTGTTGAAATTATGATGATTAAGTAATGAAAGTCATATCGTCATGTTGTCATCTATAATAAACTTGGGGCCATGACTGCATCACTGTAATCTTGACTTAAACTTCAAATAAGCCGCTATTTTATTTGCTAAAAGTGATGGCATTTTCCAGATATGGTTCATTTACAATTCCTTGGGAAAATTTGGGGTGTGACCCTGACATTTGACTGTTGTAGGTCAAGAAGTGTTGATCAACACAGAAGTGGACCATCCTGACGGGATAGCTATTGATTGGATTGGGCGGAATCTGTACTGGACAGACACAGGCACGGACAGAATTGAAGTGGCTCGTCTAAACGGCACTTATCGAAAAGTGCTCATCTCCGACAAACTTGATGAACCTCGGGCCATATGCCTGGATCCAGTTGCCGGGTAAGTTGTGCCATCAGCGAGGAAACCCTTCACAGCGTTGTCAAGTGCTTCATAAGGACTTTTGGACATTCAGTATCATGTCACATAGATATCTTAAGGATTTCCTGTTGCCACATTGGAAGTACTCCGCAAAATGTTAGCTGTGATTCACATACTGTCATGTAGCCTTTGAAGTTCATGCTAGCCTGCTGGCCTGAGACTACTAAATTGTGCTGAGGACCAGTAATAATCCAATGATGGCAGTCCTATTTGAACAGTTGCAATTGAGGGCTATTATTCTGAACAAGTTCTCAATGTCAAATTTTTTCTTCAAATTGGAACTGAACAAAACTGACATAGAATTTAAACATAGTCCACATTTTTGTCTTGTTCAAGCAGGACTGGGTACAAACTCTTGAGGACTAGGGAAAATAGGTTTACACTTGTCCTCTGAAAAATAAATTTCTACATTTCTGTCATATTCTGTTTTCACCACACTAGCATACATACACGAAAATTGGCCAAATTGGTGTCACATTTACACAGACGGATCTTCAGATCCGACCTCCAAACACACAGGTTTCGGAGTCCATACCACACAACCACACAACCAGACTATCTTAGCTGAAAAACTGTTGACAGGTGTTATGACATTTGTTTTATTGGTCAGTAAACAGTAGAAGCTGTGGTTAAAATATCTCAAAAAGACCTACAAGGGCACAATATACAAAGCTGATTCTTGGGGTCCAATGTTGTGACCCCATCAGAATAACTAGAGCCGAGAAATACGGATTGGGTAATTACGATGTGTGACTGGGATGATTGTGTGTCACTGTACCCTTGTGGTGTTAATGATTGCTCATGCTATCAACGACTGGTTTGCCTGTCCCAGGCTCAATTTTTACCAATCTGCAATGATTCGGTTGGAAAATTGCTGGCTGCAGTGTACAAGATTTAGTAGCCCCACTCGGCCTTGTTTCAGCTATATGCCAGCAATGTGTACACAATGTGGCCACTAGGGCTGGGACGAGTCCAAATATACTACCCAGGTACCCAACCCCCTATTACCCGACCCTACCTGGGTACCAACTGTAGGTCTCAATAGATAGGTCCAAATGTCTGATTGGGTATAGTTAGAATTTTTGTCATTAAACAAGATAATCACGTGACTCACCACAGGTCTTGGTAGTCCTGTGGGTACCCTGGTCCTACCCAGTACCCACCCGACCCGAGTACCCGAGTTATCCGTCCCAGCTCTAGTACATACTGTGGCCGTGTAGGCAATGTGCTTTTTGTGATGATGCAAAACTGCTAACTATTAACCAAGGCTCGATCTCCACTTTTCCGAGTTGAATTGTTTGACCTCGGCATGTTGCTCGAGCTGGGGTTGATTTGAAGAATACCAACCTGCCAATCAGACATGACATTCCGTCGTGGTATGGTGGTAGTGGAATCAAGATTTGCAACATTATTTGTGGGAATTAATGTTTTGACTTTTTCTATAGGCACATGTATTGGACGGACTGGGGAAAGCATCCTAAGATTGAACGGGCCAACCTCGACGGGACGGATCGTGTGGTCCTCATCAACACAACACTAGGCTGGCCCAATGGTCTCGCCCTTGACTTCCAGACGCGCCGCATGTACTGGGGCGATGCCAAGACAGACATGATCGAGATGGCCACATTTGAGGGCGAGAACAGGACCGTGCTGGTCCGAGACAGCCTGCCTCACATCTTTGGGTTTAGTCTTCTAGGTGAGCTGGCTGAAAGAGATAATGGTGATGATGATGATGATGATAATGATGATGATGATGATTGATGATGATGATGATGATGATTTGGCCAGGTTGCGAGTTAAATGTCAGTAGGGGACAACTATTTGATATTCTGGGAGGCTGGTGCTGAGGTTGAGGTAGAAATGTATTTGTAAAAGATTATATATTCCAGAAAACTATGATTTGTCGCCAAGCATGAACCCCACCCCCTAACCACCCACCTAAATAAAATAATTGTTCTGTGCATCCTGAACACATTAAATTGTTCGACTTCATCTTCCATAGATAGAAATTCCTGTCTTAACAACAAATCAAGACCCACCCCACTCTCACCCCCATGAATATCAAATGGTGGGTCCCTCAGGATAACCCATGTCAATGAGGTCTGGATTCTGTGATCAGTAAGCTGTAATTTGATATGATGGGGATGTTGATAATTGACGGTCACTGCTCCATCTCTGCTGTAACAGATGATACTCACATTAATATGTTTTGTTTATTGTGAACTTCAGATCTGATTGAATCCAGGTATTTTTGGATAACTCTGGAATGCCAGACCTATCTTAATACACCTTTAAATCTGTGTTAACCCTTGTATTCCAGATGACTATGTTTACTGGACTGACTGGCAGCACCGCTCCATTGAAAGGGTTAACAAATACACTGGGGATGATAGAGTGACCATCATCGAGCAGCTCCCAGACCTCATGGGGTTAAAGGCCGTCAACGTGAAGAAGGCGGAAGGTAATAGTCACATCATGTTAAGCTTCGACCTAGTCAAAACTATCTGCAGCTTGTCAAATTATCAAAGAGCTTATTGGAATGCTGTAGGCCGCTACTTAGATTAGTGTCACAGGAAACTAATTCACTGCAGAATATGTTTTCAGTGCCATATTTGCCTTTTTCATATTCTATTTCATAGTATTACTCATATTATTTGCCACATTCACACATTGTACCCATGTGGGGAATTGAACCTGGGCCTTTGGTGTGATGTAACTGTAACATTGTGGTCAGTTAATCCCGTGTTGCCCATGACCCAAATGGAGATTTCTGGTCAGTAGTGAGTGAGTATGGTTTGACGTCATTTTCAAGGATATTCCAGCAATATCATGGCAGGGGACACCAAAAATGGGCTTCACACATTGTACCACTGTAGGCTTTAAACCCAGGACTTTCACAAGATGAGATAACACTTCTGGTCAGTGACGTCTGGTGCAGTGTTAATATATATGGGGACAAACATAGAGGTGTAAAATGGGGGTTAATGTGGTCAAGTTTATCTCACTACTAAAGTGACGTGCATGCACTGAGGTACCCAACATTGATGCCCTACTCTGACACATTATGCTGTCAGACTCCAAGCCAACCAGTCCTTGTTTCATCTCCTTCATGAGGTGCGCCAGACAGGGTAACAACAAGTACCATTTTTTAACATCTTGTGGTACGATGCACACCACTAACCTTCTGGTCTCTGGGCAGGTTCTTTATCCACTACACTAAATAGTGGGTGGTGGGGTAGCATAGTGGTTCAAACATTTGCTCGTCATGCCAAAGGGCTTGGTTTAATTCCCTACATCGGTACAATGTGTAATGCCTATTACTGGGGTCTGAACCATGATATTGCTGGAAAATAGCTCCCTCACTCACTCACTCACTCACTGGTATGCCTTGTCCCATCGTGAACTGGCCCCCGGGAAATGTCTTAAATGTATCGCTGACTGCGAGATATCACTCACTCACTCACTCACTCACTCACTCACTCACTCACTCACTCACTCACTCACTCACTCACTCACTCACATAGGTTAACATTTTAGTGTAAGTCTTTTGAAAAGTTATAAAAGGATATACACTACTTTTCGTTGAAACCTTCAACAGTGAAAGTATTCTTGATAAACCTTTTCAAGGAAACATTTTTAATACGCCCTTTCTATTTGTGAGGTGTTGAAGTTCATGTTTATATTTCCTGTCTGAGATTTTCTGATTCTTGAATAAACATGGCGTATGTCTTCTGAGAATGCATAAAGCTGTAGGCTGTCAGTTGCTACTGGATTCCATAGATATCACTGGCTCAAAATAGAGTTTTGCAATTTAAACTTTTTATAAGGAATAATGTTAGATGTAGACTGGACATCTTGTTCACTTAGTTCTAGGATATTAAAGAAATTTAGCTTGAGGAAGAATTGAGTGCCAATAAAATGTAATCCAAATCTAAAACCATATATAATGATTCTGGTTACTCTCTAAGGCCAAAATTAATTTTTAGATTTTCATCCCTGAGGCCACACTTCATATTATTGTCACAAAGTGTCTACAGGTGAAGAAATGAAGCTACATGTTGCCTTGTGCCATTGCTTGATGAAATCCACCTCATACATCGTCCAACCAAACATTTGTGTTTCTATGGCAATCACGTGCATACACATATTTTTTTATGTACACCGATGCCTTGAACAATTCTAAATAAACAAACATTAAATAGAAAATAAAATGCTTCTTTCCTCACAATAATGCAAACTTTGTAATAAAAATTTAATAATTAATGTATTGTTGCTTAAGTCTTTAAACTTAAAGTTTAAGGACCTCTTTGTACTTACATGGCAAGGATGACCCAAAATTATGCTTCATTTTTAGGGGCATTTGTATATTAAAAAATCTTCCTGGCTCAGTTTAGAATATTTAATCAGAACTGCAGAATTTATTTTGTTGGCCTAATGAAGTTAGCATTAGCAATGGTAATGGCCCCGCTTGTAATTCCTGAAACCCAAACGCAAACATGTGGACCTCATTCCCTTCTTGACAAGAGAGTAACATACAGGGGTTTGTAGGAAGACACTGCCACTGTTTTATTGTTGGAGTAATCCCCTCCTCCGGGAGCCACGGAGCCAGGGAGCCCTAGGGGAATCTGATAAAACACCACCTTTGGGTGTGAGATAATAAATGTAATTACCTACATTTAATAACTTCTTATCTCCCAGGGTTGAAGTCGAGCTGAACTGAAGGTCAAATTTGACATGGCTAAAATTAAACTGCTTGAAGATAAGCTAGCACCTTTGTCGTGCTCTGTGAGCAGAGGGGTGAAGGTGGCTAACCTGTTGTACAAACTCATGAGAAATACATGAACAAGGTACCGTAGCTATCCAGACGTTTGACAAGTTTCAGTTTGTGAAAATAAGACTGCAGAGTTTCATTGAGCTGAAGACTCAGTGAATTGAAGCAAATCTGAAGTTATTGGATGCAATCTGCCCCGTGATTTATATTTCAAATGATCAATAGAATAAAAAGGAATGTTTTTAGTAATATCTTCCTGTTAAATTGCCAAAACAGTTATCAGAGCTCTATTTTTTACATAGTCTGTCTTACAGACCCTGATACAAATATATATCAAATACAGCCCATGCATGTCTATAATGTTTGGCAAGTCTAGATTACTGCAGTATCTGAAAATGAAGAGAGTCACTGGGCTCCTTTTTATTATATTTTTATGAAGATAACTGAACAACTTTTTTTATGTACGATATGTTCATTTCAGAGACTAGATGTTAGTCTATTTTTTACATTGTGGGGATATTTAAAAAAAATAAAAAATTGTTATGTTGTATAAGTTAGCAGTGATGGAATGAAAGAGTTTGTGAAACAGGTTTCTTTTATTGATTGAATTGTTTTATTTCAATGATCTACCGGTAATCAATTTATGTCATTCATCAAATTGTTTACTTTCAGTTTTGCTTGCTTTTATTGATCTTACTCTGCTAATTAATTTAATTCAATCATCAGATTGTTTTCTTTCAGTGATGACAATGATTTCTGTTAATTAATATTTCTTCCTTTTATTGATATATTCAATTTTATTTTAATTAATCAGATTGTTTCTTTTGTTTTTATCTGTTTGATTTCTTTCATTTACCTTTATGTAATTCATCAGCTTGTGTTATTCCATTTATTAGAATATTAAATTTTCTTGATTAGTTTGATTTTCACCATTTAACTACTTGTTTCTTTAATATCAGGGGGCAGGGGAATAGTCTAGTGGTTAAAGTGTTTGCTTGTCACGCCCATGACCCGGGTTCGATTCCCCACATGGGTACAATGTGTGAAGCTCTGGTATCGCCCGCCGTGATATTGCTGGAATATTGCTAACAATGGCCTAAAGGTCTACTCACTCACTCACTTTAATATGTCTTCTGTTTATGTTGGCTTGCATCTAGATTCCTTCAGTTAACTTGACAACCCGTGAAGATGCGGGTAGAGAGTAGGCCTTCAGCATCCCATGCTTGCTGTAAGAGGCGACGATGCTAGTTCGAGGCAACTAACGGGATCAGGCTTGCTGACTTGCTTGATGCATGTCATAGTATTCCATTTGTGTAGATTGATGCTCAAGATGTCAATCACTGGATTGTCTGGCCCAGACTTGATTATTTACAGACCGCCGTCATATAGCTAGAATATTGCTGAGTGTGGCGTTAAAACAACAAACAAACATGAACTTGACCTTGTCTTTTTCTTAACCATGTGTGCTACCATCCGATGATAGTGATGGGAAGGAAAATTAATGTTTAACATTGAAATACACTACTAATTTTTTATAAGGATATTTTGATCTTTCCATTATACACAAAACTGCTTCTCATATGTCGAATGTATATTTTTAACAAAATGACATTTTCTGATTATCAAAAGTTGAGTGGTATATCACACTGCAGCACTTATTTTTCTCTATTTTGAACATTTACCTTTTGAAATAAAAGAAATAAATTTTTTTTTACAAAATAATCATACTTTTCAGTCCGACACAAAAACTGTTCCCCATGTATATATTTGTGTTAACACAGAGCTGGTATGTAGGAGAAATGCTATATCAGATAATTAATGAGAACTGGTTGGAGTTTGGCACTAATGTGTGGGGAGGGAGGCCCTGCCTGACAATCTGCAAATTAAAATATATTAGATTTAGCACTTCCCCTGTCAGTTTGGTCTGGCTGAGCAGTTTTTTGTATGCATTTATATCAGGAGTTACCATTCATCTACTGCAACTCACTGTTGCACAGCTGACCCAGCCAACGGAGAGAATGCCCTCTTTATTACACAAGAACGGGAATCATTTCAGATTTGCTGTATAAGGATACAGTTAATGGAACTAATAGGCCTGCTCTGATTTTGTTGTTGATAATTAAGTTTTAATAAAGTATAATGATTTTGATGCAAGATTTAAGAAATCTGCTTTATAGTGAGGTGTTTAGGAAGCAGTGCCAAAGCCCACAATACTCGTGGTTATCTTCACAGCCACAAAGATGGAGATGTTTAGTCAGGTCTGGACAGGACTGGCATGGTGCTTGGCCCCAGCCCACACCCCGCCCGTCAGTGCATGATAATAGTTCTGGTTTTTGCAGCAAAAGTCGTCCTAGATGTGTGTTTCATGAGCCCAAATTGCCATGGTATCTGAGTGGTGATGTGCCATGATATACAATGGGTGGGTGCATGTGAGAATTGAAACTATATGCAGGGTTTCGCTTACTCAGGGAATTTTGGCATTTTGATAGAAATGATTTACCATATAAACATTGGAAGAGGAAGCCTGTTGGATATTGCGATAACTTGGCTTTTTTCCTGGTTGATAAATTCTTGAAATATTTAGTGAATAATGTATGTGTTGATGTGTATGGGCCTGAGGAGATGTGACAGCTTGTCAGCATTAGTCAACAGAACATGCCTTTGAAGAATACAATGTCTGCATTATAGATAGCATATATGACCATGAAGTGTGCCTCTTTCTACAGTTAGGGAGAGTGTCCTATAAGTAGACAAATTCTTAGTCTCTCAAAATATCTAATTTTGATAGAAGTTTAAATTGAAAAGGAGCCCCAGTGAGATGGTAATTTGTGGAATATCTAGACTTCATGTAGGGGTATAGCATTTTAGTAAGGGCTGGGCGAATGGGACAATAACATGGTTCAGGGACTGAGACAGGCTTGCTTATGACAGTGGAAGAACAGGAGGGTGGGGGTGGGGGTGGGGGTGGGGGTGGGGGAAGGGAGTGGTGGTGGGTAGGGCTGTGGGCCAGAATAAGAATAGGTCCCCACCATCCCTTGTGACCAGGGGCGGTCGGGTAGCCTAGTGGTTAAAGCGTTCGCTCGTCACGCAGAAGACCCGGGTTCGATTCCCAACATGGGTACAATGTGTGAAGCCCATTTGTGGTGTCCCCCGCCGTGATATTGCTGGAATATTGCTAAAAGCGGCGTAAAACCATACACACTCACTCACTCACTCCCTTGTGACCAGACTCTGTGACCTGGTAAATTGTGTGTCATATTGGACTGGATCGTTTCTCAGTGGTTGGCTTGGTCCAAATGCTATTAAATACAGCTGCCTTGAGATAGCTGGAATATATTGATGATTAGTCCATGGTTCAAGGACGATTAGTCCATAGAACTGACTGTACCTTAAGATTGATGATTGGAACATTGGAGCCAATCGATCATCGAAGTTAATCAGTTGGCATACGTTTATATTTTTCAAATTTAAGGTGAGAACCAGACTGCAGCTAACAAAAACAGTGTAAATACTTATGTCAGCACCTTATTTTCCAATAAAGACACTTTTTCTCCTGTATATTTTTCAAATAAGCAGTGACTTAACATTCTACAGATGGAAAAGTGTCTCCGGGTTGAGAGAGAGGGCAGAATTGTTTGTGTTCGATTATGGAAATTTGAGTTTGATTGCTTGGTCGTTGTTTGTTTTAATTTATTGGGAACACCGCTGTAAGTAACATTTACACACTCACTCTGACAGTGGGGAAGACATCAGTTGCACGTGGAGGCCAGTCTGTGAGGGAGGGGTTAATTGATGTTGGTAATAACAGTTCAGCAATTATGTTTTGGTTGCATGTATTTTTCCCCATCACAATCAGTTGTAAAGAAGTTACAATCAGCTATTTATATATTATTATATGAATGTAAATCAATATTCCATGAGTTTCCTAACAGATGCACCTTCAGTGACCTTGTGGTTTTGTTTGTCCCATCTTCTATCATGGTTTGTAAGCCAAGTGGTCACAGTGTTTGCTCATCACACCGAAGCCCTGGGTTTGAATCCCCATCTGGGTAAATGTAAAGCACATTTCTGTTTTCCCCAGCCATGATATTGCGGGAATATTGTTACAAATAAAACAATACTCGCTCTCACTCACACGTTTGCTTCAAGTCCATGACCCAGGGTTTCAATGTAGGTACTATGTGAGAAGCCACTACTTATCTCCCTTGCTTGATACTGTTAGAACAATACTATAAGCTGAGTACAACCTTTCTGCCTCCCTCACTCACTCTGCATGTTGTGTTGCCAGGTACCAACCCTTGCGCTGACAACAATGGTGGCTGTAGCCACCTGTGTCTGCATCGGCCGGGTGGACCTGTCTGTGCCTGTCCCATGGGCCTGGAACTGGTCAGCACCGGCAAGATCTGCATTGTTCCTGAAGCCTTCCTGCTGTACTCGAAAAGCTCCGATATCATACGTATCTCCCTGGAAACTAACCGGAACAACCAGCCAATCCCGCTGCAAGGGGTGAAGAAGGCGCTGGCCATTGACTTCGACATCAGTGACAACCGGATCTACTGGACTGATGGCTCACTCAAGGTAGGTGGTCTTGTGTACGCATCAGGGCTGCAATGAATACACTATGAGGCGAATAAGATTTGTATCACGAATATAGGGTAATGAATACAAATATTAATTCATGGATACAATAACAAGTCAGCAGTTGATGTATTATTTGTTATGTTCAGTGAATCATTAACAATATAAATTATTTGACATGTTTTGTTAATTGTTAATGTATTATACATTTATATACTGCACTTGTCCAAGCACTAGTATCTGCTCAAATGCTACAGTGACCACATTCCTGTCAAATTAAATACTATAAGAGTGTTGACTTTGAAGAAATCTATGCATATCATATGTTCTTATGGATGTTTTTAGGTACAGTGGATTAAGTGGAGACAACTCTTCTGAGATTGTTGGTAATAAGACTGGATTAAGTGGAGACAACTCGTCTGAGATTGTTGGTAATAAGACTGGATTAAGTGAAGACAACTCTTCTGAGATTGTTGGTAATAAGACTGGATTAAGTGAAGACAACTCATCTGAGATTGTTGGTAATAAGACTGGATTAAGTGAAGACAACTCTTATGAGATTGTTGGTAATAAGACTGGATTAAGTGAAGACAACTCTTCTGAGATTGTTGGTAATAAGACTGGATTAAGTGAAGACAACTCATCTGAGATTGTTGGTAATAAGACTGGATTAAGTGGAGACAACTCTTCTGAGATTGTTGGTAATAAGACTGGATTAAGTGAAGACAACTCATCTGAGATTGTTGGTAATAAGACTGGATTAAGTGGAGACAACTCTTCCAAGATTGTTGGTAATAAGACTGGATTAAGTGAAGACAACTCTTATGAGATTGTTGGTAATAAGACTGGATTAAGTGAAGACAACTCTTCTGAGATTGTTGGTAATAAGACTGGATTAAGTGAAGACAACTCATCTGAGATTGTTGGTAATAAGACTGGATTAAGTGGAGACAACTCTTCTGAGATTGTTGGTAATAAGACTGGATTAAGTGAAGACAACTCATCTGAGATTGTTGGTAATAAGACTGGATTAAGTGGAGACAACTCTTCCAAGATTGTTGGTAATAAGACTGGATTAAGTGAAGACAACTCTTATGAGATTGTTGGTAATATGACTGGATTAAGTGAAGACAACTCTTCTGAGATTGTTGGTAATAAGACTGGATTAAGTGAAGACAACTCTTATGAGATTGTTGGTAATAAGACTGGATTAAGTGAAGACAACTCATCTGAGATTGTTGGTAATAAGACTGGATTAAGTGAAGACAACTCTTATGAGATTGTTGGTAATAAGACTGGATTAAGTGAAGACAACTCATCTGAGATTGTTGGTAATAAGACTGGATTAAGTGAAGACAACTCTTATGAGATTGTTGGTAATAAGACTGGATTAAGTGAAGACAACTCTTCTGAGATTGTTGGTAATAAGACTGGATTAAGTGAAGACAACTCATCTGAGATTGTTGGTAATAAGACTAGATTAAGTGGAGACAACTCTTCTGAGATTGTTGGTAATAAGACTGGATTAAGTGAAGACAACTCTTATGAGATTGTTGGTAATAAGACTGGATTAAGTGAAGACAACTCTTCTGAGATTGTTGGTAATAAGACTGGATTAAGTGGAGACAACTCTTCTGAGATTGTTGGTAATAAGACTGGATTAAGTGAAGACAACTCTTATGAGATTGTTGGTAATAAGACTGGATTAAGTGAAGACAACTCTTCTGAGATTGTTGGTAATAAGACTGGATTAAGTGAAGACAACTCATCTGAGATTGTTGGTAATAAGACTGGATTAAGTGGAGACAACTCTTCTGAGATTGTTGGTAATAAGACTGGATTAAGTGAAGACAACTCATCTGAGATTGTTGGTAATAAGACTGGATTAAGTGGAGACAACTCTTCCAAGATTGTTGGTAATAAGACTGGATTAAGTGAAGACAACTCTTATGAGATTGTTGGTAATAAGACTGGATTAAGTGGAGACAACTCTTCCAAGAATGTTGGTAGTAAGATAAGATTAAGTGGAGACAACTCTTCTGAAATTGTTGGTACTAAGACTGGATTATGTAGAGACAACTCTTCCAAGATTGTTGGTACGGAGACTGGATTAAGTGGAGACAACTCTTCCAAGAATGTTGGTAATAAGACTGGATTAAGTGGAGACAACTCTTCCAAGAATGTTGGTAGTAAGATAAGATTAAGTGGAGACAACTCTTCCAAGATTGTTGGTAGTAAGATGGGATTAAGTGGAGACAACTCTTCTGAAATTGTTGGTACTAAGACTGGATTATGTAGAGACAACTCTTCCAAGATTGTTGGTACGGAGACTGGATTAAGTGGAGACAACTCTTCTTAGATTGTTGGTACGGAGACTGGATTAAGTGGAGACAACTCTTCTGAAATTGTTGGTACTTAGATGGGATTAGTTGGAGGCAACATCTTCAGCGATTGGTTTCTATGAGTGAGATTAGGTGAGGGCAAGGTCTTCTGAGATTGGTTAGTAATAATTCAGGATTAGGTGGTAGCAGTGTCTTCAGATTTTGGATTACCACAATGTCTTCAGTGTTTAAGAATGCCCATGTTCTCCACAGAGTATCAGTCGAGCTTTCATGAATGGCAGCGCGTTGGAGCACATCATTGAGTTTGGTCTGAACTACCCCGAGGGCATGGCAGTCGACTGGGTTGCCCACAACATCTACTGGGCCGACACTGGCAAGAACCGCATTGAGATGGCGCGACTGGATGGGTCCTCTCGGAAAGTGCTGATCTGGCGGGATTTGAACAGTCCACGTGCTCTTGCACTAGATCCTCCAAATGGGTGAGACTTTTTGTGTAAAGAAACCTGCTATCAGGGACTACATGTGTTTTTTCAAATATGTTATTGTAAAAAAAATAATTGTGTAAATATTTTGTAAAATACTGTGTGACCTGATTGATTATGTGATCTGATTGATTATGTGATCAAATGCTGATGGCATGGATCTTGTATGATTTTAACCACTTGTTTTACCAGCTTCTCACCTGTGAGTTTGTTCTCACCTGTGTGATTGTTCTCACCTGTGTGTTTGTTTGTTCTCACCTGTGTGTCTCTGTTACAGGTACATGTACCTGACAGTATGGGGGGAACATCCACACCTTGAGCGGGCTTCCCTGGACGGCAGCAGGAGGAACATCCTCATCTCCAAGCTGGGTCGTGTCCAGGACCTCACCATCGACTACGGCGAGCGCCGCCTCTACTGGGCCAACTTGGACAACAAGGCCATCGAGTCCTCCGACATGATGGGTATGTAATTGTAGCGGCCATAAAATTTCCGAGTCCCGTGATGGGATTCGAACCACGGACCTTCTGATCCGAGGTCGGACGCCTTGTCCACATGACCAAAGAGGTTAACCCCGTCAGCAAGCTGACAAGGTACGAATGTCATCTGTGGGATGACTCCATGCCCTGCTACATACTCCCCCGTCAACAGAAGGGGCGTCCCGGGCCGCATGGTAGGGTACTGAGACTGATTTTGCTCAAATTTAATATGAACGTGCTCAGCCCCACGTTGGGCGCCAATGTAGCGGCCATAAAATTTCCGAGTCCTGTGATGGGATTCGAACCACGGACCTTCTGATCCGAGGTCGGACGCCTTGTCCACATGACCAAAGAGGTTAACCCCGTCAGCAAGCTGACAAGGTAAGGATGTCATCTGTGGGATGACTCCACGCCCTGCTACATAATGAATCAACAGGCAACACTTGTGTGCACAGTCACCATGCACAAAGAAATCACCCTAGTTATTCAAGACCATTCACTGATAGTTTGTTAGTCCATCGTCATACAGGCAGTGCAGGGCACAATGTCGACACCTGCACAGCACATGGTTACATTAAAACATACGAATCAGGTGCTATGAATTGTTGAACCGACAACATCATGGCAGATAAACAAAATTACACCCCAAATCATGAAACAGCATCGACAATAGGTGAATCGCCTTACTATTCTTATTGTTATTAATAGCGCTCTTTATTACTTTATGACAGTTGAATGTAGTTGAAGTTTTCATGGATCGTGTAATTCCATATAATTTGAGCAACTTTTAATGATAACACTCAGAGGAGTATATGTTTGATACACTCGTCAAATAGTAGGAACAAAATTGTGAAATTTGAATGGAATGAAAATGTAGCGGCCATAACTCCACGCCCTGCTACGTACTCTCCCGTCAACAGAAAGCATGTCCCGGGCCGCATAGTAGGGTACTGAGGCTTATTTTGAACAAATTTAATATGAACGTGCTCAGCCCCAGTTGGGCGCCAATATAGCGGCCATAAAATTTCTGAGTCCCTTGATGGGATTCGAACCACGGACCTTCTGATCCGAGGTCGGACGCCTTGTCCACATGACCAAAGAGGTTAACCCCGTCAGTAAGCTGACAAGGTAAGGATGTCATCTGTGGGATGACTACACGCCCTGCTACAAAAAGATTTCAGATTTGATGTTTGATTTGTGTTTCTGATCTGACGTTACCTTGATTGATAGTTGTTCAGGAATGTTGTTGACATATGGGTATCTGTCATTGAAGGCAAGAATCGTCTCACTGTTGTGAAGGAGCAACTCCCCCATCCAATGGGACTGACGCAGTACCAGGACTTCGTCTACTGGACAGATGTCAAGCGCCAGACCATCGAACGGGCCAACAAGTCAAGTGGGGACAATCGCACGAAGATCCAGCAAGGGGTGGAGTTTGTCATGGATATCCTGGTTTTCCATGCCTCACGGCAGTCTGGTGAGTGGTAGTAGTGGGACGATACACAAATGCATCGGTGGATCGCGAGTTTTTCCTTCTCGATACAAGTATTGTGATTGTGAGCAAGGTATCATGATACGAATCGTATCGCACAGTTACTGTATGACCCCAGCCCTATTGAGGGGGGCCCTAGTGAGCGGGGCCCTAGTGAGCGGGGCCCTAGTGAGCGGGGCCCTAGGGAGTGGGGCCCTAGGGAGTGGGGCCCTAGGGAGCGGGGCCCTAGGGAGTGGGGCCCTAGTGAGTGGGGCCCTAGTGAGTGGGGCCCTAGTGACCGGGGCCCTAGTGACCGGGGCCCTAGTGATTGGGGCCCTAGTGATTGGGGCCCCAGTGAGTGGGGCCCTAGTGAGTGGGGCCCTAGTGAGTGGGGCCCTAGGGAGTGGGGCCCTAGTGAGTGGGGCCCTAGGGAGTGGGGCCCTAGTGAGTGGGGCCATAGTAGGTGGGGCCCTAGTGAGTGGGGCCATAGGGAGTGGGGCCCTAGTGAGTGGGGCCCTAGGGAGTGGGGCCCTAGTGAGTGGGGCCATAGGGAGTGGGGCCCTAGTGAGTGGGGCCATAGTAGGTGGGGCCCTAGTGATTGGGGCCCTAGGGAGTGGGTCCCTAGTGAGTGGGGCCAGAGGAGGCTCTGGCTGAGTGGGTGCCCCCTTCTCTGGGCATGGGGAGCGTATTGGCCTTATAATTATTTTGATTAAATATCTATGAGTGGGTACTGTCCAGCGAACAACTATTCCTGTACAAAAAATAAAGGTGTCAAAATCTAAAGGAAGTGGTGTGGAGTTTAAATGTCTTTGGTTCTCATTGTCTCATTGTCTCATTGTCTCATGTGTTTATCCAGGCTGGAACCAGTGTGGTGTGAACAACGGGGCGTGCTCTCATCTGTGCCTGTCCCACCCCAAGACCGACAAGACCAGCAACAACACCTACTACTGCTCCTGCCCCACACACTACACCCTCAACATCGACAACAAGACATGCTCAGGTACGTCACAGGGCTTCACACTTTACAGAAACAACACAAGCGGATTCCAACTCCTGTATCCTGTAATTGAGAAATCATGGTTGATACATGTCATCGATCCGAATTGATTGGATCGATGCACATGATAATAATCACTGGATTGTCTGGTCCAGACTCGATTATTTACAGACCGCCGTCATATAGCTGACTGCGGCGTTAAACAAAAACCAACCAACCAACCAATGGTTAATTATAAAGGACATTTTGATGCTACTCAGCCTTCAGTAGGGGAGTCAACAACTTGCCTCAAATATTGTGTATAAGAATTGAGAAGTTGAATCCATATACCTTGTTTCTCCACATTCTACCAACTTCTAAAGGATATCAAAGACCTGGGAATGAAACATTTGTCAATTCATGCTGTTATTTTTGTTACTGTCCTATGGCTTTGTAAGGTGACTTGCAATACCCTGATAGTAGGACCAATATAGAGGAAGAGGCTTTGATGCTTAGTTTAATATTATTGTATTAAATTCCCATTTTCCTGACAAGGGTTCTTTCAGAAATACGAATTAGTGGGAAGCCAGAAATTTTAAAAAAAAAAGTTATAGTAGTGGAATGATTATTTTCTGGTGAGTATGACCAGTAAAGCCCTGTTTGGGCCAGCATGTTGTTTTTTAACTGGGATATATTTTCAGATATTTTACCATTGTATGTAGTGTAAAGAGAGTTGTCTCCCCCTTGCAGCCCCTGAGGACTACCTGTTGCTGGCCCAGCGCAATGCTATTAGTCGTCTGGCCATGGACAAGAAGGAGTCGGAGACTGTGGACAACCCAGAAGTAGTCCTACCCATACACGGCCTGCGTAACATCAAGGCCCTGGCGTTTGACCCGGTCGATGACTTCATATACTGGATTGACGGCCGCCAAAAGAACATCAAGCGAGCACACGATAACGGAACTAAGGTCTCAATGTTAACACTGCCTGTAGCTTTTGTTGTTGTTGTAATGAATTTTGTCTGAAGTACCATATTTTGTTGTGTATGGTGCAAACGTTTTTTTCCAAAACATACTGCTGTGAAGAGGGGGATGGGCATAATGTTCACAGACATTTAGTTTTTATTATTTTCGCAACTCATTACTTTCAGTCCGTGACACTCAACAAATCCATACTGAAATGCACAAGTTCATCCTGTTTTTACATTGTTGGGTTATAAATAGTGTTAATTGTATATTTGGACTTGTGTTTGCAATCTATCAATATATCTTATTAACTTTATTAAAGATTCAATATTGTTCACGTTTATTTTAGCATAATCATATGTGAATTGAATGGCAGATCATACCAACTCACCATTACTTATAGCAACCACTATCAAATTAATGCTATATATAAACTCATCATGTCCAGCGAATATAGTCAGTTTTGCATTGTATGTTGTAAGCAAGGTGATGAATGTTGTAAACAAATGTGTGAAAGTAGTAAAGCAATGAATGTTGTCGCAATGTGTTGAATGTTGTCTCAGTGTGTTGAATGTTGTCACAATGTGTTAAATGTCATCAGTAATGTGATGATTGTATTAAGCAATGTGTTGAATGTTGTTGCAATGTGTTGAATGTTGTCGCAAAGTGTTGAATGTTGTCTCAGTGTGTTGAATGTTGTCTCAGTGTGTTGAATGTTTACACAATGTGTTAAATGTCATCAGTAATGTAATGATTGTGTTCAGCAATGTGTTGAATGTTGTCGCAAAGTGTTGAATGTCCCCAGTAATGTGATGATTGTATTCAGCAATGTGTTGAATGTTGTTGCTATGTGTTGAATGTCATCAGTAATGTGATGATTGTATTCAGCAATGTGTTGAATGTTGTTGCTATGTGTTGAATGTTGTCACAACGTGTTGAATGTCATCAGTAATATGATGATTGTGTCCCCAGCTGGAAGTGGTGGTGCCGAACCAAAACAACAAACAATTCATCCCCTTTGACCTTGCCATCGACCCGTACTCTCGAACTATCTACTGGACCTGTAACAACGTCATCAACGTCACTCGACTCAACATGAAACCAGTTGGGGTGATCGTGTCCGCAAACAACATCAAACCCAGGTCCATCGTTCTCCACCCAGAGAGAGGGTATGTTGAAGTTTATGTTATCGTTGATTCCTTTGCTTTGTTCAAGGTAGCAATTGAGTGCTCGATTCATGCTCCACTTTCACCCACCAGCAAATGGGTACTCGGTAGGATGAGATGGTAATGTGACTTGACCTTTTAACATCTCACTGGCAGCTTGGGTTGTATTCTCCCCAGGGAGCTGAGGATGAAATGCGCGTGCATAGTGATCCATTGATTATCCATTAACAATGTAGTGCCATGAGAAATCTCTTGGTAAATGGAATTGGGTATTCAGTATCATTGAAGGTTGTTTGTTCTACTTACTTAACAGGGGCGGTCGGGTAGCCTAGTGGTTAAAGCGTTCGCTCGTCATGCCGAAGACCCGGGTTCGATTCCCGACATGGGTACAATGTGTGGAGCCCATTTCTGGTGTCCCCCGCCGTGATATTGCTGGAATATTGCTAAAAGCGGCGTAAAACCATACTCACTCACTCACTAGTTACTTAACAGAGGCTTGTAAATAATCGTCCAGATAAAAACAGTTAAGTCAGACATTGTTACCACCTGATCCCCATTAGCCTTCACTGTGCACTAACACCTACCCTGAATCCCCATGGGGAAACCCAGTATGTCTGTTTATATGAACTGATTGTATGCGACCTGTTTCAGGTACATGTATTGGACAAACATGGTGAGCCAAGCCCGCATCGAAAAGGCGGCCATGGACGGCACAGAACGAATAACTCTCTTCAAACTAGCACTGGGTCATCCAGGGTCTCTTGCCATTGATAAGAAGTCACGGAAACTCTTCTGGGCTGATCATGATCTTCACCGAATTGAAAGTTCCGATTTGGAAGGTGGAAACAGGAAAATTCTATTGGATGGTCTGACGGGGTCCCTGAGAGGATTGGCGGCGTTTGGAGACTTCCTGTATTGGCTTGATAAAGATAACAATGTCATCGAGAGGATAAACAAGAAAAACGGCGAAAACAGACTTTGGATCCGGGGTCGCATCACAGATCTCCGAGATTTGATTGCCGTAGAACATAATCTTGAAATAAGTAATCATCCGTGCTCGACAGACAATGGTGGGTGTTCCGATATTTGCTTCTCACAAGATAGCGAGACTGTCAGGTGTTCCTGCCCTCTGAATCTGGAGTTAAAGAGCGACTCAAAGACATGTGCTGATCCACCAACCTGTCAGCCAGATTACTTTACATGCAAGAGTGGCGATATTCGATGCATCCCCAACGTGTGGCGCTGTGACAACTTGGGGGAGTGTGAGGACCAATCAGACGAGGAAGACTGCCCAAGGTGTAGATCGAACCAGTTCCAATGTACAGATGGCCAGTGTATTTCACATGAATTTGTGTGTGATGGCAAAAAGAAATGTGCGGATGGATCGGACGAAGAACAGTGTTGTGGAAAGGACGAGTTTAAGTGTCGAAATCAAAAGTGTGTAAGTAAAAATAAGTTGTGTGATGGCCACAACGACTGTACAGACGGGTCAGATGAGATCACCTGCACCCAAGGTCGGAGATCCCCGCCTCCAACTGTCACTCATTATGCAATTGCTATCGTCGTAGGAATCGTGTTTCTGATCTTGGTTGTGGTGCTTGTGTTTATTTGCCGGAGGAAAACCAACCATTATCCGTTAGATGACGGAGACATTATGATGGTTAAGAAGCCACTGAACCCGCACTCAGAGGGCCAGTGTACCCCACCACATACACTTTCATCAAGGGGGAAATCGGTGGCCACGGGTCTGTCTTTAGACTCGGGAAGCGGGCCGCCATTATATGATCGCAATCACGTGACTGGAGCATCATCAAGCAGCTCCACTGTCACGCAGTACCCAAAAGAGACTCTGAACCCCCCTCCGAGTCCTGTGACTGACAGGTCGTACGCAGGGGAGTACTACTATTCCTCTAACAGTTTATCAACTGTGCGTTCAAACAGGCCCTACAAGTCACAGAAAATGCGGCAATATCGCAATCACATTCCACCACCCCCAACCACGCCGTGTAGCACGGACGTTTGTGAGGACAGTGAACCTTACGTTAAAAAATATTATTTCAACAACTCTGTTGCGGAACTTATGAGTTATGACTCAGACCCGTACTGCCCACCCCCGACTCCTCGAAGTCAGTATTTTTCGGACGAAATGAGTTGTCCCCCTTCACCGTCAACTGAAAGGAGCTACTTTAATCCCTACCCACCTCCCCCCTCCCCTGTTGGGAATTCCGACTGCTGATAAACTCTACTTGTGCAAGTACCGACGCAATCCTGTGGAAATGACAAAAAGTGTGTAAAAGTGGGAATGATGAAGAAATGAATAGTGAATCAGTGAGAGTCAAGAAGTGAGAAAAGAATTAACCTGAAACCGAGGTTTACTCCAACTCGTACATAAGCATATTGTTTCAGTGCAGGTGTAAGTAAGTGTCAAGCAAAAATTCCTCTCCGCTTTGAAGGTCAGTTGATACAAAAATGTCAAAACTTGAAAAATATGAAACCCTAACAGGAAACCTGTGAGTGTTAAAAGATATTTAAAGGTACAATCAGGTCTCAGTATACCCCTACACTTTACTGAAGTCATCCTCCCATGCTTATTTAAATTGATGAATATTTACAGAGGGAGTTAACCACATTGTCAAATTCTCCAAATATGGATGTCTGTATGACATTGGTGCGTTGATGTCTTTTTACACAGAATTCCGTCGATTCTTGTATACGTTTTTCTGGTGCTGTACTCTCATGATCAAAGATGGCGAAACCAAAAACTGATTTTTTGTTGGTGAGTGGAGAGAGGTCATACTTCCTGGGACTAGATCCCAACTGGGCCAAAGATCAAAATGTTACTGGACTCTCTTAGTTTGTGGACTATGTAAAGTGCTCAATATGTATATAAAATGTTCTATTATTCATCAAGAGGTTGTAAATAATACAAGGGGGCAGTATATCTTGATACTCTTTCCAGGGAGGTTCTATTGGCTAAAAATGGCACCTCTATTTTAGTGATGTGTGCTCTTACATCTGTTCAAGGGCATATTTTTCATCCGACCATTTCTTAGATTATTTGACAGATTGTTTGACAGTTACCTCGCTCTGATATTAATACTTCAAATATTGGGGGAAGTACACACTTCTGGAATAAAGTAGAAATGTTGACAGAAATGGTAGCAGTCTAGACAAAAATAATGGCAGATGGTATTATCAGGTTGTGTGAATAATAGTGATGTTTACTTTTTGTTTTTCATACTTAATCCCTGGAAATTGTATCAAGAAAGGGTCTTGCTCCTTTGACATGAAGACACTAGTCACATTACTTGCTCAGGTATTGTAGCAAGAGTAACCTCCCCTTATTACTGTTGTCTCACCTTGAGATGACCTTCACCTCATTGCCCTTATATTTAACCTCTGTCCTCAGCCACTATGAATATGTTTTATCAGGTTGTTTTTAAAGTGTAACTGTTTGTAAAGAAGTGAGATAACTTTCTCAGGATTGATAACTTGTTTGAAAGAAACTTAGTTTAACCAGTACAAAATAAGAGTTTCAGAGAGTCCTGGTGGTAGTGGATATGTGGCATAAGTCAGTAGTCCGTAGAAAATAGTCATAATTTTTTCGGCTAAGTCAGTAAAACACACATGCAAATACTGGACAAGATGTGAAGTTGAATGAAAAATATGAAATCACCTTTATGCGGAAACATGGGGTCAGCTTGAACAGCGTTTGTTTCATTACTGCAGTTTGTGTTTTGCACATACAAACATTGACTGGTTTTGTTGTGTTATTGGATCCAATTATGTATGATTTTTATGAGATTGTAGCACAGTTACATTTAACTGTAGTGTGTTTTATTTATTTTATCAATATCTAACTGAATTTTTTACGATAAAAAATTGACTTTTTAGTTGTTTTACACTGAACAGCATACCTCATCAGGACCCTCTTTAAGATCTTTAGCTTCTTGTCCTGGTTGACCTTTTGTATATATTTAGTAAGTACTTACAGTAAGTATGTGACTGAGGAAGGAGGAATGGCAATATAAAGGGGGATGTTTTCGATGGCAGGGATAAGCAATAGATTTGTTCACAGGCATCGGCATGTCATTGATACAGAGTTATCTCCCTTGGTTTCTACAGTTTACTGTTGTTACACTATATAATTAATGTGTTAAAGACTTTAGGTTTGATGGTAGTTCGATGAATGTGGGATTTTATAAGTATTATTATAATCAAACATTATTTCTATGACAGAGCTATTGCAGTGAAGGAATGCATACTCTTTGCAAATCTCATGAAGCTTGTTACGATCTGGTTTTGTAGCAAATGATTTTCAGTTGACTTTACCTCAATTTGTTCAAAGGGAGATAACTCTAAAATGAGACCATAGGGATATTTATACATTGTACAAATTCATTTGTAAATATACATTATGTGTGTGAACTGATTGTAAAGGAAGTGTACAAAATATGTAGAAAACGTAGACAGAGAGGGTGCTGTGTCATAGGGATCATTTCATAAGTTTTAAAGTCTTTAAATTATATGACCAGATCTAAGTGCAAACTCTCATTCAGAAAAATATTCATTCTCTGCTTGTGAGAGTAGGTTAAATATATGATGTTGTTGAATTAAGACTTCAAAAAGTTTGAGATGGTCCCTGTCGTATAAAGCGCCACCTATATCCAGTGTAGACGTGATATGTTTACCTCAGTGATGAATCAAGTGTACCTCAGTAGGACTAAATACTGTGTTGAATGAAATGGCTAGGTAAAGTTTATCCTCAATATTTGTCTTTCTCTGAATTAAATGAAACCAAGATTAATAGTAGCAATGTTGCATTAAGTATGTGTATAAACCATTTTGGTCCAAAGATACCATGTGATAAGAGTGATATAAGCATTTATAACCTAGTCAGCTGAGGTAGGTCACCGTGACACAGTGTTTAAGACATGAAGAAATCCAGTGTTGGATGTGCTGTATGTTATAGCATGCCGATATTCTCTTTTGTTGAAAAGAGTATTTTTATTGTCATTTTGTTGTGAAAGATAATGATATGTTACTGGTCACATGAGACATCAAGTTGATGTCCGTCACCTGGTGTCAAATTACATTGTTTATATTGTCACTTTAATTACACCGAGACGTCGTACGAAGCTCGAGTGTTTCATCACAGTGTAACTTACATACTTATTTTACTGGCATATGGTCACAGAATTTTCAGATATTTTTTTGTCCCTTTGTTGTATTGTTTGTCGTGAAGAATAATATTGGAGTGAATGAAGACCACGATTTTGCAAGACTGTGTTGACGAGTTAGTCTGATTTTATTGATGAACATTTATTGAGAGGAAATGTTTGACTGGAACTGTATCTTGTGGAGGAGCGTTAACCCTTTGTCTGCCAAACAGTCATGACTATGTTATAAAGTTCATAATGACATAATTCAGTTACGCTGGTTAGGTCAGTGGGGATGAAGACCTTGTGTCCTTGGGTCTTGTTCCAGGCTATTACCTTGGTAGCAGACAAGGGGTTAACACCAATATGATCCCGGAAACATGGGGTATTACTTCACATAGCTCCACAATGAAACCAGACACACTATTATTATGAAAATAAAGCATTATTTAAGAAACCACATTATTCGGGGGGACCTCTTGTTCAAGATGTAGACATAGAGAGATCCAGAATGTAGTATGTCGTAGGCAGTAATCTTGTCTGCGAATTCTTTTTGATATTTTTAAACCCTCCCTTTTAAAAATGCTGGATGTTGTGTAGGTTTAGTCCTCACACCCAAAACCGGATTCAACCCCCATTGTTACAATGTGTGAAATGTATGCCTTGTCCCATGTTGAGATATGGCTGGAATATTGCTGAAGTGGCATAAAACATGACTAACTCATACTTACTAAAAAGACATCCAGCAAATAAGAAAATCCCAATTCTTAGGGAAGTGGTTTTGCGATTCTGTTGCCATGTGTTCGTTTCTAGATCTAGGATCACAGTTTAAAGTGGATCTATGTAGAAGGAATACCCCTGTGTGCCGAGGATGTAGCAACTTGTGGGTGTGTAACTGCTGGTGTCTCGACAACGAAGCCTACTTACTGTTGGTATGGCCAGGCACAGTGATTGGAATGACTATTTATATATGTTTATATACACTGAGAGATGTGATGTACACTGCATAGGAATATTCCTATCTCGACATGGTTTTTAGTAATGTAACAAATTTTTAACAAGACATTCTTAAATTTGTGGCCTGATGATCCATACCTTAATTACGAAACCTTCAATTTATGATATCCGATAAAGACTGTGAATACATTTGGATGGAATATAAATACTAATTCAGTATTATTTATCAAGACTCTTTCTTTAATGCATTGAAAGTTATTTTTTGAATAATATTCTTGTATATATTAGGGTTCATCATATTAAGAAGAATTCAAATCTTGAAAGTATGTGGAGAAAGTGAATCTGTATATTATACTGATATTGTATGTCAGTAATACTGTGACAATGGTAAGTTTTAAGTTATGGCACTTGTTAAGGGACGGTAGCCTCTTTCATCAGCTACGAACACCAGTGTCGCCTTCCAAAGTGCTTCTTTTTGTTGTTGAACAGGATTAAGGCCATGACAAATTAATGTGGTTTTAATATTTTAAGCACAAGCTTAAATAATTAAGCACCTCGCCTTTTTTGTGTATAATCCCCGTTTCAGTATCTGAAGAAAACATTGATAATTCCTCCCCTTTATTGTTTTGTGTCATAATAAATTATACAGACGTTTGAGGAAGATGGATAGTCTATAAGAAACGCCCACCCTGGAACTGTGTAATTAACCCTGCGCTCGCCCACTCTGTCAGATAGTGACCTTTAAACCATTATTTCTACATTGCGGTTAATTATAAGTAATTATTCATTTTACACTTAATTGATTTGGGTTTTTTCATGAATTTTTGCATGGGGCTTGTGTGTTGGTACAAGTTATTTGATCAAACTTGGAATTTTAGAACGGGAATCAGCTAGTTGTTGGTACAAACCAGAAGGGGATCCAAAATTTTGAAAAAGGTGGGGTTGGACGATAATTGACTGAGGGATCCGTTAACATGTTATGCGTCTGGATTGAAGGTTGGTTGGTTGGTTGGTTTGTTGTTTAACCCCGCAATCAGCAATATTCCAGCTATATGATGGCGGTCTGTAAATAATCGAGTCTGGACCAGACAATCCAGTGATTGATATCATGAGCATCGATCCACGCAATTGGTGGATTGAAGGGGTGGAGCCGCCAGTGCAAACACTGAGAACATCGGTGTTAATTGTCTGTCAGAGATAACTAAATTGGTGACTGTGCTGACCAACATGTCTGATAGGGTATTAGTTTGTCATGGCTTTTTTGGGAAAAGTTCACCTGTGTCATTATGTACCAAAGTTTGATTTTCAGAGATTTAATTAATTTTTGTCACTGCTGATAAGAATTGTAATGTTGAAATATTTATATTGTTAATTCTACCTTTGAAACTCAAGTGCTGATGAGAAACAACTCAAGTTACTTATTTATGGATATAAATAGTTGTAGATATTATGTTGTTAGTGTGGATGTGTCACCATCTATCTGCTTCCTGTTCCCTATTCTGTACCCACAATTCACTCTTCTTCCTCTTTTACCACAATGCACCGCTCTAAGGTTAAACAAAGCATCAGTTGGTTCTCAAGCAATGTCTGAATTCAAAAAGTAACCACGAAAAAAGGTTTTTTTGTCATCGCCCTAATGTTACAAGATTGAAGAGTCCCTAGATTTTTATATTATAGGAGCAAACATTAAGGGCTTCAGGACCCTAAAATTCAAACACTCAGTCTTTTGAAAAATTAAGGATAACAGTCTGTACCGTGAATATTTTGCTTGCAGAATGTGAAGCAATCATGATGCTAGATGCTGTTTATTTGGCAGGGCCCACTTGCACAAAACAATCTTAGCACAAAGATGATCGCAACTCCCATACTTTAACATAGGCTTACGATAATCTTAGCGCTAAGATCGCTGTGCAAGTAGGCCCTGATTTGGACAATGCTGGAGAGCCAGGTTTTTGTTTGCCAATGACAGATGTGTCACAAAACCACAGGCCAGTTATTAATTGTGATAATTTGTAGATCAAATTTGTCTGCAAAGTTTTCAGCTATTTTGTAATGATTTACTTTTTTAATATTGATGTTTTATCTTTTATACGTCTTTAAGAGTCAAATGAACAACAAACTGAAACCACATATGGCAGCAAGAACTGTTTTTGGAGGTATATGACAAACTGATTATGCAACAACTATTGAGGAAGGAAACATCTTTTAGATATTTATTATATTTAAATTACTTTCGATGTTTCTAATTTTCGAATTACATGCCAAATGATTTGAAGATATTTGTGTTCTGTTATGAGTTATAGTTTTTGAAGATTTCAAGCAGTTTTCTGTTTAAATGACCTGGGTTCCGTTCCACAAAGACATTTTGGCGCTGCGACTATCTTAGGTCTGTGTTAAAGTATTGGAGTTATCATATTCGTAGCGCTTTGATCGTGTTGAGGAACAGGCTCGGTGTGGTTTCATTGCTCTAACTACTTAGCGTAAATACTCAGCGTGGAATGAACTACCCTTGTGATGCAGACAAATATCTTCATTCCACTCTTACTCTGAAGGAGAGAAAACAGCTAAGTAAGCAGAAAATACTTGTGTTGATCGATCTTCCGAAACTCTATTTTGATTGTGTATGTTTTTGATGAGTTATATATGTGTCTGTGACATCGTGTGACTGACATAATGTGTGTACTTTATGTGACCTCGACTCCTCAAGGGGTGTGTGGTCATTCTATTGCCAAAAATGGGCATGGCCTCTTTATAGCCATAAATGGGTGTGGCCACTTTGTGTACAGGCTTAAACAGGTGCAGTATATACAATGCTTTCTAGTTTTATAGCAAACTGTATATCTGTACAAAATAAAATACAGATACTTATTAAACATGACTTTGTGTTTTTATTGGAGATTGAGAAAGGACCCATCACTGCCCTATTCCCTTTAACCACTAGGCTACTCCACAACTCCCATCTGGCATGGGACACTGGTCAACCTTTAAAGGGCAAGTTCACACAGAATTAACCTATTTTTCTTGTACTTTTTCCACATTAAAAGTGTTAACCTAGAAGTGTCATAGACAAAAATATAAAAATATCACAATTAATTAACATATTTTTCGCATTAAAACGATTTATATTTTTCACATTTACCAAGTGTTCTATTTCCACAACAAAAACACCATGGCTTATGCCCCTTGCAATATGACGTCATTGGTGCCAATTGATAAACATTATGACGTCATCATGCTTTGTTAGAGCCGCTTCACGTGGTGTAGGTCTAGGTGTGTGATTCTAGCGTCTCAGATGCCAGCCAGCATAGTGTTATGCTGAGTCACCACTGCGCCGGAGTGTGTCGTAGGCCATGTTGTTTTACCGCCAACTGGTACTTGATTTCTTTTGCGTTGAGAATAGACAGGGACCCAGTTGAATTGGCACCAATTACGTCATAATCTAAGGGGGATAACTCAGGCCTGTTTAGCTCGAAAAACTCAGGCCTCATAACGGCATATCATTTTCACACTATTGTGAGCTTCCTACTTTCACTGTGAAAAAAATGAGTGTATATTTTCAAACACAGATACTAATTAATTCTAAAATTGCGTTTTGTTTAGAAAAATAAAGAAAGTGATTTTTGCGTGTACACTTCCCCTTTAAGGCAATGCTTGTGACTGTGACAAAGTTTGAGGAAAACCGTCTTGGGTGTCTTGTAAGTGAGAGTGAGTGAGTATGGTTTTATGCCGCTTTTAGCAATATTCCAGCAATATCACAGAGGGGGAACCAGAAATGGGCTTCACACTTTGTACCAATGTCGGGATTCGAACCCGGGTCATCGGTGTGACGAGTGAACGCTTTAACCACTCGGCTCCCCGCCCGCCCCCATCTTGTAAGTGAACATATCACAGACAAGTCAGTTGTCTGAAAATCAGCAGCAGGTGGACCTCTGAATTATGGCCAGGTAAATCAGGGAATTGCCAGTGGTTGGTTGGTTGTATAACGCCGCACTCAGCAATATTCCAGCTATATGACGCTGGTCTGTAAATACCTGAGTCTGGACCAGACAATCCAGTGATTAATATCATGAGCATTGATCCATGTAATTGGGATCAATGATAGGTATCAACCAAGTCAGCGAGCCTGACCACCCGATCCCGTTGGTCGCCCTTTACGGCAAGCATGTCATGGCAGTAGACATGGATGAGGAAACAGGGATCCACAAGCTACATATGCAATACTGAATACTGACTCAGCTATTGAGCTCAGTTAAATATTGCCTTTACAATATCCATCGTCTGGCTCTCCATTTTCAGTTATATTCTGAGAAGTGGTGCAGCACTGTCCAAAATAGCCGCCGACTGTCTCACTCTAGCTTCACTTATCAATTACCGAACAGAGATGTCTGCTGGTCCAAGATATGGTTGGATAATCAAAAATGAAAAAAACGTTTGAGGCTGAACATCATAAGTTGTCAACCTCGAGGGGTATACGGTGTGATATACCCAGTGTAACGTGTGCTAACTCTGTGAAACTGCAGACATACTAACAGAAAAAAGTTACTGATAACCCCACAATCAAAGGTTTCTGGCACGCCCAAGGAATGCAACTCTGCACAGCGATTTGTTGTAACTTAAACTGTTCCACCCGAAATCGCTTTGAAATTTATGAAAACACATGCCCAATGCAGCACAATTTCGAAACAAAGTCGTGTGCCTCCATAATATTATAATCATTTCTGGTATAACATCCCTTCCGGTTCAAGAAAACACATGCCCAAGGCAACAACTACAAAAACAGAAGGGTCCACGCCTATAGCTACCCTTGGCAATTTTCGTTATGGGACTGGTATGTTTTCGAGTTCAGCTGCTCGACAGACAGGCAGATTTTTTCTTCTAGGTGTGTGATCTAAAATATACTGAACAAAAAAAAAGGTGGGGATCATGAATATTTTGGGGACATTTTTTTGTAGTGAAGGCTGAGTAGTTTCATATAAAAATATCCCCCCAAAATATTCATAATGCCAAACTTGTTCAGTATATAAATATGGAAAAAAGTATGTGTGACAGCACTAATAATTTGTTGTTATTTTGATTCATTAATTCATTCTTTTTAATATAACTTTATGCAGTTACATGAAGACTTGGGACAGGTTTTATTTTGACAGGGCTGCCAAATTTCAGGAGTTGCCTGCCCTTTGGTCTGGCTAAAGATTTGGAGGAGTTTCTACACAGTTCCATCTTACTACAGTATACCAGACTAAATCCTTCACACCTAGTACTGACATTCAACAACACGACTGTTGACGGGTTATTTGATTTATTATTGACAGATGTATGTACACAGACCACATGAATGAGAAACTATTTGCAATTTCAAGAAGGAACTTGAGTCTGGAGTGCAGACAGAGAAGTGAAGTTGCCTTCTATTCCTTTTAGAGTCTCCTGCCACTCGGTCAGGGCGGAGCGGAGCACCTGCCAGTGGTGCTTGGTGAATGTCCGGTGGGTCGTCGAGATCACCACAACTTTCTTCTGAATCTGGTCAATTCTGGCTCGCACAGCTTTAGTCCTCAAAACTGAAACAGACAGGAATGGTCAATATGGAATCCTTGAGTTTTCAGAGTTAGTGAGTGAGTAGGGATTTACGCAGCTTATAGCAATTTTCCAGCAATATCACAGCGGGGGACACCAGAAATGGGCTTTACACTTTAATGGGCTTTACACATTGTACCCATGTGGTGAATTGAACCCGGTCTTCGCCATGATGAGCAAAGCTGTAACCACTCGGCTACCTCACTGCCTCTTGAGTTCAATTCAAAAGAATCAAAACAAAATCTGAAAGTGGTTAAGTGGGTTTGGTATTATGCCACTTTTAGCAGTATTCCAGCAATATCACAGCTGGGGTAACCAGAAATGGGCTTCACACGTTGTACCCAACCGAACCTGGGTCTTCAGAGTGACGAGCAAACGCTTTAAGCACTGGACCCCGACACCCCAGTGGTTGAAGGAGGAGCAGACCTATGTTGACACATTTAATCAAGAATTTCCTGGTAAATTGGTTGTTGATCACTCTCTGACCGTGTATGAACGAACATCTTTAACTGACTTGGATGTAAAATGGTTCTGGCATCGTACCAATAAACACACTTCCCTAACAGTGAGATAAGAATTGTGAAACCGACTTCACCCACCTTGAGTTATTGGCATATCAAACAAAATATGTTATAACCATGATAACATCACAGTTTTGAAGTTAGGAAAAGTTTTGTTCATGCAATCAGTTTTCCAATGATACTTTACACATTTAAAAACTTTTGCAAACATCTAATTTGAGAATGTCATTGATTAAACCTCCATGCTAAAGTATGTATAACGCCACAAGGACACCAACAGAATACAATTTTGGTGAGATAAAAAAAGGGTTGAAAGATTGTAAATTTTGTGGTTTATGCTGACAGCCTAAAATGAAATAAAAGAAGAATCTGTGTGTATTACACACGATAGATATATTTTCGAGAATTTAATTGCCCATAAATTAATTAAGGGTGCATATAACAAACAAGTGCGTATCATACTTGAATAAATAAGTCTTGTGTACATCAGAATCAGAAAGGGTGCCAACTGGGATTGTTCACTAGCCAATATATTAGCAAATAAAGCCGTGGGCGCTTATTACGTCGAATACGGTATATAGCGACGTGCATAGACGTGTGTGTGTTGTGTGGCTGCTTGTACTATGCCGCAGTTGAACATGAATACCCCACTCAGACACAGTATACTGACTCTGAGCCGACCAGTCCTTGTTTTAGCCCCATAATGCCGAGTGACAGACAGTGTAACAAGAAGTACCATCTTTTAACGTCTTTTGGTATGACGCGGCCAGGGATCGAATCCCGGACCTTCCACTCTCCGGGCGGACGCTCTACCATAAGACCACGGAGGCGGTTGTATCTTGAGACAAGGACACTTACCATGCTTACACTTGTCATAATAACTTCATTCAAAATTTGTTGTATCGACCACAGCATCTGCAACATCATGTGCTTACCATCAATGATAAACTCCTCGACCTGCTCGCTGCTCAACTGCATCTCCTCCTGGATGATGGAAAACTCAATCTCCTTCTTGTTCTCCGCCATCTGCATGAACGTCAACAGCCGCATCTTCCTCATGTTCTGGTCATGGGAGAGACCTGGAATATAGGAACACCCACACTGTAGGACAGCTGTGTGGTTCAGTGGTGCAAGTTGGCTTTAATGCCGCTTTGAACAGTCTTCCAGTTATATTTAGTGAGTGAGTGAGTATGGTTTTACGCTGCTTTTAGCAATATTCCAGCAATATCACGGCGGGGGACACCAGAAATGGGCTTCACACATTGTACACATGTCGGGAACCGAACCCAGGTCTTCGGCGTGACGAGCAAACGCTTTAACCACTAGGCTATCCGACCGCCCCTCCAGTTATATTGCAGGGTGTCAGCTTGACGTGGGAGGAAAGTAGACATTTATCACTTTGGTGAAACCAACAACTTGACTGGTTACGTGTAACTAAGTGTCACCACTTCCGTAAAACCCACGAGCACGGGTATGGGGCTGACAAACCTGGAAACATAATCAGCTTCACAGGATAGTGTTGCAAGATGTCAGTATTTTGTACATACATATTTGACTATCTTGAATGTTGTGAGGTGAAAAATTATTTTCGAATGAAGAGAAAATAATTTGGATGCCCACAAAGTAATATTGCATCACTGATTTCTCAACAACAACATATGTTGAAAGAAATTTTCATGATGCTTGAAACTAATGTGTCTCAGACCTGGTGTATTTGTTCATCACACGGTATTGAGAGTCATCAGATGACATATCCCCCCCCCCCCTCCCATCTTGTGCAATTTGGAAATGGAGTTTGGCTACTTTTACCACACTTTTGGTTCATTGCCATTGGATACCTGCAGTTCAGCATGTTCAGCCAAGTAAAAAATAATTCTGTTCAGTAAAAATCATCGAAAGACATCAGTTCCCCACTTGACTGATCTACAGTAAACTATGTTTATAACGGAAACACACTCATAACAAACTAACGGATATAATAAACTGTTTTTTGGTCCTGTCCATTTGCTGTATATATTCCGTACATTTGCTTAAGTTATAACGAACTACGGTTATAACGAATTAAAATAAATGGTCCTTTTAGGTTTGTTATAGCAAATTCAAAAAGAAATATTTAATGGTTTTGGAGTTATGTTCTGCAAACAGAAAACAAGTAGTTTTCATCATGAAAAATCATGAAAACAAAACAAAATCAGAAGAACAAAAATCCTAAATCATCAAAAGGCATCAGTAACCCACTAGACTGATCTATATAGAAAGTTTCAACAAGAAATATTTATCAGTTTTGGAGTTCTGCTCTGGAAACGGACGCTTACTGATGGATATGGTTATCGCTATATCTCCCCGTTTTTCAAACTGGGGGGATAAAAAGCTTACCAATGGGGCTATGAACCTCGTATAATATTGAAAAGCTATGAAGAGACAGTCCTGAGTTCATAGTAGTGTTGGGGTTTATCATATTCATTGAGTTATCATCTAGTTCTACACCTCTGGAACGTGTGTATTTCTTGTTTGACGCACTCTGCAATATTACAGCTGTATGATGGAAAATTGAATGTGGACAATTCAGTGATTGATATTGTGACCATCAATCCACACCGTCGGTGTATGAGGACACGCTATCAACCAAGTCTCCAAGTGGGACCACGATGTTCATTAAGGTTTTATTTACCACAAGCACAGGGGATCAATTCTAACCTGGAAACACCTCTTAAAAAGTATATGAGATATATTATGTTTGTTTGTTTGTTGTTTAACACCGCACTCAGCAATATTCCAGCTATATGACGGCGGTCTGTAAATAATTGAGTCTGGTCCAGACAATCCAGTGATTGACATCATGAGCATCGATCCGCTCAATTGGGATCGATGACATGTATCAACCAAGTCAGCGAACCTGACCACCCGATCCCGTTAGTTGCCTTTTACGACAGGCATAGTCGCCTTTTACGGCAAGCATGGGTTGCTGAAGACCTATTCTACCCCGGAATCTTCACAAGTCTGAGATATATTTCTGCATCAGCTTGAAATGGAGAGATGTCCAAAGTGCCATGTGGTCAACTCTGGTGTACACCTACTGTAATACACCTTTCAAAGGATACGTATTGCAATATTTGTTCTGTGTTCCGGAATACTGGTTAAATATACATATCAAGTTTCGGTATTATTTAAATTCAATTCTATACCAAAGTTCATTTAAAAATGATGTTGCCCTGTGAAAGAATTGACAAAACGGTGGAAGTGAAGAAGTGATTTTTCGCTCACGTTGTTCTCAGTGATTGACAATGTGGAGTAATATATAACTTTTGTAAAAAAAATAGGATCTGCATGTACAATTATTGTCTATCACTGTCAAATACTTTAGTTCCCAATATACTTTAGCCCCCAATAAATTGCAATATATTGCCATACAATGTTTGGGCAAATACACTGCCTTGGTCTTGTTCATGTCTTGTTACTCTGAAATTTAAATGCAAACCAAGGAATTCTTTCTACCAGGTATGATTCAAAATTGTTAAGAAAAAAACCTTTGAAAAAAAAGTTGAATAATGAGAGAACAGGGCTTAATCTATGACAAAAAAATGTTTGTGATTTGCCTTAGTTTGAACAAATTAATCTGAACAAACATTGGATTGTCACAAAACAATCTAGCATGACTTTAGTCTAGTCAATTCCTAATAAGGAAACAACTGAGGAACGCATGCTGCACCGGATCTTCCACTGCCCACTCGACTCCATACAACCTACTCCAAAGATTCCTAGTTGGATTGTAACCTTACTTTCAACAGATTTGTTTGTTTGTTGTTTAACGCAGCACTCAGCAATATTCTAGCTATATGACGGCAGTCTGTAAATAATCGAGTCTGGACCAGACAATCCAGTGATTGACATCATGAGCATTGATCCACGCAATTGGGATACGATGACATGCATCAACCAAGTCAGCGAGCCTGACCACCCGATTCCGTTAGTCACCTCTAACGACAAGCATAGTGGCCTTTTATGGACTTTCATCAGTATATAATTCATATTGCAGAGACGTCAACCATAACTGAATCCTTTGAGTCATTAGGGGGCACGGGCGGACCAGTCGTCTAAGGCGCCGCGATTCTCTGTGCAGAGTTGTGTCCCTGGGGCACGCCAGTAACCTATGACTGTGGGCTCGAATCCCTGTTCACCCCGATTATGTTTCTAGGTTTGTCAGCACCATACCCATGCTCATGGGTTTCACCAAAGTGGTAAACGTCTGAGACCTGCATCACTTCGGGCTTTCCTCCCACATTAAGCTGACACACCGCGATATAACTTCAATACTGTTAAAAGCAGCGTTAAACCCAACTCACTCACTCACTCACCTTTGAGTCATCAGTAGGGTTCACACAGAGTAATTTCATGTGAAACAGAGTCATGTTATCAGTACCTGTAGTTCCCGGGCTGAACCACTAAAGATCTATTGATTAAATCATTAAATCGATTAACTATAGTCATATGAAAAAATCAGGTGTTCAAAAACTGCTTTTGAGTATTTTATATGTTTAATATCCTGAGTGAGGGAGTGTGAGTGAGTATGGTTTTACGCCGCTTTTTGCAATTTTCCAGCAATATCACGGTGGGGGGACACCAGAAATGGGCTTCACACATTGTACCCATGTCGGGAATCAAACCCGGGTCTTCGGCGTGATGAGCAAACGCTTTAACCACTAGGCTACCCAACCGCACGTTTAATACTCTGAAGGGACTCCAGGATTAGAACTGGTTTCATCAACCTATGTGCATAATACGAGGTGACTGAATGGATTGGGTCGTCAGGTTCGAAGATATGGTAGATAGTATGGATTCCAATGGATCATATTTTCAATCACTGTTTTGTTTTGTCCAGATTTGATTATTCACAGTCCATCTTCATAAAGCTGTAATATTGCATGAAGCGTAAGACAACAAACAAATCCTGTTTCACGTGCCACTTACCTAGTGAGTTCACAAAGTCTGTGTTGTTCTTGTAAAACTGCTGATATTGTGAAAGCTTCCCCGAAACAAATATTGACAGGAGCTGAAATAAAAAACACAAACTCAGAAAAAGTATATTCTCCCTGATTTGAATTCTCAAAGATTACATATATCATGTATATAAATTTGTTTCCTTTTTATCAAATTATCTATAGTATCATCTCCTTTTCATTGTTTAAGACAAAGACCCATTTTAAAATCCCCCACAAAAGTGCGTACAAGAGATTTGGTTTAAAGCCATTTTGAACAGTATTCCAGTTGTATCATGGTGAGTCAAAGTGATGTGAGGAGGCCTGAATTGATTCAGGTCTTCTGAAACTGAAATCCACCAGTGTGGGTATGACAGTGGCAACATGTAAAATAAACAAAGATACGTATAATAACAAACCTAATCTTTCTGAAGATCTGATTATAGCATGGCAACTACCAAACTGTCAACTCAGAAATTTTACAATGTTGCCACTAACACACACATGAAAGAAGAGGTTTTCCCGCCTTACACAAGTGCATGAGGTACAGGTAGCAAGATACTACTACTTGCACAACTAGTTATGGACAGTTGACAGAGAAGAGGACTTCTGTTTAAAATCTGAAGATTTAATAGGGTGATGACACCAAGATGTGTCCTCAAGTTTCCTTCTGAGAGCCATTAAAAGCTAACAACAGAGTTTGGGTACCATCTCATGAACGTTTTAATGATCCATTATTTCAATAAAGTACTACCATATGGACCTTGTTCATTATCCTGTGTATCATGTCTACATTCTGTCATGATGGCCTGGATCCATTCACCCTCATAGCTTTTGTGTGTTTTTTAACGCCGCACTTAACAATATTCCAGCTACATGATGGTAGTCTGAAAATAACTGAGTCTGAACCAAACATTCCAGTGATTGACATCATGAGTATTGATTGACGTAATTGGGATACGATGACATGCATCAACCGAATCAGTGAGCCTGACCAATTCCCAGATCTTCAGGGCCCACTTGCACAAAGCGATCTTAGCGCTAAGATGATCGTAACTCCCATACTTTAACATAGGCTTACAATAGTCTTAGCGCTAAGATCGCTTTGTGCAAGTGGGCCCTGATCTTCACGGGGACTTATTAAATGATGCTTTGATGGAATATATGAGTCCCGACTACAGATCCTGATAGAATGAATATATATCAAGAATGTCTTCTTGGGAATGAGTCGGAGGTGTGTGTTTGGGAAGTGTGGCTGTGCAGACTAGTGGTAGGTTACTCACATCATGGATGAGTTCTCCCTCCAGGAACTTGACTGGCTTCAGTGACAACAGGTGATCCATCAGGTAAGTGCTGGGATCCGCCAGACATGTGACAATACACTTGTGGGCGTCGTCCCGAGCCTGGGAGGCGTTGTCCTCTGTGTAAGTTCCGAGCAGCTCGATCATCACCGCTGTGGCTTGTTCACTGTACAGGACAACACGTGCAGGGAAATAATAAGGTCAGCATCTATGCATTCCTGAGAATGGCATCTTCTATTTAAAGGCTAGACTTTCAGGCAGTAAGTATAAGTTTAATGACTGTTCCTTGTTCTAGATTATGTAAATAATAAGAACAAGTTGTCCCTATAAGAGTCCTTACTGTCCACATATCTAGACTTACCTATTAGGAAGACAGAATTAGTACACATCCATAACTTGTCTTCCAGTACAGCCTTGGAGCAAGGCTAGATAGAGGCCAACATTTACAAGTTTTCCATTTGTAGTTACAAGAATATGGTCTGAAGACATGAAACTATGGAATCCAACTTCTATATTATACGTCTCAAAAGAGTTTAAGGACCACCCGATTCTTTCGTATTACTGTAGATATTGATAGATAATGCACGTGTGTGTGGCTACTAATGCTCGTGTGTGTGGCTACTAATGCTCGTGTGTGTGGCTACTAATGCTCGTGTGTTGCTACTAATGCTCGTGTGTGCTGCTACTAATGCTCGTGTGTGTGGCTACTAATGCTTGTGTGTGTGGCTACTAATGCTCGTGTGTGTGGCTACTAATGCACGTTTTATAGTGCTAGCTGACTGAGATACCATGCCGCAGTTTAACATAAATACCCCACTCTGACCCAGTACTCTGACCCCGAGCTGACCAGTTCCCTTTCAGCCCCTTAATGTCGAGTAACAACAAGTACCATCTCTTAATGTCTTTTAGTATGATCTGCCCGGGGATAGTCAATATGTTGACAGTGCTTTCTAACTATAACAGGACACTGTTAGATGAAGTTAGGATAGGGCCGTACCTCATCTTGCCTTCAACGAGAGCATCGTAGAGAATCCTGAGCATGTGCTGTGTCTTCTGGGAGCTGATGTTCCACTGAGAGATCCACTCCTTCACCTACAACACAGGCACTTGAACTTGAACACACTGGAGGTGAGGTGAAATAGTGAGTGAGTGAGTGAGTTTGATTTTACGCCGCTTTTAGCAATATTCCAGCAATATCACGGCGGGGGACACAAGAAATGGGCTTCACACATTGTACCCATGTCGGGATTCGAACCCGGGTCTTCGGCCTGACGAGCGAACGCTTTAACCACTAGGCTACCCGACCGCCCGAGGTGAAATAGGGTTTAACGTCGCATTCAAGATTATTGCAGTTATACAGCGATGTCCATGTGCGTGGGTGCGTGGATGCGTGCTTGTTTGGCTGCTTGTACTGAGCTGGACTAATCCGGGTTTATAGTGGTAGCCCACTGAGATACCACGCCACAGTTTAACATGAATACCCCACTCAGTGAGTGAGTGAATGAGTATGGTTTTACGCTGCTTTTAGCAATATTCCAGCAATATCATGGCAGGGGACACCAGAAATGGTCTTCAAACATTGTACCCATGTCGGGAATCGAACCTGGGTCTTTGGCGTGACGAGCCAACTCTTTAACCACTAGGCTACCCGACTGCCCATACCCCACTCAGACACAGCATACTGACTCCGAGCCGACCAGTCCTTGTTTTAGCCCCTTAATGCCGAGTGCCAGACAGGGTAAAAATAAGTACCATCTTTTAACTTCTTTTGGTATGATGGGGCCAGGGGATCGAACCCTGGACCTTCAGCTCTCCGGGCTGACACTCTACCACTAGGCCCAGAAGGCAGACCTGAACCTATAGGAGACAATCAAGGGGGCCATGAAACACAAGCTGTGTGATTCAGTGTTCTGAACATGTCACCTCAAGGTGGGATCAATGACCAAAGTGATGCAGGTGTTGAGACATTTACCACCTTGGGATACATAACACGGGTTTGACAAGCCACGTATAAATACTCCACTTTGGATAGGGATGGTTTCATTATTCTGATACACAAAACTTATTTGCATAAATATCATAAAAAGCTGAGTCATACTTCATACTCCGGGCAAAATCTTGGCTTCAAACGCCTGATAATAGGAGCCTGTCATCCAAAGGGATGTAACTCTGCACAGCGAATTGTACTTCCTACTTGTTATAGTTATTTTGTATCAGCATATCTGAAGCAAGCTGGATGTGCCAAGTTCCGACTCGGAAGGCTGAGGTCTGATGCTATATTACCTACCATGTTAGGATCTGAGGGCACAAGGCCGAGGTCTACTGCTATATCACCTATGATGTTTGGACCTGAGGGCACAAGGCCAAGGTCTACTGCTATATCACCTACCATGTTCGGATCTGAAGGCACCACAAGGCCGAGGTCTACGGCTATATCACCTACCATGTCCAGATCTGTAGGCACAAGGCCGAGGTCTACTGCTATATCACCTACCAAGTTCGGATCTGAAGGCACCACAAGGCCGAGGTCTACTGCTATATAGCCTACCAAGTTCGGATATGAAGGCACAAGGCCGAGGTCTACAGCTATATCACCTACCATGTTCGGATATGAAGGCACAAGGCCGAGGTCTACAGCTATATCACCTACCATGTTCGGATCTGAAGGCACAAGGCCGAGGTCTACTGCTATATCACCTACAATGTTCGGATCTGAAGGCACAAGGCCAAGGTCTACTGCTATATCACCTACAATGTTCGGATCTGAAGGCACAAGGCCAAGGTCTACTGCTTTATCACCTACCATGTTCGGATCTAAAGGCACAAGGCCGAGGTCTACTGTTATATTACCTACCATTTTTTAATCTGAAGGCACAAGGCCGAGGTCTACTGCTATATTACCTACCATGTTCAGATCTGTGGGCACAAGGCCGAGGTCTACTGCTATATCACCTACCATGTTCAGATCTGTGGGCACAAGGCCGAGGTCTACTGCTATATCACCTACCATGTTCAGATCTGTGGGCACAAGGCCGAGGTCTACTGCTATATTACCTACCATGTTCAGATCTGTGGGCACAAGGCCGAGGTCTACTGCTATATTACCTACCATGTTCAGATCTGTGGGCACAAGGCTGAGGTCTCCCTGTCCAGCCAGTTTCAACATGGCACAATACACAGTGTATCGAAGTGGGGCGACATCTGGCAGGCCATAGAACAAGTTACTTAATCTGAAAAACATAGGGCCATTAACATTAAAATAATTAAAATAATCAACATAAAATCAACAAGACAAAAAAGTAAGCAGGGTTCACTAATACCCCTGAATGACAGAAAAGGACACATATCAAAATTAAACTTTGCACCACACCTCTTCTATTAGTATGGAAACCGTTCCCTTAATTCGAAAAACATCCATGAAATAGTTATAGTGATAGGTCGCACAAATGTTTCAGCAAAAACATCTAAGAAAAAATACATGAAAAATATCTGTATTTTCAGAAAATCCAAATATTGAAAACAAACTTCACACTGCACCTCTCCAATAGGTATAAAATGTGTACACCAAGTTTGAAAAGAATATATTCAGCAGTTTTCAATTTATAGGTCGCACAACAAAATTCTTGGACATGTTGGTAGGACAGACGGATGAATGGAATTCCTCAGTATAATTACACACCCTGCCTTTTTAAGTTAGAGGTAACCGTATAATAAAAATTATATCAATAAACAAGTCATCTAAACCTTGTCTCATGCAAGTAAGTGACCTGAAATAAGTATTGAAGGAACATTGAGGCAAAATGATGTTACTAGTGCTTCACTAGAACCTCTGAATCATGTTTGTGAGCTGAAAAAAGTGTCTCCCCATTCAGAGAGCACCTTGGATACTCACAGTTAGTGTAGCATTATTGAGTTTTCATATCAACACAGCGCTGACAAGAAATTTTCATAATGCAGACATTACAGTTCCGTGAAAAGTGACACTTGAAAGGCTTATCATGCCTTATTGAGTTTATATATCAACGTTATCATGATGTGCTAAAAAGAAATTTCTTTAGTATTTGTATGGCATCAACCAATGATTTGTTTGTTTGTTTGTCTATTGCTTCACGCTGCACTCAGCAATATTCCAGCTATATGACGGGGTCTGTAAATTACCAAGTCTGGACCAGACAATCCAGTGATTGACTTGAGCAACGATTGAGGCAATTGGGATACGATGAAATGCATCAACCAAGTCAGCGAGTCTGGCCACCCGATCCCGTTAGTGGCCTCTCACAACAAGCATAGTTGCCTGTTAGGGCAAAATAGCCATTACATATCATGACCAGTGCTACCATTACGCTTGAGTTTATAGTTGAGCTGAACAGCTTACTTCATCAAGAACAAAACCTTGTGTTGTTTAATAAGTGTACTTCTAAACATGCTAAATCAACAGCCTTTCTTCTGAAAGTTTTCAAATGTCAAAATATTTGTTTGTGAGCTGAAAAAAGTGTCTCCCCATTTAGAGAGACACCTTGGATACTCACAGTTAGTGTAGCATTATTGAGTTTTCATATCAACATAGCGCTGACAAGAAATTTTCATAATGCATGGAGTTTATCATTGAGCCAGTAGTATGTGACTTGTCTCAAGCCTAGTTGCTATGTCCGGTAATATTTCTTTCAGTAAACATCAGCTGTTGGCACCGACTGATCTAGTTACAATTGATAATGATACATGATTGTCGCTATAGTGACTGAGTATCTTTTTGTTGTTAAGATGATCTGAAATATCTTAGATTGTCTGCTTTATGTGGTAGGAAATCCTAAAATGATATGGATCACAGACATTTTGGTGAAATACACCAGCACAGGATGTTCACAAATTGGGGATCCAACCCAACAATCAGATGATCCTAGTACAACTAAGGGTTGGTTGTTTGGTTTGTTGTTTAACGCCACACTCAGCAATATTCCAGCTGTATGACGGCGGTCTGTAAATAATCGAGTCTGGACCAGACAATACAGTGATTAACATCAGGAGCATCGATCCATGCAATTGCGATCGATGACATGCATCAACCAAGTCAGTGAGTCTGACCACCCGATCCCGTTAGCCGCCTTTTACGCCAAGCATGGGTTGCTGAAGACCTATTCTAACCCGAAATCTTCACGGGTGACAACTAAGGGACACAACTCTGCAAAGGTAATTGTTTAACATTGATCATGGTCCCTACATCACTTCATGACAAAGTTGTATGTGGTTTAAGTCAGCTGAAAAGAGTGCCTCTTGAATACCTACAGAAAGTGTACAGATAGTTTTACAACCTATAATTGAACATATGATTATTTAAAAATGCCTACCAACAATGACTGAGAAAGAAATACATTTCTGTTATTATTTTCTCGGAGCAGAGGATGTCAAATTGGCAGTTGTGATTTGATACCTCTGATTGACCAATCAGAACTGAGCATTTCTTAATCAACAGCCTTTATTCTGAAAGTTTTAAAATGCCAAAATATTTGTTTGTGAGCTGAAAAAAGTGTCTCCCCATTCAGAGAGCACCTTGGATACTCACAGTTAGTGTAGCATTATTGACTTTTCATATCAACATAGCGCTGACAAGAAATTTTCATAATGCAGAACTTACACTTCAGTCCAAAGTGACGCAAGGGAGACAGATATTCAGAACAAATGTAAAAAACAATCCTCCATAGATCTGTTAAAAAAGACATTCGACGGGCAACATCAAGTGCGCTGGACATCCATGAAGGCAACACATATCTCCTGGGTTCAGAGGGCCTATTCTTAGTGTGGAAACCACATGTAAATGAGCTGAAAAACTGTCCCCCACCCCAGCCCATGTCATCTTGGATACTCACAGTTAGTGTTCAGTCAGTTTTATAAGCTATAACTGAACATTTAACTACCGTATTCGACGTAATAAGCGCCCACGGCGATATTTGCTAATATATTGGCCAGTGAACAATCCCAATTAGCACCCCTTCCGATAGATCAATGTACACAAGACTTATTTATTCACGTATAATACGCACTCGTGTACTATATGCTTCAGGCTGTCAGCATAAACCAAGAAATTTATCTTTCAATTCTGTTTTTTTCCACCAAAATAATATTCTAATAAGAGCCCCCTATTTCTAATTTTGAGAGCGCCCTGGGCGCTTATTAAGTCGAATACGGTATATCTAAAAATGCCTACTGACAATGACTGAAAATAGAAAATACTTTACGATTAATATTATCTACTGTGGTGATGTGGTCATCAAATCGGCTGTTTCAATCACAGGTTGTTATTGTGCTTTGATACCCGACTAACCGATCATCATGATCATAACTGAGCAATTCCTGAATTCATAGTAGAATTCTTAATCAACAAGTATTTGTTTGTGAGCTGAAAAAAGTGTCTCCCCATTTAGAGAGAGCACCTTGGATACTCACAGTTAGTGTAGCATTATTGACTTTTCATATCAACATAGCGCTGACAAGAAATTTTCATAATGCAGATGTGTTAACATGTTACCTGGCAACAGTCTGTCTGCTCACCAATTGCTTTCCAAAAGTTTTCAGCAGAATAGTGTTAAATGTTTGTCACTTAAATCATACATTACGTTTTATAGTCAGTATTCGAAATAATTATAATACAAGACAGTCGGGGCTTATGACCCATAAGTTTTGCCTGCTCATCTTCAAAGTTTCCTGCCTGCATCCAGGCATTATTTATATTGAAAAATCATAAAAACAAGTAGACAAATCATGTCTTGATCCAGTTGAAATAATGCAAACAATTACTTGAGAATCTGCAGGAGTTATAATAAAACTGAATATATAAGTCGTCTTAATATTATCTGTCAGATAGTGAGGTGAGGTGAAATTGGGTTTAACGTCGCGTCCAAGATTATTGCACTTATATAGCGACGTGCATGCACGTGTATGTGTGTGTGTGGCTGCTTGTACTAGTCCGGACTGATGCCGATTTATAGTGCTAGCTCACTGAGATCTTATGCCGCAGTTTAACATGAATACCCCACTCAGACACAGTATACTGACTCCCAGCCGACCAGTCCTTGTTTTAGCCCCTTAATGCCGAGCGCCAGACAGGGTAACAACAAGTACAATCTTTTAACGTCTTTTTGTATGACACGGCCCGGGATCGAACCCTGGACCTTCCGCTCTCCGGGCGGACGCTCTACCACAAGACCACGGAGGCGGTCCTGTCAGATAGTGGGGCAAGTCAGCTTTAGAAATTGGCACTAGTCCTATAGTCCTTGCCAAACTGCCCAATTGTAAAAGTATCATAAGGACTAGTAGAAATTTTCCCTTTTTAAGGGTTTGGCTATATGTTATCATTATAAGGACTAGTGGACGAAAACTGTTAGTTTCTAACCCTGCAAGTGGAGGAAAATTTCATGCAGCCCAACAGAAAAGTTACCAGCCGCAGGCAGGCAGTTATTTTCGGACATTGTTTACAGTGCTAGACAACTGACACCATGCCTCAGTTTAACATGGATAGCCCACTTAGACACAGTTTACTGATTCCAAGCCAATGAATCCTCTTTTCATCCCCTTTATGCTTTGTGCCAGGCAGGGTAACAACAAGTACCATCTAATAATGTCTTTTGGTATGACAATTTTGATTGTCAATAGCATACAGAAAAGACACATATACTCCAACATCACAACAGCATAAAATACCATGTGATACCATTCAAGAAAACTACCATTTGCATTTGTGAATAACATGAGGTTAAGCTGAAACTGTGAGCACATCACACAATAATAGTAGCCATGGTAACGACCTGGTTTCTAGGACTTACAATTTAACTCGGACACCAAGTCGCTTCTCTGAGGTTGTGGCTTTTACTATCTTCTCACAGAAGAGAGTTCCCAGACTCTCCACGCCCTCTGGCGGCACCATGAGTATCAAGGAAATGATTCCATTGAAGAGCATCTCAACCTCTGCAACAATGGTACATTCAGAATGCAAAATGGGAACAGAATTGGCAAGTTGTTTCAAATATTAATTCATTCACAGGCTCATATTGCCTGTGAGTGGCAATACCAGGGTAATACAACAAAACAAACAGGCATTCATTTTTTCTGATTTTAGGATCATTTTCACACCTACCTATCAGTTTAGGCTAAAAAAACAACAAACATATATCTTGGTTCTCAGGCACCGCCCGCTTCATCACAATTTCCGTCACATGTTTCTCTTTTATTTCTGTTTTTAAAAAAAACTAAAAATCCTTCAATATTCCAAAATCCAACAGTAGTCAAATACTGTATTCCACTATTTTACTCATAAAGGAATACATTTATGTAGGGAGGCCCTCTCCCAGGTTGATTGTACACAACGGTTTATTTGGTTACATACTAGTTTGAACAACCAAATGAAAAAAAAAAAAGACACCGCCCACCCGCACTATATTTTCAAAAACCATTGCCTGAGAACCAACACTTTTATTTTTTAAACCTTATTAAACCATTACAATGACATCACACTTTTGTCGTTGCAGTTGATTCTGAGCCAGGAATTCACTGGCCATTCTGAATGCGAACTGATGCAAATATAGATGCATGTCAAAACCTTGCACTAAATGTATCAGATGTATGACATCAAAAGAAACTTGGAACGTTATGACAAAATGATTTTACTAGTGCTTCATTCGACTTTTGTAACCATGTCAGTGAGCTGAAAAAAGTGTCTCCCCATTTAGAGAGAGCACCTTGGATACTCACAGTTAGTGTAGCATCATTGAGTTTTCATATCAACATAGTGCAGACAAGAAATTTTCATAATGCAGATTTATTAGCATGTTGCAACATACAGGAACACACCCAAAGTGTTCAAAATTCTACCAGCCCCTAACATAACTTTAACATTAGTGAAACTGGATCAGGCTAGTATTTATTTCTATCCCTGCAGTGGTTTGCAGCAACTGAATTGCATTTGGCTTGTAAATTTGATTGTGACTTTTTTTCACTTCATTGTCATTGCTATCCAATTGCTTAAAGCTTTTTCATGACATTTCACATGTTAAACGTTGGTCAGGAATTCACTGGCCATTCTGAATGCAAACTGATGCAACTATAGGTCATTATGCAAGATTCTAGAAAAATTATATGTCAACCATAACATGGTATAAGTGTAAAAAATAATCACTTGAATCTGTTGCTACCAGTGAGTTGGGTTTAACGATGCTTTGAACAGAATTTCAGTTATATCACAGCGTGTCATCTTACTGTGGGAGGAAAGCCTGAAGTGATGCAGGTCTCACATGTTTACCACTTTGGTGAAACCCACGAGCACAGGTATGGTGTTAACAAACCTAGAAACATAATTGGGGCAAACCTGGACTTACAATCATAAGTTTTACCGAAACAACATATCTACAAATGAGTGAGTGAGTATGGTTTTATGCTGCTTTTAGCAATATTCCAGCAATATTACGGCAGGGTACACCAGAAATGGGCTTCACACATTGTATCCATGTCGGGAATCGAACCCGGGTCGAGCGATTGCTTTAACCACTAGGCTACCCATCCGCCCCTATCTACAAATGAAGCAGATAACATCTTACCACCATCAGTTTGAATTTCCTTCCAACATATTGTGCTAGCTTCAACCACATTCTTTAAATCTGTTAGGATCCCACTCTCAGAGTTTTCTTCACAGATTTCTGCTCCAAGAGACTTAAGAAAGCTTCGTAACTCTGAAGTCTTGAAAACAATTGGAGAAAAAAACAACATGATTCATTTACAGATATCATAAGACAAATAACCATACAAAATGTGCAATTTTCAATAGACATCATAAACACAGGTAACCATGGTAACTGACAATTCTAGTACACATCATAAGTACTTTACATGTCAGGACATATTCAATAATTGAACATGTGACCAGAACTAACCATATATCACCTTATAATACTACATGCAACTTACTGAAGCCCATTAGGCCACTCTCAATCAGCTTACCATCAAAATGTACAGGGGTAAAAAGGTAAAAAACAATATATTGAGAGATTTTTGTTCTCATTTAGTAGCATGAGATGTTTACGGCATTTGTGGTGAGTGAGTATGGTTTTACGCCGCTTTTAGCAATATTCCAGCAATATCACGGCGGGGGACCCCAGAAATGGGCTCCACACATTGTACCCATGTCGGGAATCTAACCCGGGTCTCCGGCGTGACGAGCAAACGCTTTAACCACTAGGCTATCCGGCCGCCCCCGGGATTTGGGGAGATAACTCTCTGCACAAGGCCAATGTCTGCAGTAGTAAACTGGTCGATAACCGCTATATCTAAATTTGAGGAATGAACTTGTATTGATTGTTTTACATGGATTTTATCTCAAGTCCCTTACCAATGAAATAAAAAACTATTTATACACATAAAAAGTTCATTTTAGAGAGGTTCTGGTGGGAGAGGTCCCTTTGTTGAACATGTTGAATGCCACAAACCGATCATGAATATATTTTTGAAGTAGACTAATCACATATAGATGATTGTGAGATTTCCAAATTTTGTACACTTAGCAACAAAAATCAGGTACAATTTCTCATTGAGTGTAGTGCCAGCCATAGTCCAATAAGATTTGAAGATCTTGGATGGAGACCAGGTGACATAAAGATCAGAGAAGAGCAGTTTCATAACAATAAACAAACCAAACCACTATGGATATGTGTTATTTTTGTTACACCAAAATTTATAGGTTTGACTCGGAAAGTAAATTAGCTCATAATTGTGTTTCGGAAATTAGCTCCCTTGGACGCATGCTGAAAAAGATTCATTGGGTATTTACATGTGCTGTTTTTTTAAGTTATTCAATTAATGTATGCGTGTCGCAAGTTAAGTGAAAGTAATTGAGTTTTGAATATTTTGGGAGGGGGTATTTTATGCAAATACGCTGCTTATCTGAAGCTTTAAAGAATGACAAGACCCGCAAGTTTTGTAGTTGATACCATATGTTTCAACACACACAAATCATGTCAAATGTTAACAAGGCAAGGTTAATAATGATTTTTACACCTTTCAGATATACTTTCAAGGATACTACGTATAAACAATTCACTGAAATACCAAACATGAATTCATTAATTGTACAATGTCCACTATATCCATATGTTTAACTGTGTTTTTGAAGAAAACATTTCACGTGAGATTACGGAGATAATAAACTGATACCAAACAGTTTCAGTTACAGTATGAAACTGTAAATCCATTTTAATTCATTGCGTATGTCGTTTTACGAGACATTTCATCATTTTCCTCACAAAATTACCACGAATTTAGGAGACACAACAACACGTGAGCACCATATGGACACATATTTAGTCTTATAATTTCACTATTAGGACTCATATGTTGCAAGTATTTGGCTATTCGACCAATAATCTAATTATAAACTTTTCCAACAACTTATTTACAGTTACAAACATCAATTTACCTGTTCAGGGACCGCTATATCTATGAATACCGGCGTACTCATTTTGCGTCCGTGAGAAGATGGCGAAGCACTGCGAAACACCAATGCTGATTGGATTAAATGAACCAATAGGCTTTCTCAATACAACTTGTCGTTCAATTCGTAGTATAAGAAGCGCGGCCAACTGTTCCGACAGCTCGCTACAGTACTACTGCCGGTTTCATCATCGCGTGGAATAGGGTGACAATGTCTGAAGTTGCTGGTAAGTTGCACCAGTTTACGTGAATACTAATCACTCACAAGTAGAATACATGTGAGTCGTAGTAAGAACATATAATGCTGATTCTATCACATGTACATTTATAACTGACAACTTCGGTTTGTCTTGGTAATACCGAATCGGCGATCGGCTGTAAAGTGAAGATTGACACATCGTGGAACCTGGCTTTTTACAGATGTTTAGTTGGCAATATTGTCTCTCGAAGGAACAAAATCTGTCATCAACATATCACATGAAATTTGACTTGACATTCAAGTTTTTGTCTTTGCTGTATGAAACAACCACAACTGTTTAGACAGTCACAAACATTTTGTAGTGAAAGTTCTCATGTTCTTGAAGTTCCTGGACATGCCACGCTAAGCTGTCACATCAGAGAGATGTTGGCACGACCACCAGCAAGAAAACAGTGTAATGATTGTCACAATATCAGAACTGCAGCATATGCACTGTCGGTTATGTATCTTGTACAATTTCATGGTTGTCACACGTTTTGTTAGCAATGACATAAGGTAAAGGATCAATATTTTTATTATTTTCTTTCTAACTTGCTTGAACTATTTTAAGGTATTTGTAACTTGTTCACTAAAACAACAAAGTAGGTCATTGCTGATGACATCTACATGACACAGTGGTAGATCACCCCAAGATTGGGTGTAATGTAAGTACATGTATTTCTATTATTAGGCAAGGAAATCAAGCCTGCATGACCAGGACTCCTTTGTTATTGAAGTATCCTGGTGAAATACTGGAGTGGGCTGTCCTTAGATATCTCATGTTGGAAAGGAGACTTTGTATGGTTGTGGACAACTTTGAAACATGAAGTTGTATCTCTAACTCTGAACATACATCATAGCAGATTAAAACTTAGTATGTTTGGTGATATCACAGTTTGTGTCTTTAGTCACTAGTCCGAAGCCCAAGTCTGTTTGGTGAAGTAAACTTACCGGTAGCTATTAATTGTTCATATGATAATACTAAACTCTACTGAAAATGATACATAGAGCCATGTTTGGGCAAATAGAATCAAAAGTTTTTGGCATTGACTGACATCATAACTAATAACATAAGCTGACAAATTTTAAAAAACTGGTCGTCATTTCAGTATGTTTCATAAAACAAAATCTGCCCAAAGTTCCATATCCATAGTCATGTTATAATTTATATCACAACATATTTGGTACAGTGAGTGAGTGTGTATGGTTTTACGCCACTTTTAGCAATATTCCAGCAATATCACGGCAGGAAGACACCACAAATGGGCTTCACACATTGTACCCATGTCGGGAATCGAACCCAGGTCTTCGGCATGACAAGGGACCGCTTTAATCACTACTCTACCCGACCGCCCTATTTGGTACACACTGTGCATAATTCTGTTTGTTTGTTGTTAAATGCGGCACTCAGTTATGTAACAGTAAACAATCAAATCTGGATCAGTGATAAATATTGTCAACAACGATCCACGCTGTCGGGGTGTGATGTCAAATAATTAACCATGTCACAGAGCCTGACCACATGATCCATTTGGTCGCCTCTGACAATCAGACCCCCTGAAGATCTGGGTGAGAACTGGTCTTCAAGCAACCCATGTTTGTCATAAGTAGGAGACTAACAGGATCGGGTTGTCTTGCTCGCTGTCATTGTATCCCATGTTGTGTAGATTGATGCTCATGATGTCAATCACTGGATTGTCTGGTCCATACATATTCTATCATTTACAGACTGCCTTCATACAGCTGGACCGTTGCTGAGGGCAGCGATTAACAAAAGCACACAAATGACCAGCATTGGTTGCTGGGGATCTATGTTAACCCATCTTCCTGAGGCAAGAAAGTTAACTGACGATAAAAGTCCAGTTTCCACTCTTGCCAAATTAGGCTGGTATTATGGAGTTACATTTTGGCTGGACTAACGAGTTTATGCATAGTCCAACAAAATTGAAATCTGGTTCGTAAACTGTCATGCAGATTTTGGTTGATTGCGTGATTTGTAAAGCATGTGCACCGCCAACTCGTCAACAGATATTTTCCAAATCATTTTTATGTTTTTAATCAAGGTGCTCTTGTGATTTGATGCACTTCGCGACGTAAGACGTAAGACCTCGATCACTGGGTTGTCTGGTCTAGGCTTAATTACATATTTAAAGGCTGCCTTCATACAACTGGGATGATGCTGAGTGCGGTGGTTAACAAACAAGATGTGTCCAGGGAATGTTTAATCTCTTTGAGCTGGAGTTGTCTCCCCTTTGACCATAAAGTGGCAGAAGACTGACTTTTGTTGGATGCCATTCAACTAATTCATCTGTATAGTGTATATATATACGAGGGGTGTTCATTAAAGATTTCCCCTAAACCACTTAGGGTTATCATATTTGGTTGAAATTTCACATGTGTAATGATACATGTATCTATGGGTTATGTCTGAATTTGCAGCATCGAACTATTAATCTTACCACTTTTACAGGTGTTATTATCGAGTAGGGTGTGACAATGGAGCCATTAGAATACCGAGCAGTGATTAGGTTTTTATATTTGAAAGGTCGCACACCAAAAGAAACTTTTCGATGAAATGAAAGCAACTTATGAGCAAGATGCCCCATCATATGATGTTGTTAAACACTGGCATCGCCAGTTCAAGTGTGGTCGGACATCTGTGGAAAGAGCTGCCATTCCTGGTCGCCCCCATTCAGCCATTGATGAGGAGACTATCCATCAAGTGGAGACCGCCATTTTGGCAGACTGACGTATAACTGTTCGCCAGTTAGCACAAGAAGTCAAGATTAGTGTAGGGTCTGTGGAAAAAATCATCCATGACAATTTGAACATGCATAAGGTGTCTGCACGATAGATTCCCAGGTTGCTCACACCTTTCCAAAAGCAGGAACGAGTCAATTGCTCAAATGATCTTTTGGACATGTGCCAAAAAAAACAGGCAAACTTTTTTGACAGACTTAGCACACAGGATGAAACATGGGTCCATCACTATGATCCTGAGACTAAAGTTCAGTCGATGCAATGGAAGCATGTGGAGTCACCACCCCCAAAGAAGGCACGTGTCCAACCCTCTGCAGGCAAGGTCATGCTCACAGTGTTTTGGGACCAGCACGGAGTAGTGATGATGAATTTCTTGGCAAAGGGTACCACAATTACAGGAGCTTATTATGCTTCACTGCTGCGGAAATTGCGGGACGCTATCAAGCTTAAGAGGCATGGCATGCTGACCAAGGGTGTCCGTCTCCTGCAAGACAATGCTCCAGTACACAACTCTCATGTTGCCCAGACAGAAGCGCGGTCCAGTGGCTATGAAATCCTTCCACATCCTCCTTACTCTCCTGATCTTGCACCATCTGACTTCCACCTTTTTGAAGGGAAAACGTTTCACAGATGATGAAACACTGATTTCTAAAGTCAAGTCCTGGTTTGAGATGCAAAATGAGGGCTTTTACAAGCGAGGTCTCCATAGTTGCATAAAACGATGGGAGAAGTGTGTAACTCTTGGTGGTTCCTATGTGGAGAAAGACTAATACCTATGCCAAGTTTCATTCCACTAGGTCCATCGGAAGTGGGTCAGGGGAAATCTTTAATGAACACCCCTTGTATGTTATGAATATAAGACTGAAATAGAAATGAAACAATTACACTTTTTGTCCCCCGCCGCGCGAAGGCGCGAAGCGGGGGATATAGTATTCACGACCGTCCGTCCGTACATCCCACCTGTTTGTTGCCGCGATATCTCAAGAACTAATTGCTGGATTGTCTTCATATTTGGAGCTATGGTGTATATACAGACTCCACAGACTCCAGTCGGTTTGGGTGACCTTGACCCCATTTTCAAGGTCACAGCAGGCAAATCTGCTTTTGGAGTTGGAAAACGGTGTTGCCGCGATATCTCAAGAACTAATCGCAGGTTTGTCTTCATATTTGGAACTATGGTGTATATACAGACACCGCAGACACCAGTCGGTTTTGGTGACCTTGACCCCATTTTCAAGGTCACAGCAGACAAATCTGCTTTTGGAGTTGGAAAACGGTGTTGCCGCGATATCTCAAGAACTAAACACTGGATTGTTTTCATATTTGGAACTATGGTGTATATACAGACTCCACAGACACCAGTCGGTTTTGGTGACCTTGACCCCATTTTCAAGGTCACAGCAGGCAAATCTGCTTTTGGAGTTTGAAAACGGTGTTGCCGCGATATCTCAAGAACTAATCGCAGGATTGTCTTCATATTTGGAACTATGGTGTATATACAGACACCGCAGACACCCATTTTCAAGGTCACAGCAGGCAAATCTGCTTTTGGAGTTGGAAAACGGTGTTGCCGCGATATCTCAAGAACTAATTGCTGGATTGTCTTCATATTTGGTACTATGGTGTATATACAGGCGGGGGACATTTCGTCACTTTGTGACAAATACTTGCTGTAAGCAGCTTTTGTCATGGTGTTGGTGATATGATGTTTATATGGACTTCAACACCTTTCTGAACTTAATTGTGATTTGAAATAATAGCTAACAGTTTAACATGTTTAATATTTAAAATCTCTGGTTTATGAACACCGTCGGTTCCAAATGAATTTTTTGGCCATTGTATACTCAATTACCCCCTGCAAATCTGAAGACACATTTTATGTAATGACAGCAAAATACAAAAGTTAGTAGTAGTAGACAAACACAACGTCACTCTTGAATGGTATGAGGTCACTCTTGAATACTATGACGTCACTCTGGAATGCTAGGAGGTCATTCCTGAATGCTAGGAGGTCGCTCTGGAATGCCAGGAGGTCACTCTTGAATGCGAGGATGTCACTCCTAAATGCTAGGAGGTCACTCTTGAATGCGAGGATGTCACTCCTGAATGCTAGGAGGTCACTGTTGAATGCTAGGAGGTCAATCTGGAATGCAATGAAGTCACTCCTGAATGCTAGGAGGTCACTCCTGAATGCTAGGAGGTCAATCTGGAATGCAATGAAGTCACTCCTGAATGCTAGGCGGTCACTTCTGAATGCTAGGAGGTCACTCTCGAAAGCGATGTATCAAACAGCCAGTTGGTTGTCCGATCTCATTCTCTCTCCCCCCAACCCACCCCAAGAAAGATGTGGGTATTGTCTTTTTCTCTACTCAATCAAATTTTTAAAGTTGCCAGTACTGAGGACCTCTTCTTCAATGACTGTATATTCACCTCAGCTGTTTCACTGGTCAGTAGTCGGTTGACAAGTTGGTAATTATATATTTACCCTGATATGGAAACACACAATCAGTTAGAGAGCAATATTATAGTCTTGATGATGACAGTGATTGCTCATTGCTTGTGTACTCATCCCAGGAAGTGGCCCAGACACAAAGTCACCATGCATTAGCTGGGCGGACGATGCCATTGAAGGGGGATGGGGAAGGCAGGATATATGTCAATCACTACAACTATATTTTACTGCTAATGTGTTGGATATTTGTCATGTTTATATTAGAGCAGAATAAAGGAGTGGAATAAAAATAAATGGAGTGATGAAGGTAGGGTTAACAGTGATGAAAGGTGGGATACTGGAGTGATATAATGTGGGATAACAGTGATGACAGGTGGGATACTGGAGTGATGAAGGGTGGGATGACAGTGATGACAGGTGGGATAACAGTGATGATAGGTGAGATACAGGAGTGATAAAAGGGTGGGATGACAGTGATGAAGGGTGGAATAAAGGAGTGAAGGGTTGGATAACAGTGATGAAGGGTGAGATAATAGTGATGAAGGGTGAGATAATAGTGATGACAGATAGGATACTGGAGTGATGAAGGTTGGGATGACAGTGATGAAAGGTGGGATAACAGTGATGATAGGTGAGATACAGGAGTGATGAAGGGTGGAATAAAGGAGTGATGAGATATGGATTACTGGAGTGATGACAGGTGGGATACTGGAATGAAGAATGAAGGGGTAATAGTGATGACAGGTTAACAACAGCGATGACAGGTGGGAGATTGGAGTGATGAAGGGTGAGATGATAGTGATGACATGATACTGATGACATGTAGTGATGACAGGTGGGATAACAGTGATGACAGGTGGGATACTGGAATGAAGAAGGATGGGGTAATAGTGATGACAGGTGGGATAACAGTGATGACAGGTGGGAGACTGGAGTGATGAAGGGTGAGATAATAGTGATGAAGAGTGGAATAAAGGAGTGATGAAGGGTGAGATAATAGTGATGACAGGTGGGAGACTGGAATGAAGAAGGATGGGGTAATAGTGATGACAGGTGGGATAACAGTGATGACAGGTGGGAAACTGGAGTGATGAAGGGTGAGAAAATAGTGATGAAGAGTGGAATAAAGGAGTGATGAAGGGTGAGATAATAGTGATGACAGGTTGAAAACAGTGATGACAGGTGGGATACTGGAGTGATGAAGGGTTGGATGAATGCTGAGACACTTCTGATAGTGTTAACTTCAGAGTGAAGTGGCAAGCTGTAATTACAAAAGAGACAAGGGGAGGGAGCATCTCATGGGGAGGGAGCATCTTGCCAGGAAGGTACAACATGCTTGAGTTCAGAGAGAACAGTCAACAAACTCCCTGTTTGCACAGGGTTCTGATCATCTAAATACAATAAAGGCACTTCAGTTTTGCTTGCTTGTGTCAAGTGAATCTCACATGGTATAGCCATCCACGGAAGGACATATGCACGTCTATGTACGTCTTTGGGCTGTTTGAGTAACTGATGAGAAAGCTTGTTCATCTTGAATAACTGTAAGACTTAGTAAAGAGCTGCATTAACTCAATGACTATTCATTGTTGGGCAATGTTCACCCTGGAGCAGTACCTATACATGCTGGCAAGAATGACAATGAATGGCTGCATGGTATGGTACATATAAGTTTGTTAGTTTTGAGGGTGTGTATTGATAGGTTAAAAATATGTCCGATTCTGACAGGTTTTGTATGTACTTGATGTATTGCACCATTTGTTGCTCGCTCTGTTAAGATCCTGGCTAGAATTGGTCTTTGGCAACCCATGCTTGTCGTAAGAGGCGACTAACAGGATCGGGTGGTCAGATTTATAGTCCTGCACTATGACTTTATGAAAACAAAACCAATCTAGATTTATATAAGAGAAAGTCTAGCATCTTTCCAGCTCTATTCCACATTAGGAAAATAATTTCAGGAAAATTATTTGTTTTAATTTTAGAATTTAAAAAAAAGATTTCATAGACTATGTTAGTCTTGTCAGATTTACTGGCTTGGTGGATGCATGTAATCATATCCAAGTTATGTAAATCGATACTCACGTCAATCACAGGATTGTCTGGTCCAGACTGGATACCAGTAACATGGTCATATAGCCGGAATATTGCTGAGCATGGCATTAAACAACAAACGAATGAAACAACTTGTAGTTAAGCTGTGGTTAAGCTGTTGGGTGAGCAGTGTTCTAGAAGGCACTACCAATCCCAGATATGAGAGTTTGTTAACCCTAAGTACACTTCAACTTCTGCCTTGTATCTTTTCTTCACTATTTGCTGAACACGTAGTAAATTTTTACAAGAAATTCTTTCCACTTCTCCATGTTTGTTCCTGTGCCAGATAGCTTTCTGTGCCACTAGAATGATGACAGTGATTGTAAGGCTGACTGTGTTTTACTGTCGTCCCAGGAGTCAGTGAGTGGTACTTATGTTCAGGATTTATAGATAAATTGAGGACGAAAACCTACACTACCATTTACACACTGACATGGCTCCTGAAACTACTGGTTAATGGTCTCAACTTTCACTACGAAGATGACATTAATCTGTGAATTAATTCCAGTAATCTGTGACTAAACTCCAGTAATCTGTGATAAAACTCCAGTACACTGGTTGATGGTAAGCTTGAGTTGAATCCTTGATACTGACAATATCCAGGTGAGATTGAGTTGAATCCTTGATACGGACAATATCCAGGTGAGATTGAGTTGAATCCTTGATACGGACAATATCCAGGTGGACATGAGTTGAATCCTTGACACTGACAATATCCAGGTGGGATTGAGTTGAATCCTTGATACGGACAATATCCAGGTGAGTTTGAGTTGAATCCTTGATACGGACAATATCCAGGTGGACATGAGTTGAATCCTTGACACTGACAATATCCAGGTGGGATTGAGTTGAATCCTTGATACGGACAATATCCAGGTGGGATTGAGTTGAATCCTTGATACGGACAATATCCAGGTGGACATGAGTTGAATCCTTGACACTGACAATATCCAGGTGGGATTGAGTTGAATCCTTGTCACGGACAATATCCAAGTGAAATTGAGTTGAATTCTTGACACTGACAATATCCAGGTGGGATTGAGTTGAATCCTTGTCACGGACAATATCCAAGTGAAATTGAGTTGAATCCTTGACACTGACAATATCCAAGTGGACATGAGTTGAATCCTTGTCACGGACAATATCCAGGTGAAATTGAGTTGAATCCTTGTCACGGACAATATCCAGGTGAGATTGAGTTGAATCCTTGACACTGACAATATCCAGGTGAAATTGAGTTGAATCCTTGTCACGGACAATATCCAGGTGGACATGAGTTGAATCCTTGACACTGACAATATCCAGGTGGGATTGAGTTGAATCCTTGTCGCGGACAATATCCAAGTGGACATGAGTTGAATCCTTGTCACGGACAATATCCAGGTGGGATTGAGTTGAATCCTTGTCACGGACAATATCCAAGTGAAATTGAGTTGAATCCTTGACACTGACAATATCCAAGTGGACATGAGTTGAATCCTTGTCACTGACAATATCCAGGTGAGATTGAGTTGAATCCTTGACACTGACAATATCCAGGTGAAATTGAGTTGAATCCTTGTCACGGACAATATCCAGGTGAGATTGAGTTGAATCCTTGTCACGGACAATATCCAGGTGAAATTGAGTTGAATCTTTGACACTGACAATATCCAGGTGGACATGAGTTGAATCCTTGACACTGACAATATCCAGGTGGGATTGAGTTGAATCCTTGTCACGGACAATATCCAGGTGAGATTGAGTTGAATCCTTGACACTGACAATATCCAAGTGAGATTGAGTTGAATCCTTGTCACGGACAATATCCAGGTGAGATTGAGTTGAATCCTTGACACTGACAATATCCAAGTGAGATTGAGTTGAATCCTTGACACTGACAATATCCAGGTGAGATTGAGTTGAATCCTTGACACTGACAATATCCAGGTGAGATTGAGTTGAATCCTTGACACTGACAATATCCAGGTGAAATTGAGTTGAATCCTTGTCACGGACAATATCCAGGTGAGATTGAGTTGAATCCTTGTCACGGACAATATCCAGGTGAAATTGAGTTGAATCTTTGACACTGACAATATCCAGGTGGACATGAGTTGAATCCTTGACACTGACAATATCCAGGTGGGATTGAGTTGAATCCTTGTCACGGACAATATCCAGGTGAGATTGAGTTGAATCCTTGACACTGACAATATCCAGGTGAGATTGAGTTGAATCCTTGTCACGGACAATATCCAGGTGAGATTGAGTTGAATCCTTGACACTGACAATATCCAAGTGAGATTGAGTTGAATCCTTGACACTGACAATATCCAGGTGAGATTGAGTTGAATCCTTGACACTGACAATATCCAGGTGAGATTGAGTTGAATCCTTGACACTGACAATGTCCAGGTGGGATTGAGTTGAATCCTTGTCACTGACAATATCCAAGTGAAATTGAGTTGAATCCTTGACACTGACAATATCCAAGTGGACATGAGTTGAATCCTTGTCACGGACAATATCCAGGTGAGATTGAGTTGAATCCTTGACACTGACAATATCCAGGTGAAATTGAGTTGAATCCTTGATACAGACAATATCCAGGTGGACATGAGTTGAATCCTTGACACTGACAATATCCAGGTGAGATTGAGTTGAATCCTTTACACTGACAATATCCAGGTGAAATTGAGTTGAATCCTTGACACTGACAATATCCAGGTGGGATTGAGTTGAATCCTTGACACTGACAATATCCAGGTGGGATTGAGTTGAATCCTTGACATGGACAATATCCAGGTGAGATTGAGTTGAATCCTTGACACTGACAATATCCAGGTGAGATTGAGTTGAATCCTTGACACTGACAATATCCAGGTGGACATGAGTTGAATCCTTGACACTGACAATATCCAGGTGAGATTGAGTTGAATCCTTGATACGGACAATATCCAGGTGAAATTGAGTTGAATCCTTGTCGCGGACAATATCCAGGTGGACATGAGTTGAATCCTTGTCGCGGACAATATCCAGGTGAGATTGAGTTGAATCCTTGACACTGACAATATCCAGGTGAGATTGAGTTGAATCCTTGTCACGGACAATATCCAGGTGAGATTGAGTTGAATCCTTGACACTGACAATATCCAAGTGAGATTGAGTTGAATCCTTGACACTGACGATATCCAGGTGAGATTGAGTTGAATCCTTGACACTGACAATATCCAAGTGAGATTGAGTTGAATCCTTGACACTGACAATATCCAGGTGAGATTGAGTTGAATCCTTGACACTGACAATATCCAGGTGAGATTGAGTTGAATCCTTGACACTGACAATTTCCAGGTGAGATTGAGTTGAATCCTTGACACTGACAATATCCAGGTGAGATTGAGTTGAATCCTTGACACTGACAATATCCAGGTGGACATGAGTTGAATCCTTGACACTGACAATATCCAGGTGAGATTGAGTTGAATCCTTGACACTGACAATATCCAGGTGAGATTGAGTTGAATCTTTGACACTGACAATATCCAGGTGAGATTGAGTTGAATCCTTGACACTGACAATATCAAGGTGGGATTGAGTTGAATCCTTGACACTGACAATATCCAGGTGAGATTGAGTTGAATCCTTGACACTGACAATATCCAGGTGAGATTGAGTTGAATCCTTGACACTGACAATATCCAGGTGAGATTGAGTTGAATCCTTGACACTGACAATATCCAGGTGAGATTGAGTTGAATCCTTGACACTGACAATATCCAGGTGAGATTGAGTTGAATCCTTGACACTGACAATATCCAGGTGAGATTGAGTTGAATCCTTGACACTGACAATATCCAGGTGGACATGAGCTGAATCCTTGACACTGACAATATCCAGGTGCGCAACAGACATGACTTTCTTGCAGCAGTGAACATGAAGTAAGGACATTGAAATACTGGTCGACTATTATTATTTGTAAACTCTGTTTCAGGAAAAATGAAGAGAGCGCAGCCCTCCTGGGAGGCTCCCGCTGTTGAGAAGGAATCGAAGCTCAAGTTGTACAACAGCCTGACTCGACAAAAGGTAGGTGGCCCTCTCATCAACACCACACCCAGTCCCACTAACGTCTGGTTCTACCAGGTTGTTTCCTGGTTTGCCTGCTCCAAGGCCACAGCTGGGACATAACTGGGTGTTTCAGCCATTAAATTTAACTAGAACTCTAGGCCTTGGTTAGGATGATTGCTGAAACCATTTTATCTATGTTATCTTTCTGAAAAGGATTATTGTCTAATTTTAAAATTTGGGTGGGGGGGCATTAGAATTGGCTTTTGGCCAATAATTATACATGGCAATTTTGAACCACAGTTTGGGAATTTATTGCCTAGATTTATTGTTGATTATTAAAGTCAGAGAATGCCAAGGTCTTTCCCTGTCTTTTATCCTGATTCCTTGCTACACTTGGGATGTGTTTGGGACAACTGACCAGGGAATACTTCAGGGTTATACCATATACATAGACGGTACACTGTCGGTTATCTCACTGGTTAGTTATACCACTTCTAGAAAGCTGTTATATACTGTAAATCTTGAAATTAGTGCAAATTTGAATAAAAGGCGAGTGGTATTTGCTTGCATTAATTAACTTTGCATTTATGTCTCCAAATGACTATCAACAATAAGACGGCCTCACTGCACGGTGGAAATACCGATATTAAAACACAAACACAGTTTATTGAGCAGCAGATGCAAAAGTATATAACGATGTCATTCAAAGAATAGGAATGACACAATGGGGATCTGGTGAGATATCGCTGCTTGCGTCAAGAGTTCTACCCACTCGTGTCAAGCTTTTTGACACCTTCTCCGCATATGAATCCGTGAACTGTTGGCTGAATTATTTTATTGCCTTTGAACTTCCTTTATGCCAGTCAGCAGAGTAAACATTTAATCTGGGTATTGTTTTTAGGAAGACACTGTTTATTATTTTTACTGAAGTGCTCTACTCAGCGCCGCTGCTGATAAGTGGTGCTATTTGCTGTTTGATTGGATTACGGTAAGGATATGTATCATTCCACTGGGGATAGGATGGGGGGTGTCGCATTGATATTGAGTCACATTTTTGGCTTGAGGTTAGCAGTCGTATTAATTTGGAGATGCATTAATTTCCAGATTTACAGTATACCACTCATCATCCTCATAAACTATTGTTGTTCCGATGGTTACAGTCATGTGATTGTATACAATGTAGCAATAAACCTGGTGGCTGCTACTCCTTGGTAGCACTTTGGTTCACAAGTCTGTGAACAATGTGATGGGATACTGAGAGCTCAAGGAGGCAATTCGTGGATACCCTGTGTGGATACCTTATTTGGATACCAATTAACCTTGATGGATACCACAGGATAACAGCGGTGTCACCTCATGTGGAGCAGTATGTCACCCAGGACTATTTTTAGATAGAGGTATTGATCATCGATAGAACAAATATTCAAAGTTTGATGTCTTTATGGATCTGCATGAAACTGCAAAAATCATGTGTTGTTTTTCAACATTAGTTTGTGCCAAATTTTAACTTTCACTGTTGTTTCAGCTTATAAACATTATTTGTACAGTTCTCATATTTTGATTAAACATAGTTTGAGACAAGCCATTAAGTTTTTTAATAGTTAATAGTGTGGACATGATGAAGCTATAAAAATAAAAATAGTGATGAAACTGTATGAAAGAATACAATTATATTCCTCTTAAAAGAAGTCACAGAACACCTGATTCTTTCATATTACTAAAGTAAAAAAATACTTGCCGTAAAAGGCGACTATGCTTGTCGTAAAAGGCGACTAACGGGATCAGGTGGTCAGGCTCGCTGACTTGGTTGATACATGTCATCGATCCCAATTGCGTGGACCGATGCTTATGATGTCAATCACTGGATTGTCTGGTCCAGACTCAATTATTTACAGACCACAGTCACATAGCTGGAATATTGCTAAGTGCGGCGTTGAACAACAAACAAACAATAAAGTTAAAAAAAGTTAACCCTAAAAATATGGAAGAATCAGTGTTCTTTAACTTCTTTGGAGTAGTATTATATCACAGTTGCTTTTACGATACTGTTTCTAATTATGTTTAGGTTATCTATATTATCTATATGATACGGAACAACATTGAACCAAGTATGACAGTGGAGTTATCTCCCTTACATTACTCTTCATCTGTCAAGTAACATACATTGCTTGTTTCAGTTTTAAGATATCAATGGCTATGTCATGCCATGTCGTTGTTGTATTCATCACATTGAGCAGTTTCCCTTTAATTTGAATTAATAAGTCCCTTTCAAGATTATTCTGAAATAAAGCATCTGTATTAAATGCCATATACAATTGTTCGGGATCACTGTAAATATGGAACTGTATTGTCATTGGGTAGTTATGTAGACTATCTAAAGAAGTTAGGACCACCCGATTATTTCATATTACTGTAGTTAATTTGTCATGGATTTCATATTAGGAAAAGGGTTTGTGTTCTTTATCAATTGGTTTCATCTTTGTACCCATTCATACTGTTTCATCATCATGTAAACTGTCACCAGTTTGAGTACCAGTGGAAAGTAGGTAGTTTTATGAAATTTTGATATAGATCACTGGTTACAAGAAATAATTCAATTGTTGATGGAAAAATATTCAATAGTGAATGAGAACATAAACATCATTAGAGTTTTTTTCTCTGAGTATCCATATAACACTTATGTATGTTATGGAAAATGTGGAAATGTTTGAAAGCAGCTGGTGTGGAACCCTTTTCTGACTTTGTATTTTTACAATATTTTATTAACAGACTATCTCAATTAAATGATTGGAAAATAATTGATCACAGATTTAATTTTAACATGTGTAATGATGAAGTATTTTCTTGGAGCTAAAATCAACATGATCAACATGAAGATTGATGAATTTGAAGAAATTGATGGAGCACTAGTCATAGGTGAACATTGATGATACTGATTTAGAAATGTTTGGAAATGGATTTAATTTTTTGTGTTAAAGCATCTGTTTGTTGTGCTGAGGACCTGAAGACCTGTTTCAGTTTCTCACATGGATTGCCCGCCCCTGGTGTCTCTCTCTCTCTCTCTCTCTCTCTCTCTCTCTCTCTCTCTCTCTCTCTCTCTCTACACATATACCTTACGTATAAACAGAATTAAAATTTTCAATGAATGATACCATGAAGATAAATAAATAATGTTTTATTTGCTATTTAATCTTTATGTATGTCAGAAAAAAAGCTTCAACTTTTGTTTTGCATTTAACTTTGATTTTATTGGACATTACATAATGATTGACAAGTTGCACTAATTATGATATTAAAAAACTCCTGAAATATATTGTGTGAAAGAGGTTTACCATGGAGCAAGATGGGTACATTGCTGCTGATGAAGCATACATTTTACATACTGGCATGGAATATTACCCATTAAGTTTTTCTCACCTTACAAATGAATATCGGATTCTGATTGGCAAAGACCAATGCTATTATTTTCAAAGTACCCCGCTAACATGAAAGGTATATATTTCTTTCATTCCCTGCTCAAATTGCCGACGGTTGGCATTACATGTGCAATATGCCAACCACAGTTTTGTACCTTGCAAAATTAATTATATAAGACCCTTTTCTCTGGATATTAATGATATTTTCCAAATGAAATAGAACAAGGGTGAATAACTCTTAAGTTGTTTTTTTCTGTTGTTTGTTATTTTTTCGATAAATGTGAAAAATGAACCATGTGGATAAATGCCTAACTGTGGTATTCTGTCTGATTTGGACCGAAGTATGCATAAGACCTACCGTATTCGACTTAATAAGCGCCCAGGGCGCTCTCAAAATTAGAAATAGGGGCCTCTTATTAGAATATTATTTTGGTGAGAAAAATACAGAGTTGAAAGATTGTAAATTTCATGGTTTATACTGACAGCCTGAACTGTTTATATACAACAGATATATTTTTCCAGAATTTGATTGCCCATAATTAAGGATGCACATAACACACGAGTGCGTATTATACACGAATAAATAAGTCTTGTGTACATTGATCAATCGGAAGGGGTGCTAAATGAAATTGTTCACAAGCCAATATATTCGCAAATATCGCCGTGGGTGCTTATTAGAGCGGGGCACTCATTGTGTCGAATATGGTACCTGCAAAATAATTAGGTGCACAGTTACATATATTCTTTGTTAACCAGTCCCTTGAGTGACATGGGTTCATGTACCCTCCATGTTAGTTTGGCTGTTCACGTTAGTTCGGGTTCAGGGAACACTAACACAGAGGGTACATTAACCCTTGTTATGCCTCAAAGTGAGATTGACCAATCAGAGAACAGAACTACTAACCCCATATGAGCCCATATACCATCAGTAAAACTCCAAGAAGGTTGTTGCTGACGTAATATGAAACCGTATACCGTCAGTAACAGCCATTTTGGATTTTCCAACACCCACCTCACATATTTCACATGAAAATTCTGGTACAGAAATTCGTTATTCGACACTGTTTTGTGTTTTAATATCATTAATTGTGATGTGCAAGGTTGTTAATGTGTTTTTGGATCACATGCGTGACTTTTATAAAGGTTATATAAAGTTAAAATTATCAACAAGGTTTGGCCTCTGAGGTTTGAAGAGTAGTCTCCCTTTGACCCTCAAAGTCTTAGGTTGTCCAGTGTTAAGTTTGAGTTTTAATTTTTGACATGACATGTGCGGCAAAGATACCAAATAGTGTAAACTTCTCAGCATAATAAATTTGTTATCGTGTCTTTAGATGCCGTATATTTTTCTGCTGACCTCATATGACACCGTATAGGGCAACTAAAGACACTATAACTAATAATATACCATAAGTTAAAATCCAAGATGGTTGTTACTGATCTCATATTAGACTGTATACTGTCAGTAACAGCCATCTTGGATTTTCCAACACCCACTTCACATATTTAAATTGTATTTAAAATTCTGGTACAGAAATTCGTTATTCGACACTGTTTTGTATTTTTATGTCATTAATTGTGATGTGCAAGGACATTAATCTATTTTTTTATCATGTTTGTGACTTTATTGATAAAGATTACTGTTAAAATTGTCAACAAGGTTTGGCCTCTAAGGTTTGAAGAGTTGTCTCCCTTTGACTCTAAACGTCAACAGTTGTAAGTGTCATTTTTTCATTTTGACATGACGTGTGATATGAATGCCAGATAGTGGAAACCTTTTGGCATAATAAATTTGTTATGGCGTCTTTAGTTGCCATGTACGGAGTCATATTAGGTTAGCAGAAAAAATATTATTCTGCTAACCTAATATGACACCATATACGGCAACTAAAGACACCATATCTAACAATGTGCCCCTCGAGACTTGTGGACAGCTTATAATCTATTAGGGAGGCAGATTAGGTAAGCCCTGCAATGGAGAACTAGATATAAGAGAGTAGTAATTGGACCTCCTTTTAGATGATGCCTGTGTTTTCACCAAGGCTTTGTTATTCTATTGGAAGATTAATGATAGTTGTTTGAAAACGGCAAAATAAATCTCAAACTCATCCAAGTTATCTCCCTTTGGACAGTGGTCAAATGAAATTGGTGAAAGGTGTATCCACAGGAGTTATCTCCCCTGGACTACATCCAGCCTGGTTTTAATGAAGCCGACGTCATTAAGGCACAATAATCAATATCAAGAATAAATCATCAGGGCGATTATCACCGGCCAGCTGATGTCGTCAGTGGGGGTTTTGGGGGATGCTGTAAGGAGGGAGGGGGGGGGGGAAGAGAGAGAGAGACTTTCATAGCTTGACAGTTGTCACCCTAATGGATTGAATATTAGCAGTAGGCGTCACTCTCAGAGTTCTTGTTGTCATTGTACATACCAATATTAGAACAAGTAATAAAACAAATATTTTCTGGGACAAATCGAGATACAGGAGGCATTTTTAAGAGTCTGTATGTTTTTTCATTGAACGTTTTATCACATTTTTTTGTTTTTGTACATGATGTTATATATGGCTTTTTATTGTGAAACGTGCTCAATACTCGTGATGGGCGATACAAGTAAACATTTCGGAATGAGGAGATGCTTTTCCTGATATATCAGTTTTATAGATTTTTCGCAGACCCTCTGTTGCCATACTGGGAGACATGCCCACAGAGCAGTGATTAGGATGATGTTGAAGTCTTTTGGTGAACATTATCTGACTCCAAATACATGGCAAAAAAACTTTTTACATTAAGATCAACATTTCTTTCAATATATAGGCAATCTCACCACCGTGTCTTTTGATATCAAATATATCTATCAACACAAGTCGATAAAAAGTTTGTAACTCCGCGTCTTGCAGAGGAGTTTTAAACTTTTATTGACGTGTGGACAGAGATATAGACAACGAGCTCTTTGTATGTGATGCTGGAAAAAATTGTGCTGTTTTCTACCCATTAATCATGAACAGTACTTGTATGCAAATAGATGAGGTGACCACATTTTTTATTTTGTTGTGTTGATCTTTTGCTTACAGGAAAATCTATAGTCTGATTGATGCTCATGTAGACGAACTTGTTCCTGAGATGAAAGTCGAAGCCCATTGTGCATCTTTGTTTGTGCAGCATCTTTCTTGCCTAGTGGGTGAGTGGGTGGGTGGGTGGGTGAGTGAGTGAGTGAGTGGGTGGGTGAGTGAGTGAGTGAGTGAGTGAGTGAGTGGGTGGGTGGGTGGGTGAGTGGGTGGGTGAGTGAGTGGGTGGGTGAGTGGGTGGGTGGGTGGGTGAGTGAGTGGGTGTGAGTGAGTGTGAGTGGGTGGGTGAGTGAGTGAGTGGGTGTGTGAGTGAGTGGGTGGGTGAGTGAGTGTGAGTGAGTGTGAGTGGGTGGGTGTGGGTGAGTGAGTGAGTGTGAGTGAGTGGGTGGGTGAGTGAGTGAGTGAGTGAGTGGGTGGGTGGGTGGGTGGGTGTGTGTGTGAGTGAGTGAGTGGTGTGTGGTGTGTGAGTGAGTGAGTGGGTGTGAGTGAGTGGGTGGGTGTGGGTGAGTGCGTGGGTGGCCGGGTGAGTGAGTGAGTGGGTGAGTGAGTGAGTAAGTTGGGTTTAATGCCATTTTTAGCAGTATTCCAGTAATAATGCAGTGTGTCAGCTTAATGCTGAGAAAATCCTGAAGTGATACAGGTCTCTGATGTTTACCACTTGAAACCCACGAGCATGGGTATGGTGCTGGCAAACCTAGAGGCTTCGGTTCCGAAGTACATGTTGCCCGTTGTGGTGTCACTTTGGACAGGTGACTTTGTTCGAAATAGGCCTCTGCTCACCCAGCACTGAATGGTTACCCGGTAGGATGAGATGGGTGGTGTGACAGCTAATCTTCTAGTGCCTCACAGGCAGCATGGGTTGTATATTCCCCAGGGAGCTGAGAATGAAATTGAGTGCACACTGATCCATTGATTGGGGTAATGATAATGTGGCACTTTAAACATGTCTGTCCCTGTGGTGGTATGGACGTACAACGCAACGTAAATGGCCATATGGGACCACCTCTGTGGTCTAGTGGTAGAGCGTCTGCCTGGAGAGTGGAAGGTCGTGGTTTGATCCACGCATCATACCAAAAGACATTAACAGGTGATACTTTTTGTTACCCTGCCTTGCATTCGGCATTGTGAGGCTAAAACATGGACTGTTCAGCTCAGAGTCAGTATACTGTGTCTGCGAGGGGCATTCATGTTAAACTGAGCATGGTATTTCATAGGGGTAGCACTATAAAGTCAGCATCAGTCTGGACTAGTACAAGCAGACATACACATACACGTGCATACATGTCACTATTTAAGTGCAATAATCGTGAACATGATGTTAAACCCCATTTCATCTCACCACCTACATGGCCATATTAACTAGTTTTGTGGGGTTTAAAGCTTTTCTTTGTATTTTTCATGCTTTTGTACCAGGGGGCAAGGCTGGCTCGATCTAAGGCGCCGCGATTCACTGTGCAGAGTTGCGTTCCTTAGGTGCGCATGAAATCTGTGATTGTGGGTTTGAATCCCGGGTTCGCCTCGATTATTATTTTAGGTTTGTCAGCACCATACCCATGCTTGTGGGTTTCACCAAAGTGGTAAACATCTGAGACCTGCATCTCTTCGGGCTTTCCTCACACATTAAACTGACTTGCCGTAATGTAACTGGAATACTGTTAAAGGCAGCGTTAAACCCCACTTGCTCGCTCGCCCGCCCACCCACTGACCATATTAGGGATTAGCATTTAAATGATTGTTTGTTTGTTTAACGCTGCACTAAGCAATATTCCAGCTATATGACGGCGGTCTATAAATAATCGAGTCTGGACCAGACAATCCAGTGATTGATATCATGAGCATCGATCCATGCAATTGGGATTGATGACATGCATCAACCAAGTCAGCAGGCCTGATCCTGTTAGTAGCCTCTTACGACAAGCATAGTCGCCTTTTACGGCAAGCATGACATTTATGTGAATGTAATTATAAGGTTTGGAACTATGTGGAACTTTAAGATGTGTATCTTTTGGAATACAAAGGTAATTAAGTGGTGTTGACAATGTTATTATATGTAGACACCACAAATAAAGTCATAGCTGACATGGCATTTAGATTAAACATAAAACTATTGAACGTTTGGTTCATATGACAATGTCTTTATGTTTTAATGTTTAGAACATTACAATACGATCATATTTTAGTACTTTATGTATTAATGTATATTTAATTAATGACTACCAGTTTCTCATAGTTATTTTAGTTTTAAACATTAAGCATTATCACTAAACTGATGTTCATATTTAATGCCCATGATAATGGGATATATCTGTATACATGGCTTGTGATGTAGAACAGAGTTGTTGTCTTTCCCACCATCGGCTGTAGTAGGAGTGGGATGTCAAGGATGGCAATACCTGGTGCATAGAAAGTACATCCGTGTTTCATCAATTTTATGATAAGAAAATTATCAGCGATATTTATATTAAAGATTAGGTTTTATGGTACAAGGTTTTAATCATTTTTAACTTGGCTACAGCGACTGATTTGTTCATGTTAGTCCTACATGAAGCTCTAAAGAAAGTCTCCATTATTTGTTTCAATGTCCGGGGGCACGGGTGGCCCAGTCGTTTAAGGTGCCTTGATTCGCTGGGCAGAGTTGCGTCCCTTGGGCGCACGGAAAACCTATGATTGTGGGTTCAAATCCCGGTTCGCCCCCATTATGTTTCTAGGTTTGTCAGCACCATACCCGTGCTCGTGGGTTTCACCGAAGTGGAAAACGTCTGAGACCTGCATCACTTCGGGCTTTCCTCCCACATTAAGCTGACACGCCACGATAGAACTGTAATACTGTTAAAAGCAGCGTTAAACCCAACTCACTCACTCACTCACTCAATGTCCATATTATAGTGTAATTAGATCAAGTTGTTATTTCTGTTAAGGGTTAAGATATAAACACTACTATGTGAACAACAAACAAACAATTACAATCCTGAAATACGATGTTGTTTAAACCAAATGAAGATATATAGAGCATCTCACCCAAATGTCTTTTGATATCAAAAGACACAAGGGTGAGATTTTATTTATTGCAAACATCATTCTTCCAACTTTTTTTAGTTTGTAAACAGTAATAAACAACTTTTTTAGTTTGTAGACAGTAATAAACAGTGTCTTTAGTCTAAAAAGTACTGCCCACAGCTTCAGTAGCAGAGCCATTAGTGATGTCATTTGATTGTGATGTCATGGTAACCAATGATGTCACAATGGTCTGCAAAGCATTGTGATTCAATTTCATTGCAGCGATATCTACAATGTAGATATTGCTTGATCTAACCCAAGCCATATCCTCTGAGGGAGCCAGTTTTGGATGATAATGAATGATACCAGTGGCGAGTGAAGGCGGAATGCATTGGGGACCCTAAGTGATTCATCTTTGCATTAAAAAATAGTTTGTTTCTTTAAGTTAGATAACATTATCTCCCACACAAAGGAAGTTAAAGGACACCCGATTATTTCATATTACTATAGTTATTATCTGTCATGTCATGATTAACTATGGTTACTAAATATGAACGAATCTGGTGTTCTTTGATTTATTTTGAGTGTAATATATAGGACACATGATGCCAAATGGTGCGATCTCTGGATTGCTCTTCTCACAAAGAACAGCTGCGCTCGCTTGCTCGCACGCACTCACTCACTCACTCACTCACTCACTCACTCACTCACTCACTCACTCACTCATATTAGGGATTAACATTTATGTGAATATTATTATAAGGTTTTGAACTATGTTGAACTATGTTGAATATGTGTATTTTTTGGAATACAGAGGTAATTAAACTGTTATACTTTATTTATTAATGCATATTTATGACTACCAATTTCTAATAGTTATTTTAGTTTTAAACATTAAGCATTATCACTAAACTGATGTTCATATTTAATGCCCATGATAATGGGATATATCTGTATACATGGCTTGTGATGTAGAACAGAGTTGTTGGCTTTCCCACCATCGGCTGTAGTAGGAGTGGGATGTCAAGGATGGCAATACCTGGTGCATAGAAAGTACATCCGTGTTTCATCAATTTTATGATAAGATTATTATCAGCGATATTTATATTAAAGATTATGTTTTATGGTACAAGGTTTTAATCTGATTATCTATTTTAAACTAAGACATGGCTGCAGCGATCTTCAAATGGTGCAATCTCTGGTTTGTTCATCTCACAAAGAACAGCTGCATTATTGTCGACATAACATTTAAGGAGCACTCACTCACTCACTCACTCACTCACTCATGATACACAAGATGACTGCATGCAGAATTCCTTGCATAATTTTGTTAAATATGTCATGAAAATGAGTAAGTATTTTCTTTAAAGCAACAAGTCCCCTAAATCGAAATCTAAGTATGAATGAACATGAACACTTGAACAGTTCTGCATTTACCATGTTGAACTTTGATAATGCAGGAAGTAGGTGGTATTGTGTTAGCACATTTGAGTTTATGACGGAAGGATGTATGACAAAGTAGTTGACCAAGTAGTCTGTCCTACAGTCACACTGAGTCAAATGATATTTCAACATCTTGCGGTTCAAAATGAGAGGAGCATGTGGGCACAACTCTCTCTAAAAGGGCATTCATAAATGGCACACAAAACTTATTGCTATCCTCACAAATATTGGTCTAGTGGTAGAGCGTCCGCCCGGGGAGCAGAAGGTCTGGGGTTCGATCCCCGACCGCGTCATACCAAAAGACGTTAAAAGATGGTACTTGTTGTTACCCTGTCTGGCGCTCGGCATTAAGGGGCTAAAACAAGGACTGGTCGGCTCGGAGTCAGTATACTGTGTCTGAGTGGGGTATTCATGTTAAACTGCAGCATGGTATCTCAGTGGGCTAGCACTATTAATCGGCATCAGTCCGGACTAGTACAAGCAGCCACACAAACACACACACGTACATGCACGTCGCTATATAAGTGCAATAATCTTGGACGCGACGTTAAATCCCATTTCACCTCACCTCACAAATATTGGCTTATCCATTTCATAAATTTTCATAAACTTTTCGTAAGCTTCCATGATTTAGACTGTTAGAGTGTCTCCTTGTCTTCATCAGTGGAGAGTGTGATCCGTCTCTGTCAGAATCAGGAGTGGTGCCCGGAATCAGATCTCCCTTATCAATCATAGTATCCTGCGGAAATCAGGTCTCCACAATGGTCTGCTAGACATGCTAGGCAAATACAGCAAGCGCTACTCTGTACCAGTAAGCAGGTGGACTGAAGGCTGGTGGAAATTATTAAATGTCACCCGCCTTTCACTGTTTACCTTTCACTGTAGCAGAAGGAGAGGACAGAATAACGGAATATCTGTGTCATAAAGTGTAAAAACTTGGTGAAATTGGTTAAAGCTGATGTGTGTCTATCTGGGTGTGATGATTAGGTGTTGCTGGGTCTGTTCCACAAAGTGATTGTAGAACTAAGGCGATCATAACTCCATACTTTAATTAAACAAAGACTTACAACTGTTGTAGCTACAATTGCTTTCTGGAACATGGCCCTGGTCGTGTTGGCTGCTTTAGCAAATTGCACGTCTCAAACCCGGGGAAATATGAGATGTCAATGATAAGGACCGTTGTATCAATTTATAATCATTGAAACAATTCCCCAATTCAAAACCTTACTTGTAAACTTCAAGATGCAATTATTTTTTATAACTGTTCCGTCTGTTTCAATATGTTATCAAGAAGTACCAATTCTCTTTGTGAGATTTTTTACTGCTCATTCAGAGATGAAATTAATGATGGCAGACAGAAGCTCCATCATCAGATGGAAGGTTTAGGATGAATGTGCTGTGTCCTCTGACCAAACCAGAAATCCAGGTCTGATCTAACGAAAGCAATGTCTGAACCATGTAAACATGGACTGTTACATTATGCGTCATCTTATTGATGTTCTTGCCGTGCCTTTCTTGATCTATCATAATATGGTAGGCTAATCTTACGGTTCGACCTAGCTTGACCATCAAGTATTACACCATGTTCTGCAAAAACTCAAAATGGCCCAACAAAATTTATTTATGTGATGTCTGTGACTAAGCATTAAACCAAAACAAGTATTGATTGGGAAATACTTGACTAGTCATGCAAGTCATGTCTACATGATGTTTTTTCCACATCCAAACCTCAGTCCTCTTTAGACAATGATCACAGTGATGTGGGGAATAATAATCAATTTTGTGTTGTCTGAGAGTCACATGGTGTCTGTCCTTCTTCTCTGAACTGTGACATTCCAGTACAGTATTTTTCACATTTTTATGACTTACGCTAAAATTTTCTCCAGTTCTTTATGTTGACTTCAGACCTTAAAACTCTCTCTCCATCGATGTCACTATTAAAATACTTAGTTCAAGTGTGTTGGTGAATGATTTAATAGACTTTCGCTACTATGTCTGTAAGAACTTCCAACAATTGACCCGACTCACACAGACCCTGTATTGCAAGCAGCCAAGCAAAACACTTTCCAATATTTTCTAACATGTTTATTATCTAATCTTTATAGTAATTGCACACATGACAAAGGGACATGACCTATGTTTGGTACACTCATAACAATGATATCGCATTGGAACAAAGATCAACACAGTCCGTTGTCCGCATGTTGCCGCAGACGGAACAATAGCCCAATACTCCTGCAGTTCACTCAGCCTTGAAGCATCGTAATTTTTATTGCACATCTCTCTGCGTGATACGGGTTGTAAATCATTGGCCTCAGGCTCGACCAATCGCAGTGATAAGTTGGTGTGTAAGGTATGTCCGTATACTTGTTCGTATGTCCATATCCAAACACACCATCATTAACAAGGTGTTCAATAATGCATGGTCGCCTGTACTTTGATCAGTGAGGAATGCTGAGTGGAGAGCAGTCGCACGGGAATGATAAACATGCCAAACAGACCTCAGTCAAAACATCACCGAAAAATATGACACTAACATTCTCCTTTTGTCAAACGTGAACCTCGGTTTATCATAGGTTTGGGGGATGTAAAGGTTAGTTTTAGGCAAGCCTGGGCATGGCCATGGTACTGGCCGATTCAGGGTGTTTGATCAGTCAATTAAAGAAAATTGAGAGTTTTACTAAATCTGAATAATTGTCGTTCTTTGGTTGCTGTGATCATCTTTCCAGTCCTTGAGGATTTCCATCGACTATCCCACGTGGCCTTTTTTACCCTTTGTGAGTCGGATGCAGCTTGCAGGGATGTACAGACACAATATGGAATCTAGGAATAGTCAATAACTGGTACTGATATCTGGCAACATGTATTTGTAATGAAATATGAAACATTACCTCTTGACGTTTTGAAAATGGCCAGACTGAAAACATGGCTGTCTGGTATTATATGGACCTGTAGGATATCAGCGTTTAACTACATTGCATGGCTATTTCAACGTACCGGGTTCCACGGCCCATGTGCAGTATTAACCAGTACTAATTTCATTAAAAGGAAATATTAACTGTAGTTCCATATGTAAACTGACTTTATGTCAATAGAACGAACTCTGACATTTTCAGTCCTCTGTTTAGGGAATGTGGTTGGTAATATTCCAGATATACTTTTGTAAAAGTGATTAAAAATTATTTTTGTGATGAGGCTCTCTATGTTTCTCTGTTTTCTATGTGATGGGGCTACTAAATTGTATATCTGATATGGTTACTAAATTGTATCTTAGATGCAGCTTCTAAATTTCATCCCTGATGTGGCTTCTAAATTGTATACCTGATATGGTTACTAAATTGTATCCTAGATGTGGCTACTAAATTGTATCCATTGTGCGGCTACTAAGTTGTCTCTTCAGTGTGGCTGCTAAATTGTTCTGGTGATGAGACTATTAAATTAATCTCTCCTGTGGCTACTAAACTTTATTGGCATTGTATTCTAGATGTGGCTACTAAATTGCATTCTCAATGTGGCTACTAAATTGTATTCTTGATGTGGCTACTAAATGAATCTCTCCTGTGGCTACTCAACTCTATCAGCATTGTATTCTAGATGTGGCTACTAAATTGCATTCTCAATGTGGCTACTAAATTGTATTCTTGATGTGGCTACTAAATGAATCTCTGCTGTGACTACTTGACCTTATCGGTGTTGTGGCTACTAAATTGCAATCTTGATGTGGCTACTAAATTGTAATCTTGATGTGGCTACTAAATTGCATTCTCAATGTGGCTACTCAATTGCATTCTCGATGTGGCTACTAAACACAACAAAGGATGATGCTTTAGTGAAATGGCTACTATATTACTCCTGTGATAAAGCTACTAAAATGGCTCGATGACTGGTTGGTAGTGCATCCACGTACACAGCATGGATCATTGCTCCAAAAACTGGATTGTCTGGTCCAGACTCGATTATTTACAGGAACCATATAACTAGAATAATGCAGAGTGAGGCTGAAAATTCCAAACAAACAACTAAATTGAAAATTGCAGAATACACAACTCCCCTGACTGGTTGTCTTACATAACGTAATTGAAACATGGAGTGTTTATGTTTTGAAGTGAAATAGGTGTACCGAAGGTCTGTCAATGGAGGACGACCTTGAACAGTGGCCTCGACACCGGACCATCAACCTGTGTGGGATAGGGCAGTCACAGAGGTGAGGCAGGTCATCAATGCTCATTAATTCAAGCCTTCTCTCTTTACGGTCTTTAGGGGAGGTTTAAAGGGAGATGGCATAAATCTAAAGGTCAAACTTTTGTGGCTGTCATTAAATATAGCCGATTTCACTCCTTAATCGGCAGGAACTAATTCTACACTAGTCGGGGAAGACACAATGGAGTTGTTCCAGCATGGCTTGTGTTTCTTCCTGATCAAAGGCCATTGTAATTACCTCTTCAGTTGTTGGTATCACCGGTAGATGTTGTTGTAATCAACCAGATAATACTGCTTCCGGCATGGATTTCACATTGTAGTCCACCGCTAGGGCATAAAGGTACTTCGTATCAATGACGCTTAACTGTGATAACGTTTTACACCATCGGTACGTTGTTTGAAACTTTTCTTGGATTTCAAATAAGATATATCTCTATTGTATACTAAGATGGTTTAGGAAGATCAGTGCATCATTCAGGCTGCTTTTGTTGTAAAACTGGAAAAAGAAATGTTGAAACCATTGTTGAGAATCCTAAATTCTATGGTTTGAAATCTGGTTTTGAAAAAACAAAAATCACATGGAATAAAAAGGGGCCAAAATGTCTGATCATATTAGCTGTTGCAAAAAACGATGCAATTTATCCTTTCCATGACACAGATTTAATCCATGGTATTCTGATGTTCTTTGTTCAGAGATGTTTTTTACAAGTATATTATTTCTTATCATATATCCTTAGCCTTGAGGTCTTTTGGAACCACGGTTCCTTTAGAAGATGAAGCCGGGAGGAGAGTGTAGCATCATTTTCCACGTTGCAGTGATACGGACCTACTTACGGTTTCCCCCAGACAAAGACTCTTGCTCCATCCGCGATGCTATAAGATGACACCATAATACTTTTTGAGACGTCCACGTACACACTAAGACATGACATATCCCTGTTGTTTGCACAAAAATAGTCGTGTTTTAAGATGCCATGTCCTGGATGACGGGACCAGACGTGGTAATGAGAGATGCGACTGTTTTGTTGTAGCTGATTGGTACTGAGACTACCTTAGTTTGGGTTGACCTATCCCACACACTGAGAAGGTGGGGAGGGGAGACGAGGTGAAATGGGGTTTAGCTTTGTGTCAAGATTAGTGCACTTGTACTGGGACATGTACGCATGTGTGTGTGTGTGTGCGAATATGTCAATTGGTTGGTTGGTTGGTTTGTTGTTTAACGCCGCACTCAGCAATATTCCAGCTATATGACGGCGGTCTGTAAATAATCACATCTGGACCAGACAATCCAGTGATTGACAACATGAGCATCGATCCACGCAATTGGGACCGATGACATGTATTAACCAAGTCAGCGAGCCTGACCACCCGATCCCGTTAGTCGCCTTTTACGACAAGCATAGTTGCCTTTTACGGCAAGCATGGGTTGCTGAAGACCTATTCTACCCCGGAATCTTCACGGGTCGAATATGTCAATTGAATAGGGATACTGAGCTTATTTCACTTGTACTGTCTAGGTGTTTAGAAGCCTTGGCAATTCGATGACTTGGTTCCCCATGGGGACTCGGAGTTGGAATAAGTCACCAGCAGCCTATGCTGGTCATGGAAATGACCAAACGGGTGGTCAGACTTGATGACTGGCTTGTGTGTCATCGTACCCCGTTGGCGTAGATCAGTGCTCACAATGTCAATCACTGGATTGTCTGGTCCTGACTTGTTTATTTACAGACAGTGTTCGCATCGTACCCCGTTGGCGTAGATCAGTGCTCACAATGTCAATCACTGGATTGTCTGGTCCTGACTTGTTTATTTACAGACTGCCGTCATATAACTGGAATACTGCCGAGTGCAGCGTTAAACAACAGTACCATGGCCTCTCACCCTGACGGCTTGGGATGTTGCTCACTAAATCGATCACTGGTTTTTCTGCACCAGACTTAATAAGTTACAGGGAACTATCATATTGCTGGAATATTGCTGAGTGTGGATTTAATCAACAAACAATCAAACAAAACCAATGTCTCAGACTTATTACGTTTATGAATGACGGAGAGCTGATCTGTGATGCCCTACGGCCTCTTTTGAATATGTCGTGTTTATACTTAGCTAGCATGCAAGAAGAAATTGCAGCGTCTTAAAAGCAGCTCATTTGGATAAAAAAAATATGAATTAAGTTCCATGAAGATTTATTTTGATTGATCTTATGAGGCAAAACATATTATTCAGGTTTCAATTGCTATTTGATGGTGTTCTCTTCCCTTCGGCAATGACATTTTAATGTCAAGTGAAAATCAAAATCCCTGAGGTTTCATTGGTGATTAGGCCACAATGTTGGTAATAAGGATCGTGTTGAATGGGATTGGACCTGTCGTTGGTGTTAGTGTAGTATATTTAGGGTTTATGTTCAATAAGCTGTGTTAATCTCAGCCAATTACGGTAGTCGTAATGACATAGGTTGTAAATCTGCAAGACAGATGACTCCAAACATGCGAGTGCAACACATTTCAAATTGTGAAGAGTCAATATTATTTCTGTTAAGGAAACGTGGTCACTCTCCTGTCAGGACTAACGGATTACATCCAACATAAATCACCGGATCACAGCCAGCTGCTAGTTGCAAAGGTTTTATTTATTACTTGTTGCCTATTTAGAGATACCCTATGCATCTCTACATAATGTCCTATTGGTATCCGTTGCTAGGAGATAAACATGTGGCTAGTTACAATGGACTAACTGAGGTTACACATTTGCCTTAAGCTTTACATCATAAATGGCTGACTTTATTTCATTTTCTTGAAGATTGCATTTGCAATTTTCATTCTGTGTTTGAAAAGTGATGAAATACATTGACTATTCACACTGGATGCCTGGCTGTTCACACTGGATTCCTGGCTGTTCACACTGGATTCCTGGCTTTAACTCTGTATGTCTGGCTTTAACTCTGTATGTCTGGCTTTAACTCTGTATGCCAGGCTGTTCGCACTGGATGTCTAGTTGTTCACACTGTGGAAGTTTGGCTGTTCACACTGGATTCCTGGCTGTTCACACTGGATGCCTGGCTTTAACTCTGTATGTCTGGCTTTAACTCTGTATGTCTGGCTTTAACTCTGTATGTCTGGCTTTAACTCTGTATGTCTGGCTTTAACTCTGGATGCCTGGCTTTAACTCTGTATGTCTGGCTTTAACACTGTATGTCTGGCTTTAACTCTGTATGTCTGGCTTTAACTCTGTATGTCTGGCTTTAACTCTGTATGTCTGGCTGTTCACACTGGATGCCTGGCTTTAACTCTGTATGTCTGGCTTTAACTCTGTATGTCTGGCTTTACCTTGTATGTCTGGCTTTAACTATGTATGTCTGGCTTTAACTCTGTATGCCAGGCTGTTCGCACTGGATGTCTAGTTGTTCACACTGTGGAAGTTTGGCTGTTCACACTGGATGCCAGGCTGTGAACATATATGTTAACATAGACAGTCGTAGTGCTAAGATCACTTTGTGGACTGGTGCCCCAGAACCAGCACTTTTAGATGCAGCCCAGCAAATTCAAAACGAGGAGAAGAACAGTATCTGTTTGTATTTCTAAAAACCAGCCGCCATTAGTCAAATGTGAATCTGTAATGGCTGCAGTAGGCTCAACCTGTTTCAGTTTAATGGTGGTGTTGCTATGGATACAATGGGGAATAACTGACAAAAGCCGAATAGAGCTATTCAAAACTGTGAACTAACGCTCATCAATTTACTGTATACGATAACATCTTAATTTTCCACTTTTGTTGTGAATATTTTAGCCATCATCGTTGCCATTGTATGGGACATAGCTGTATTTATGGAACTCATCAAACTGCAGTCGAAAAGATATCTCTCCAAGTATGCTTGTAAAAGGTCTCAATAAATCGAAGGGATACCATTGAGTGGTATGGATTTGGTATGCGCGATCTGGGGCAGGGTAATCAAAATAATGGACAGGCTAGTTGGAAACAGTTGTTCAGAAAGTGCTACTTCCCCAGAAAACTGCATACATGCATTTTATAGGGCTACAATCTTTGTCCTTTTCTCTGGAAAATAGGTTTTATGATTGTAAATTATGAGAGTACTATTGATATGGTGTAAAAAATAGCATTCCTTTTTTTGCTAGGTCATACCATTAATTGCAGCTGATGTCTTTTTTCTGTAGTGTCATAGTATCAAGATTGGATCCTGTTAATAATCTTAATTGCTTTCTTTGACATTATCACAAGATATTGTCAAATCCAATGTATCACTATTATCAGAAACTACATATAGTTGGTGTAAAAATAGTCCATTTCAGTCTTTGAATTCTGGTCGGAAGTAGGGATAATTTTTTGTTGTTGAAAAGTCAAGACATTTCTGATGAAAGTTTAATCGGTTCTTATTCTGTAATGATACATTTTATGTAGGCTAAGTGAGAGCATAACTTCGATGGCATCTCAAATTTCACCTATCTAAAGCATTTTATGATCCTAACCCTCGTTACAAAATTCCGCCATTTTCATACCAAATTAGAGCAATAATTCTCCATTCATGAAGTAGAATTAAATGTTGCAACTACCGAATGAAGACAACATAAAGATAAGTATGCACTACGAGCTGTTCAGTCAAGTGTTAATGATCTTGAGAAACTGCCTCTGATAAGACAAAGTGTCATCGCCAAGACTTTGCTTTACTGTGGAGTCAAGGACTCTGATGTCGTATTTTATTGCTCTAATCTCTGTTGGTGAACACATTGAAGATGAAAAATGCATGTTCATAGAAGCCTGGGTCCGAATTGCTACACTGACAGAACTGCAATGAATAACAGATCTTAAGACAGATATTTTTCCCACTCATATAGTGAAGCTTCATTGTCATTTTATGATACAAGGGTGTAAATAATTAATTTCAGTAATGAGTTTTGCCAAAGGTCGGCCTCCAGACCTCCCCTGGTTTATGCTGTTTCTTACTCTGTTGGGTTAATGTTTGGACTTTTTGTGTTCGCCTCCGCTGGCTTTTATCGTCTTTCTGGTCGAGCATCTAGGTGTTGATAATCAACATGTCTTCGCCGCGTGTACCAGTGTATACAAGTGTATACCGTCAGGTATTCGTGGAATCTACAACCAAGTATAATCTGTGAAGACTATTCTGGATTACCCCTGCAGTTATATAGCTGTGATAGTGTCACAGAAACACAAATTATAAGAATTTACCATCTTACTAGCCTCCGTCGTGAAGACTATATGTGTTTGAGAAACTAAAAAGTAAACTAGTTTTATAACACTGTGACCAACATATAGAATATATTCTAGGATTGTTTTTTCTTTTCATGCTCATGATATTGTCTGAATCATACAATCAACTCTACTTTTGGCAGAGATTTCTTTTTTTATGAATATAGAAAGGGTTTGGCGGTCGAATTGTCTTAGGAAGTCAGATAATCACTTCCCAAAACTGGAAACTTACCAATTAGGATTCTTCAGTAATTTTGTTTCAAGGTCAATATAGAAACTAATCAGGATCCAGGAAATGTTAATAAGGATATACTATTTCATAAATAACACCAATTAGGACATTGCAAACATTTTATTCCGATGTTCTGAGTGACATATTTACAGAAGTAGCTTCAAAGTCAAAAATAAGTTATTTCACAAAAATCAAATCATATTCAACATACCCTCTGTCAATGTACATCCGTCACACAGCATATGGTACAGAGGATAGTGAGTGGCCACTTATATCATGCTATACACATCAGTGGTACAAAAGCCTCATTGTTACTCACACGTTCAGGACATCACTTCTGTACACTAGAGTAGGATATACACATAGATAAACACCGTCATGTAGGACACATTTTATGTGCAGACTTCTTCCAAAACAAAGTTTTCTTTCATTCAGTGCACAGTCACAAGAACATTGGTCGAGTTTTCAGTGGCCGATATTATCATTCTAAAGAAAAATAAACAAAAAGGAAAAAAATGTGTTTCAATGGTTAAATGCCTATTGTTTAAAAGTTATCTTTGTACAGAAAAAAGTATTAACTCCAATAGTAATTTTTGAAAATAAAATTATATAAATTTGTATTAGAAAGCCAGAACGAGTCTTAATTAATGAGGAATCCCCTTGATCAATCTTGGGAGAAACCCCTTGATCATTCTTAGGAGAAACCCCTTGATCAATCTTAGGAGAAACCCCTTGATCAATCTTAGGAGAAACCCCTTGATCAATCTTAGGAGAAACCCCTTGATCAATCTTAGGAGAAACCCCGTGATCAATCTTAGGAGAAACCCCTTGATCAATCTTAGGAGAAACTTAGGAGCAAAACCCTTCATCAATTTTTGGGGTAACTTCGGAGAAAAACTCTGAATCAATCTAACCAGTTCTTGCTTCTTTCATTCATATACAGTATTCACACATTCCATATACATGTAGCACTTAAGACTTGCAAAAAAGCAAGGGTGTATATGCAGTAATGAGAGGTAATGATTTAAACAGCTGTATCAGTGAATAAAGATGGCATCAAATAAACAACCAACAGCTATTTACAGAGACAGGGACACGGGTAGATACAGTAAAACCTTTTTCGGCTTGTTATCCTTGTTAACAACCCTGTTAATATAAAACTTATGATATATGGACAGTCCCGACTTATTGTCCAGATTACAGAGTTTCTGGATTAATAAGGTTTCATTGTACTATTGACACTTTACAAATCAAACTGTGCCGTCTCACAACTGATATTGTATCTTATAGTTAAGAAACACTTCTTAAAGTATAAAATATTTATACATGATTTTACCTTTTCTGTTCTAATTTCATATTTCAGAACTATCTAAATTAACCTGATATTTCATTTCATGTTACGGGGTTAGAAATTGATTTGTATTGTCACAAGTCCACAAAAACAAACAGCTACAGAGATGCCATGTACCGAATGGTCAAAATAGTAATCCCCAAGGATATGTCACTTCCTGAATTTGACTAGTCTTGGACAAGCGGCTTATGTTAATTTCGAACCCTGCGTTGGCCATATAAGTCAACGGATGTATCACAAAATGTGTCCGTTAATTATCAATTCTGTGAAATATGATGAATCTGTGCTTTGCTATTCACTTAAAGATCCCATCTGATCCCAATGCAGACACGACCTCTTGGCATTTATTCATAATTAATTCTTTGATCGGCAAGATAACACTTGTTTGTCTCCTAATGACCCATAAACAGAGGGTTACTGTTTCAGCATAGCCATGCTCAACCTATCAGGTTACTTTTAGCCTGAGAAATCCTGTAGAATCATGGAAATAACACAGCTTTATGGTCGTGATCTTGACAAAGACACTTTCACATGGATCTGTTTTATCTTGTAAATGTCTTATAATGACAAAAAGGATATCAGTTCAAGTCTGATGATTTCACAGAACCCATTCAAGGTTTTATATACCAGAGTGTGGATATAATTAGTTTCTTCATAAATTATTATGAGTCATGCAATGACTTTTCATCTGTTTTAAATGTATCGAATTTATCATTCAATGTGATCTTCTAGGGATTATTGCATGAGGATATTCTTCCCATTTTGTCACAATACACCTTTCGATTTCTGACATGATGAAACAGAAATGTCCATGAGATTTAACGACAGCCATTCACTGAAATCTGAGACAAAGAAGAACTACCTTTAATATGTTCATGTTTAACCTTTAAGTGTATATGTTACTATGGAAACAGATTTCTGTCATAAAATATGGTTGAAAAGTCAGCTGTTACTTATTGGAGAGAATAGTTGGAAATATTTATTGAGAAAATGTTAAATTATTTCTATAAACATTAGGAATGAATCAGTTGGCCAAGATATACTGCTTCCTGTTGAATTGTTCAGTGTTCAGATTGTCTGGAATAGCTCTAGAAGTATTTAATTCAACATTTCAAATTTGTAAAACCGATTGTCATAAGTTTATGAGAATGTACATGGAGTTATCTACACCTGCTCAGAGGCTGATATGCGGCCCTTATTCTGCTGCAAATGTTATTAAAAATTCCAAAATTGGAATTTAAATGTTCCCAATTCATGTAAATATATTTGTATCTAAAGTGATGGCTTGTTTGACTTGTTTTTCACTGATGTAAGAACCAATAAAGAGGTTTTAATGTCTTGTTTTACATTTTTGAATGTAATGTTAATATACAATGTTAAAGATCTCTGACTTATTGAAAATAGGAACTTTACATAAATCTCAATTTTTACCAAAATTATGTTTTTTTCAATTTTCCTTGAAAAGGTCTCTTTGTTTGAAATTCCAGATAAATCCCTGATGTATTTATTGTTTGCAGCATGGTACAGATTGTCCTTATTCTTGAGTTTGTTCAGCTGTGAAAAGTTAGAATTTGAAATATTTACTTTGAGCTTCAGTTGACTGTGGTGGTCTTCATCATAGAACTCTATGGCCACTGTAGCTAGATGTCAATAAGTTGTATGGGAAGCAGTAGCGTGTATAAACTTGTACTATTTAGGAGTTATTTGCGACCAATGATTGAAAATATGAATGTTTCATGAGGTAATTCTATAAGTAAATATGGACAACTCCATAGATGCAAATCAAAGCTGATTTTTCTGTTTTCCGTCACTGACATCACAGAAAAGATGATCTTAAAAAAGACTAGGATTATCTGTTTGTTTATTCATGAAACAACTTCAAACATTGACTTTATTCACAATAATTTACACATTGCAAGTAATAAGCCAGTAGGGAGCGTCTACTGTCACACTTCAGAAACGTTAATAAGTTGTCAGGCAAACATTAGCAACTGCCGCTAGTGTATATATATATATATATATATATATATATATATATATATATATATATATATATACCATGTGATGACTATGTTTAGATCAGAGGCTGGAAACAGGAAACTGTTGAAATTGCAAAAGAAATTTGATTTCATAAACCAAAACATGATCCACCATAGTACCTTGCAGCACAGCCCCACACAAGAAAACAGACAAGTTTTATCATATACACTTTCTGTTGATAGCTTAGGACCTTTGAGTAACAAAACCACAATAAATATAGGCCTTTTACTTTTTATTAGTTGGTTTGCTAAATGTAGGTGGTCGAAATTTTTTCAAATTCAACTTCCATTATTTGTACTGCTACTAATGAATGAAAAACAAACTCAAAGGTCATACCACGACAGAAGTGTGATTGCAAAAGGATACCATATAATTGATTGTTTTTTTTTGTTTAAGTAAGCATTTTAATGCATATTATTCACTGTTTCTAATGAACAGTGGGGGTAATAGGTCATGGTTTTTTTTCATGGTTTTTAAAAATTTATTTAACCTAATTGTAAAATCGTCAGATGAAAAACATTTTGTCAAAAGTTATTTTTTTCTTCTTTCTAATTTCTGTTTTTTTTGTGACAGTTGATCTCGCAAACCAACTAAAAACAAATACAAGGCCTAATTTGTATTTCATGCAATAATTAAAAAATATTTTAAAAATGTGAAATGACCAGCTGGCATATATCTGCCAGCAGAATTAAGTACTTAACAAAGCATTGACTTAAACATGTGAATTCTAGTTACACATATATGTGCATGTATGCATTCATATGTTACAGAACAGTGATTTCATCATACATTGAGAATACAAACTTGTTAGATACTGCTAAGTTCTATCACAAAATCTGTCAGAATCAACACGATTTCTATGGGACATGTTGAGTTTTTTACGACACGCTAAGTTGGGAGACTGGTTCCAGTCTCATTATGGCTGATATGTTATGTACAGTCGTATGCACCAGTGAACTTCAAGTGTATGTACAAGGGAACAAACAACAACAGTGCACATGTTCGTCATTTGGTCGGCTTTTAAAGCTTGCATTGAGGCCATACCCTGCATAGGAGACCTAAAAACATTTCATCGGTGGAATTTATAAAAAAAAGTGTTTCAATATAAACCATTAGGACTCTGATGCTATCCACACTTAAGATCTCTAAATAAGAAAATAACATGGGTGTTTTGTGAAATTAGTATACAGGGCCAGGTTTCACAAATCGATTTTAGCGATAAGAAGATTGTAACTCCCATTCCTTAACATAGGCTTACAATAGTTGTAGTGCTAAGATCAATTTGTGAAATTGTCCACAAAGCGATCTTAGCACAATGACTATCGTAACCTATGTTAAAGTATGGGAGTTATGATCACCTAAGCATTAAGACCCCTTTAGAATGGTTCCACAAAGCGATCTTAGCACAATGACTATCGTAACCTATGTTAAAGTATGGGAGTTACGATCATCTAAGCGCTAAGATCACTTTGTGAATGGTTCCACAAAGCGATCTTAGCACAATGACTATCGTAACCTATGTTAAAGTATGGGGTTACGATCACCTAAGCGCTAAGATCACTGGAACAGGGCCCTGGTCACTGTTTACTTTGTCTCATAAAAAATGCACTATGACTGTCGAAACATAATAAACTGCATGCATACAGAGTTGTTTATTTATTTTGGTTGAACAGATACAACGCTTTACGTACAACAACAATTTGTTCGTTCACTGACTTATTATTACCGTTAATAAAACAGAAAGGAAACGAATGGTACTGCAGGCACACAGAATGACTTAGCAAAGCTCTCTTTCAATATAGTGGAAATAAATGAATAACAAATACAGGACTAAGGCTTAATGACAAGTAGGTGATGCATTTTCAACTCTTTACATTGTCCTCCAAGCTTCTCATAAAGTCATTGGAAGAAATGGCTCACTTGGTCCAAGTCTGCTCGTACAACACCAGATATTTGATTTTGTGTTTTTGTAGAATAAAATCAAGGGCACTGTTTTTCTTTGTGTGAATTCCTCACTGACAAGGACTTGCATCTCTTATGTTGGATATGTATATTGTGACACACCACGAAAAATAGAGAGTCATTCTGCGACAGATTATCAGTGAATGACACAGACAGTAGGAAGTGACGATGTTCACTGTCATTTGTGACAAGTGGATTGAGTTGACCTTTTCGGTTGAAACAATTGCCTCATATTCAGTTGTGTATACAAGACCGAAAATGGTTAATGTAAACATGCTCTTTATTGTGACCCTGGCGTTGTTGAATTATTAACTCCTTAATCTTGAATTTGTATGGTCATTTGTGGTTCTGTTTGATGTCCTAGTTTCTTTTGGATACATGGTGTATGAATACTCAAGATGTGGTCTGGACTCTGTCTACCTTGTCCACCTCCTCATGGACAGCTGTCAGTGATCCTGCTTTGACATAACACAGCTGTTGTCAGTGTCCAGAGAATTACACTGTAGACATTATGTATGTACCTTCAGAGGATCGATAAGCATCCTGAAGTAGACCCTGTATAGACCTTGTATGACTGTCAAAAGATCCAAAATCCTGTGAATAAACCTTGTGTTGATCCTGTCGAAAGATCCCCAATCCTGTGAATAGATTTTGTTTAGATCTGTCGAAAGATCCCCAATCCTGTGATTAGATCTTGTGTAGATCCTGTGAATAGACCTTGTGTAGATCTTGTCGAAAGATCCCAAATCCTGTGAACCTACCATGTGTAGATCCTGTGAATAGACCTTGTGTAGATCTTGTCGAAAGATCCCAAATCCTGTGAACCTACCACGTGTAGATCCTGTGAATAGACCGTGTGTAGATCTGTCGAAAGATCCCAAATCCTATGAATAGAACTTGTATGGATCCTGTCAAAAGACCCCAAATCCTGTGAATAGATGCTTAAAGACCTTGTATGGATCTATCAAAAGACGCAAATCTTGTGAAGAGATCCATAGTAGATCCTAAAGATTCCTTGAATAGACCCTGGACGGTCCTGTCACCACCTTGTGTGGATGTCTAGTGCACCCAGTAGGAGGACCTCATGGTCATCCTGGAGGTCTAGTGTGTGCATCCTGTAGGAATGCAGAATGATCCTATACAAATCCTGTGGATCTTCTATGCAGGGTAGAAGACAGTAGTGTTAAGGCAGTTACAAGATCCAACCGACACGTTATATCACAATGTTAACTTCTCAAACAAATGATGTATTTCAGTCACATAATCCTATGAATCATACGCTGTTGGTGATGGAATTGAAAAGAAGTTCCTTACACACAGCATGTACAGAGCACTTAAACATAGTGTGATTTTAAAATTTAAACTGTCAGCTGTTACACTGCTTGCAGCATTTCTAGATTGTTCTTCTCGATCACGAATAATTTTGTCAACAATAATATTGTTCTCTGTTGGTCTGATTTTCTTGGGCTTGTAGGTCGTTGGTGGGCGTTTCGTCTGGGGCATGACAGTAGGTAGTGGGCAGAGCATTTTGTCCTCGTTACGGAGCCATATATGGATTCCAAACACGCTGAACTCGCTGTTGTACATACAGGATGGAAGCATGTTTGTGTCGAACGTAAACTGAAAGAGTAGAAAAGGTGATTAATAAGATCATTTATCCACCACATGTTCCAGTTAAGCAATTCAATAAAAATCCATAATAACTGCTATTTCACTCTTCGTACAATATCTCTCAGGCTCCCTGTTCAGAGTTGCCCCCCTTATGTGTGCCAGAAACCTGTGTTCATGGGTTTGAATCCCAATTTGCAATGATAATGTGTGTATGTTTGTCAACACCATATCCATGCTTGTGGGTTTAACAACGGTGGTAAACATATGCATCACTTCAGGCTTTGCTTCCATAGCAAGCTGCCATGATAGTATACTTTTCAAAGTGGCATTAAACCAAAACTCACTCACTCACTCACTCACTCACTCACTCACTCACTCACTCACTCTCCATTCTGATGTAAACTATAAGCACACATCATCAGGCAGTGAAATCACAGTCGATCACTACTCTCAGACCTCAAGCTGGCCTTTTTACCCTACTTAATATCTATCAAGAAAAAAATGTCTCCGTTTAGTTACTCCTAAAACGTATAAAAAGAGCGTTACATTACTATTAAAGTGTGTGAGTGAGTACGGTTTTACGCCGCGTTTACAATATTCCAGCAATATCCCGGCGGGGGACACCAGATATGGGCTTCACACATTGTACCCATGTCGGGAATCGAACCCGGGTCTTCGGCGTGACGAGCGAATGCTTTAACCACTAGACTACCCGACCGCCCCCATTTCTATTAGAGCTTCTGTTAGATTCATGCATATATATTTTTTAGGCTTATTTTGTAAAGTCAGTATTTTTTATATTATATATTTATAAACCTAGCGACACAGATATCTCCGTTCAAATATGTTTTTTTCTATTTTCAATTTATTTATATATTATTAGTAGGACACTCATGTACTGACAAAAGTCTTTTTATACAGGGATCAGCTTGATCTCCCATTATAAAGACTTTACGATCTCTGCAGATCATGTATCCATATATGGTGTTACAGTAGCATTCACTCAAAGATAAAAGATAGTTCCGACATTTTTTTATGGTCAGCAGGACTTCAAGAATACCAGCTATCGCTGTATGTCACTATTTGCACAAAATAATTAATACTCAGGTTACAGTTTTCAGAGTTTGAATCGCCAAGGCAATTAAAAATGAAACGATGTGGTAGAAGTTTGTTACCATGGTTACAATGCAAGAATTACGTTTGCTCCAGCGATTATCAGATGATAGTTTCAGGAGTGGTGCAGCAGCAAATGTATTTGTCACTTTTGTCTGGTCGTAAGATGAGATGAAATTGTTATTTTGAAAACGAAAGACAAATGTTCTTTTTGTTACATATTTTTTGACTGATCTTTATGATTCTACTTTGAAACTCATAGTGTCACAGCGGCAGAATGAAAGTAGTTCCGGCAGACAGTATTATTTCAGTTATTTTCCTTTGCTGGAGTGTTATATACTGAACAAAACGCTAGGGATCATGAATGTTTTGGCAGATATTTTTTTGAAGTGAAGACTAAGCCCATAATTTCGTAAAAATAACCTCAAAAATGTTCATGATCCTTACCTTTTTTTGTTCAGTATATATTGTTTATGTTTTCAAATAAATATGGTATTTCATCACTGAATGCGTAATAAATGATGAATCTGTTTACCGGGTATACAGTTGGAGTCAGTTTGAACCAGCGGAATTCGTCTGTGTACAGTTGACTGATGGGCTCCCCCTGGAATATCCAGCCAAACGCTCCGAGTTGACCCTCGGTGTTGTACATCAGGAACACCGGATACAGGCGCTCGCAGGGCATGTTCTTGGACAGATTCTTGAAGTAGTGTAAACCTGTCCAAATAAGGGGAGCATTGTAGAAGAGTTAAGATGTAATGTCAGGTCAGTGTCATGTGTGAATGGGCATAAAATACCAACACTTGAAGCAGATGACATTTTAGAATTTTTTGTGTTCCATGCACATGTTACATCATGGATCTCAGTATCTACAAAAGTTAGTTTGTGATTTAATCTGAATAAGGATTTAGGGTTGTATATAAATTGTGGATTAATATAATTAAAATGAAATATGTTACAGTCAGCATTGTTTCAGCCATATAGTGACGTGGATCATTTGATAGAGAGTTAAGATATAAGGTGACATTGGTAAAGCTTTTATGTGAGAGGGACTATATGCATAAACATGCAAATACTCTACCTCTTTTACATCAATGCCTAATTCAAATAGTAACTAAAACAATCTTCAGTTTTCAACAGAAGTCCCCTTCACCATCAACTATCCATGATTAGTTTTGCTAGTAATAGTATCTTGCCTCCCTTGCCTTCAGCACAATGTTTAAGCCATAGAGCAACGTGAAATATTGGGAGGATGTAGTTTTTGTGTGAAATGAAATACATGTATATCTCTCAGTTAATAAACAATTTAATTCTAATCTTAATTTTGCAAGAAAATAAGACAGATTCTTTTAGAGATCTCTACATCTGCTGTTTTTGGCATTTCTTCATCAATATGCTGAATGTGATGTGAATGTAATATGAATCTCTACCCATCTTACAGATACATCTAAGAACATTATATTGGAAAAAACATGTTCATACGAAATAGAATATTTCTATATCTCTCAAAATCAGGAAGGACTTAATTATTCAAAAAGGTTTGCAAGAAAATAAGATAGATGCATGAGAGTCTGTTTTGCATGGGAACTTCATTTTTTCTTTATGGAATTTCTTTTATCAATATGAATATGATTGGAATGGAATTAGAAATGAATCCATACCCATCTTAGGGATGCAGTTTCCCCGCTTCCACTCGTAGGAAAGATGATGTGCCTCTAGGGGTATCCTCTCGTACTCGTGCTCCACGTTGTAGCCCATCTGGATGTACAGCCCCTTGCCTGGGTGGGCGTTGTAGGCGTAAGGGCTGCAGATCAGGCTGGGGTGCTTGAAGTACGCTGCAACACACAAACATGAATGTATAAACCACAGAACTTGTTTGTGTGAATTGTTGTCATGGTATTTCAAAGGTAAATAGCTCGTGTGTATGACATATTGAAAGATAAAGTTGCAGGCACATGGGCGACAGATTCACATCTGTAGTGAGGAAAGTGGATTTTTTTATATCAAGGTTTGATTGACAAGGTTTTTGATGAATTTGAAATATGTGTGTGCATGTGTGTGCATGTGTGTGCATGTTCATATTTGAATTTAGGATTTGGTACTGTGCATCTCCCATCAACAAAAGATTACATCCTAAAGCATACTGCAACTTGTTGTGTGGGTTTTGACAGATTTAGCTGAATTTGAATCAGATATTCAACAGAATTGCAACGAGGTTTCAAAAAGCATTACACAGAAAAATTGTTTTCCTTGATTCTGATTGAAAACAATTGAGAGTTTGTCTTGAAAATTCATTTCAAACATTTCCAGAACATGCCATAATCAGATTCATTTTTTGTGGTGTCTTTTTATGACTCATAAGCGATAAGAAAATTATTGTAGTTTTTGAGCAATATCTGAAAGTTAATGAACTTAATGATAGCTACAAATTCTCAATGGTCTCTCTAAGAGTAAAACTGATATTGATTTTGAGTTAAGATCTGAGAACTCAAAGCCATTGTATCAACAAGTCTTGCCTAAATGCTGTGATATTGCCAAAACTTGCAATATTTCTTTCATCATAACAATACAAGATTCTGTTTGGTTTGAATAATCAATGAAATAACTTGAAAGATTGCAAAAAAATCTCATATCTATCTCTCAAAGGAAGTCTGTGGGGCAACAGAGTGAGAATTTTTCCTCAGAATGTCTTAATATCAGCGGGTGTTTCGAACATCTGTGATGATGGCAATGAGTGCCACTGGATGTTGATGGTGTCTCACAACGTGTTGATAATTCGTAATTCACCTGAGGCCGAGTTTAGAGGAAAAGCAAAGATTGTTGTCTCTCTCGACAGCCATTCGGCAGTATCATCAAAGTCACACTCTTCCCTACGCCTTTTACTTGAGCAATCCACTGAAAGATTGGACATCATAGCACCTTAACTCTTAAACTGAGGCGTATTAACCCATTTGCCTTCAAAATGTGGTGATAATGTTGAGGATCATTTCAGTCGTAAACTAATGAGTATAAATCAGATTTTCTGACATCTTATTTTTTTAGATTGATATGCTTATGAGTTCAAGTGAAAACGGCCATGTTTAGATTGTTCAGGTTGAAATAATTACGGCAAGACTGTCAGCATGAACTCGAAAACAAATGTTCATCCATTACTCCAAGGCCCAACAGAAAATGTTGAAAAAAGGTGTTTAAAAAAAAAATCAAATCAAAGTAACATTTTTTGGATTTTCTTTTCAAGTGTAGTGGTCATATAGATTAATGAAGATATTTATTCAAACATGTCCGGGACATTATTTTTTGTGCAAGTTAAGAAAAGGAAGATGCATTAAAATCTCAAGTAAGGGAGAAGGTCTTACAAAAAGCCTGAAAATGTCAATTCTGGAAGGCTTCACGTTTTGTTTATTGGAATAATACTTTCTAGTTTGTCAAATTAGCCAACACCAGGGCGGAATATTTCCACAAGGGCCTCTTTACCTGCTTCTCCCACGCTAATGCCGTAAAGTTTAGTTTAGAAAGTGGCTGCACTTAGAAGCACATCTCCAAATAATTCCTTCTTTCTCTGTGTCCTATCTTGTTAGTTTAGTCATTTTATCGCCATAGTTGGGACGGATACTGTTTCACCCAGCCTGTAGGGACCACTACACATTCTGACCACTATGAAACACATGTGCATTTTGTTTAATATTTCCATCATTTTAACAGTACATTTACGTTAAAATAATTATATTTAATATGATATTGTGCTATTTTTATTTTTCAATCGATTTGTTACAATCATCACATTCTGTTGAATATTCAAGAAAAAAATATGAATTATTTGATGAAATGAAATGAATTATTCAGGTACTTTTTAATGTAAATAGATAACCAGCTTTTTTCCCTTTTCAGTTGAAAAGAAATAATCTCTTGGAACTGATTAAGGTGGATCATGGGTTAAAAATGGAACCCGTCATTCTCAAACTGGTTGAGATGTAGAACAGGTTTATTATTGTAGACGGAAAAGACATAGACCAGCAGTAAGAAGCTGACACAGATTGCAATATTTGTGGATTTTTGTCAGTCCTGTGTAGTTTTGTTTTGGATACATTGCTATCTAAACGCCTGCTTGACGTATTGTCTTGACAAATTGTTCGTGTCCTACACAAAACTGTTCACTGCCTGTATCTTGCAACATTATACATATTATGACTTGTCTATCAAAACACGTTTTTAGCGTGGTTCTGTATGAATTAAGTAATGAATCTCTAAAAATACTAAGTGGGTGTTTTCTTAATGAACAAGTCGGTAAAGAAAACGTAGTCTGGAAAAAACATCAATAGAGTATAATTATGTGTATATTCGTGGTCAAATTTTGCGAATTTTCAGTTTTCAAAATCTAATTTTCTTAAAATGCTCACAATGTCACTGCAAATTGAGCTGTAAGGAAGGAAATCGGATACCAGATTGCATAGATAGGCTCTTTATACTCAGGACCGCACCGTGACGCAACACAAGTGTATGATTGTAAGACATGTAGAACTCTTTCACACAGAATCCCAGGCTTCTTTGAATTTTTGTAAAAAGTGAACATTTTTCTGACATCTCCTACCATAGGTGAGGGATTTGCAACAGAAATACATCCAACCGTATTTTCCTTGGCAATTTGTCAAACTTGCACAAAAATGGTGGTCTGGATGTTGCTTACAGAGTAATACATCTCCGACTTTGTTGGCGGTTGTTAGCAATCTGTGCGTGATTGTTTCAACTGTGCTGAGGATGAAGAACTTTATGTCTGTTTTCTTTGACAGGAAGTTAGAGTCGGACTTTCTCAAATATTTGAAATGTAATCACTTGGTTGTGATTTTCAGTGCAGACAGCTATGTATGTCAATTTTCTTTCTCTTTCTTGGAGGTCCTGATAAACAGTTAACTCCCCTGATGAAAAAATGAACCGAAAGACTAACAAACAATTGAATTTTTTTTTCAATTTTGAAGAAATAAGAATGCTTATTGATATGAAATATATAATCCAAATTGTGTCATTTTTTTTGTAAATGAATAAATATTTATTTTCAATGTGATGATCTTATGATATTGGAAGGGCTTCTAAATATGCATAAATATCAAATGTGATAAGTCTCCTAAACAATGCAAGGATGCAGTAAAGGTGATAAAATCTGAGAATCTCTTCAATTCTGAAAATATCGTTGAAAAAACCCTCACGTTACAAACAAGATCACATGATTATAATGGCCTTGTATCATTTTCAGTGGAATTTACTGTGTTGTTTCAGCCAGATTAGATTTCAAACAATGCTTTAATGTTTCTTCTACCTGGGAAGTACGAGTAATGTGAGCCACGGGTTGGACAGCAAATGGTGTGCGGAAAGATCGTAGTTGATCTGTGAGTGGAGAAGATTTGAAATTGGCTGCTATGAAACACCTGAGCCGCCATTTTGTACTACCTCTCATCTTTTGTCAGCAGGACGTTGGGAGGTGATCACATGACCCTTAATGGATCTGTGTGCTGGGAAATGAACTACTAGATTGCAGTTGATGATGTTGGTCCGCATGGGGTGGGGGATGTGGCGGGTGGCAAACGCATTTAGGTGACAATGTAAAGAAATAAGATATGGGTAGGTGGCCATGTGGATGAAAGGTGTTGCTGCCGAAAAATGAATGAATTTCAAGGACGTCTTCAAGATATTTATTCATTGATCGTCCTTGATGGAGGCATATTGTGAAAGTAGGGGTTTGTGTTGGTGAAGTAGACTGGAATAACACAGAAGTGCTATCAGAATTAGGGTGAATATCATTATGGTGTTAATAACTGAAAAATGTGTTTTCAAGGACTTGGTTTGGTTAAATTTTAAAGATCAGTTAGTAAGGATTGACATTTTTCTTGGCTAGAGATTATGAATTTGGAAAAAAGTAATATGACTATCAATTGTACTTCGATTTGAAGGTCATATGAAAGGTAGCTCGCAGAATGAAGTGGTCCACTCCTCTGCTGAATGTGCATTGTATGGCAAAGGACAGATGGGGAGATCTTGATAGATCTATGGTATATTAGGGTTAGACTTAATCAAGCTTTTGCTTCCATGTGGCCGGTTTAATACTGTAACCTTAATCATGTAATTCCACGAATACATCCATGTGCCATGTAGCCTCCGCTGATATTCAATACATCTAATCTGAGCCAAAACTATGAAAGGTCAGCGCTGAACAGGTCTCTTCCAAATCAGGATTCAGGATCAATGGTGAAAATAAAGGCACCTTGAGAAGGTGGAGAGCTATCATTTGATTAATATCATACACATAGCACTGCCTAGTTTGTTTAGAGAACCCAATCTCTCTGCTAATTATTGATTGGTTGTTTCTTACGATGTTTTGTTGACCTTGACCTTTGGTCTCACCTGTTATCATATACATCTGCGTTCCCTTGTAGTTCTGCTCTTGACTGAGGAGAATCGGCGGCATTACTTCAGTTGGTGGCAATTTTATAGTTTCATTGCGTGCATTGAACCCCTCCATATTACCAGGAATCTGAAAAAAAATCATGATACTAATTCAGTAGGCTCGATAATAGACAGCAAAAGACAATTGACAGACGGTCACAGTGTTGAGGACTACAGCTTCACCTGTAACCATAGTGATTGGAATAAACCCTGATTTAAATCACGTTGACAATAAAGATCAAGCAAGTCTAACAAAAGAGCAGGTTGAAATGTGTTATTTTTTGGCCAGGTATCTCTGATTATATATCCGGGCTATGAGAATTGTTTATGTGCTTCTAAACACAGATAGTTATTGGGGAAATGGGTGAAATCCATACACTATAGCCATAGAGAAGAAACCTGCTCTGCTGTAGAGTTATTATTACCCACAAACACCTAATGAAGTTCATGAAAAATACAATTATGGCTTTGAGACTCGATGCTAATCAATCAATCCTGCTTGTTCCAAGAATATATAGGTTAAGGGGTGACGTTTCTCAAGCAGGTTTTCACATTATTGGTTTTAGGCTTTTAAGATTCTTGCAAACTAGTACCTATGTTACTATGCATAATCAGGTAATATTTTGTCGTTTATTGGTACATGTATTTACAAATACCATATATCTTCCATTTGAATCTTTGACCTTCACATGTTTCTATTTTAATCTACTGAGTTGTAGAATGATGTTGAATGTACATATGGAGCGGTGGGGTAGCCTAGTGGATAATGTGTTCGCTTGTCACCCCGAAGACCCGGGTTTGATTCCCAACATTGGTACAATATGTGAAGCCCATTTTCTGGTGTCCCCTGACGTTATATTGCTGGAATTTTGCTAAAAGTGGCATAAAAGTAAAACCATACTCAATCAATCTATGAGAATTTCAGAAGTATCTTATTAATTCAGTTCTTCATGTTCCAGAAGGTAAATAATAAAACATAAAACATCAGTGATATTGCACGAATATTGCAAAAAGCGCTGTAAAACCATAATCGCGCGCTGAAATTACCTATGATTTTGAAGTTTTCCAAGAAGGGAAAACATTTTATATACTTTGTATCACATGTTTATCCTATGTGCCAAAAGGCTTATGAAGTGTTCAGGAAGCAATTTTCTGTAAATGCGAGCAACAGGGGTACACACCATTTGTCATATTTGAGTAGTCCACAGCTCATTTCGGACTAGTGGTTTATGTAAAATAACTAGATGTTGGGAGAAAACAATTAGTCCTTCTATGTTCAAACTAGTTGTGGGCGATTTAGAGGCTGTGTCAAACACTAAACTGGTGTTTAACCCAAGCAGATTATTACATGTTGGTAAGGACAATACCAGTCTGTGAGTTTAGCCACTAGTAAAAGTTCAGTTGAGTCTGGTGTGCCAGCTAATAATAGTTCATATAATAACACTAAAATCGAATGAATATGATGCTGAGAGACATGTTCGGGCTTGTCATCTCAAAAGATTTTGGCACAGACTTCAATAAAAAGATGTGACGAAAAATTCAGCTTGGGTCACAGACTTGATGACTTGCTGATAGTTCGATTTTTGGGGGAAGTTCTGCCATGCTTAAAAAAATGTGCCATGATTCTGTACATGATAATGTCAAAATAAAAGAGAAAAGGCTTGTTTTCAGTCATATAAACATGTCTGATAATTTCTGTATGTGATCATGTCAAAACTTGCATGTGACAAAACGAAAGAAAAGGCTTGTTTTCTGTTATATGAACATGTCTGATAGCATTCTAAACAATAATGAAAGTTTCCTGCAACTTTTTCATATTGAGTGGTCCAAAAGGGTCGCTTAACCTCCCCATCCGTTGTTACGTGAGCATTTGAGCTTATGAAGCTATGTAGTAGAAATATGAATTTTCCAAATTTATCAAATCATACGTTTCTTTTATTTCTATGGAGGAAGAAAAGCACTCACATTTTCAGGTCAGACAATTTTGAGTAGTTTGCTCATAACTTTAATGACAGTCTTGCTCATTTGTAATCTTAATGCATTAGTTGTCCAGATAGTTGCGCCTACCCTCGCCCAGCTAAATATAGGACCACCCTCCTCCCTATAACAAAAGGTATCTGCGTCAGCGCATTTTTCAATTTCCTACAAATTGTTGATCTGGAAAGACCTTTCAGCCGGTCGTCACGGTAGTCATAATGTGTTGTTACGTGTGAATCTTGACTTCTATATCTAAGAGACCACCTGGCTACTATAATACCATCACAGCTTCCGGAATCCATTTCTAGTGATTACCTTTCCATATTGATAATTTGCTTTGATAATAAAGAAGCAGGGATGTTTCAACATTAATAGTGGTACAATTTGTCAGAGGCAGATATAAAAGTTTACCTTGCAAGAGTTTAATAGAATTGTGTAGTGAGGTACATATTAAGATTATTTGCCAAATGATGTGAAAATACGTAGTAATGGGAAATGAAAGAACATCTTCAAAGCAGATTTCAATACAGTTGATCTGATGAGCTATGATTCTGTGTTTTTAAAAATATTTATTCTGGCCACAGCCTTTCTGACATAACTATTGTGTATCTGTACTGGAAGGTTGTCTTTCTGACATAACTATTGTGTATCTGTACTGGAAGGATGTCTTTCTGACATAAATGTTGTGTATTTATACTGGAAGACCTCCATTCTAAAGCTAGCCCTTCTGACAACTGTCGTGTATCTGTAGTGGAAGGTTGCGTTTCTGACATAACCATTGTGTATATATACTGGAAGACCGCCATTCTGACATTTCTATTGTGACAATTTATACTGGAAGACCTCCATTCTGACATAACTGTTGTGTATGTGTACTGGAACCCTCCATTCTGACATAACTGTTGTGTATGTGTACTGGAACCCTCCATTCTGACATAACTGTTATGTATCTGTAGTGGAAGGTTGTCTTTCTGACATAACTATTTAGTATCTATACAAGAAGGCCGCCATTCTGACATAACTATTGTGTATCTACACAAGAAGGCTGCCATTCTGACAATTCTATTGTGTCAATATATACTGGAAGACCTCCATTCTGACATAACTGTTGTGTATCTATACAAGAAGGCCGCCATTCTGACATTTCTATTGTGTCAATTTATACTGGAAGGACTCCATTCTGACATAACTGTTGTGTATGTGTACTGGAACCCTCCATGGCACATACAATAACCAAGACGTCTCGTCAACAAAGACACCAATCTTGTCCCTAAATACTAGCCAATACTACAGTGATGCAAGCAGAAGACAAAATGGTTTCTTGTATTCAACCCCTGTGGGGACTCCAGATATGAACTGACGTACCAGCAACCTCATAGTGTTTCTTGTTAGGGACTACTCAAAGAACACGGAGGTCAGAGTGAGTGAGTGAGTTGGGTTTAATGCCGCTTTTAACAGTATTCCAGTCATATCGCAGCGTGTCAGCTTAATGTGGGAGGAAAGCCCGAAGTGATGTAGGTCTCAGACGTTTGCCACATGATGAAACCCACGAGCACGGGTATGGTGCTGACAAACCTAGAAACATAATTGAGGTGAACCGGGATTTGAACCCACAATCATAGGTTTCTGGCGTGCCAAGAGACGCATCTCTGCACAGCGAATCGTGGTGCCTTAGACGACTGGGCCACCCGTGCCCCCCACGGGGTCAGACTTGGTGACCGTTTGACTGTTTTATTGCACCCCGACAGCATAGATTGTTGTTTATGATAGCAATCACTGGATAATCTGGTCCAGACTTAATTATATACAGGCCGCTGTCATATAGATGGAATAAGGTTGTAGCATTAAACAAGAAACAAACAAACATGTATTCATATATGATGTCGGGAGATTTGATTTTAGCTTGCAGTGACTATTTGGTGTACAGTCCAGGGACAACTTAAATTTGTGATTCTATTTGTCAGCAATCCACTGTACCAAGTCAGTGATGGTCATGTTTTGGCTCCTTCTCTGATATGAGTGTAATTCTTTTGGGTTTTTGAATAAGCCAACACCTAATATTATATTTTGCCAATCCCCTTCGGACCTGAACCTATATTTGCCCATGAAATGTCCATAATGTGCATGTAAGTACATCGATCGCCATTTTTGTAATCTGCCTGAATGCCTGCCCACCTGATCATGGCTATTTATGTTGACAGCAGCCGAGCAGCCACACTCAGTATTGTGAGCGTGACTATTGACCCAAGCTCTGGACTCGCCAAATACGGACAGGATGTGAAGGCTTTTTGTAATTGCAATTTTGTATGTTCAGCTCAGATTAGGGTATATTTATGTCCAGAGTTATGGCCGGTTTATGACAAAGTTATTGGGGATTTCATCAGGCCGTTATTAAAGATTCTCCATGTTGTTGTTGCACTAATGAATGCATGGACACATGGCCCTGGGATTAACTTTGAATTTCCTCGTTGTTTTCTCCACTGTTGTCATCAAGACTTGCTCTGTTGTTGTCAGATTTTGTGCAATTCATTATTGATAATTTCGTCATTCTAATCACGCATCTCTGTCAATAAAACTTAACTGATTTCTTCCCTGTTCGTTGTTGCATGACAACATTAATCGTTATTGCTAATACCAGAAATTGTTCTTCATGGTTAACTAGCTCCCTCATTCTTGTAGTTTCCGTGCTCAGTTTCATTTTGTTATTCAGGAAAAGCAAAAACTGTTTGGCTACATATATATTCCATGGTGGGAAATCAATATTTATATTTCAGCCTTGTGTGAATGAATGTTATTTATTAATTCCTTAAGAGGGGAATGTTTTTCTGACTAGCAGACATTGATTGTGCAGTTACTTATTTTAGAAATCCATGTTTAATATAGAAGGATAGAAGAATAGGTATCTAGTACCACAACTAGGCCTTTACAAGGCTAAGGCTGTGACTCCATGCCGACATAACTGACAAGCAGATGCATAGCAAGTCATTGACTAATAGCATAGCATAGAAGATATATACCATAGCATAGCAGATATATACCATAGCATAGCAGATATATACCATAGCATAGCAGATATATAGCATTGCATAACAGATGTATAGCATGACATATATGGCATGGCAAAGGAAGATTCATAGCATAACAGATATATAACATAGCATTACAGATCTTTACATCATGCATAGCTTAGCATCAAATAGTGTCCGCTCTATTTCAGTCTTGATCCAACTGGATCCTTGTCCACAGTGGAGGTTTGTTGGGGCATGGTATTAGTATGACGAGTGTACAGTAGACAGATCGATATAGTCAAACAATGCGCTCAGCAGACTATTCTCTAAGTACTTTTGGTTACAGTTCTATAAATATTCCCTAAGGTTTACAATGGTTCCTTTTCCTTTACCTACAAAAATAATTGGACAGCTTAAAGACCCTCTGACCAGTAAGGGGGCACGGATGGCCCAGTCGTCTAAAGGTGCCGAGATTCGCTGTGCAGAGTTGTGTCCCTTGGTAGTAAACGTCTGAGATCTGCATCACTTCGGACTTTCCTCCACCATTAAGCTGACACGCCGTGATATAACTGGAATACTGTTAAAAGCAGCGTTAAACCCAACTCACTCACTCACTCTGACCAGTATGATGATCCTGTGAAGTTGAGGGAGCCGTGGGTCCTTTAGTGAGTGAGTGAGTAAATGTTGCTTTAAGCCGCATCAGCAGTATTCCAGCTATTCGTGGCTGGGTCCTCGAAGTGTACTGCTATAGTATTGAATCTAGGGACACACTCAATCTATAGCCTTTAACATTAGGGTTGTGACAATGACCCGTGACTTTGATGCTTAATTATATAAACTGATATTATTTCGTATTTTTTCTTTAATGCCTCACTCAACAATATTCAAGCAATATTACCCTGAGTGTAAATAATCATGTCTGGACCAGAAAACCCAGTGATTAATATTATAAGTGACTTTCACGATTGTCGGGGTATGATGAAATACAGTCTACCAAGACACCTAGCCTAACAACCCAATCCAACCCGATCCAACCCGATAATGTCGTCGCCTCTTATGACCAGCATATGTTGTTGGGGCCCATTCTAACAATCCATGATGACAACAGGGTTCAACCCTATTCACTCACTCACTCATTGACTCATAAACAGGGATGACTGTCTGACTGGCATTTTGTATTTTGACACCAATACAGTCATCCAAATCGCCAGTCCCTGTTACATTCAACTTATTCAGCCCGTGGACAAAAATATTTGATTTTGTAATGAGAAGCTGAGAATGACGAGGATCAAGATGTTTGAAGTCAGTTTCAGACTCGACAAGATATTTTCCCAACAATTGAAACTGGTCTGTTGCATCCTGCAACTGTCGGCAATTCCCTCCTGAGCATGCATAGCTAAGCATCAAGTGTTTTCATTGGCTATCGAGTGTTTAGTGGATTGGAAATTGGCCACTCGAATTCTTTGGCCAGTACCACTTGGTGTGAGAGTGATTGGGATGGGGATATTGTGGGGAGGCCAGTCTACAAACATACACGTTATTGTCTCGGTATAGGGACGTACTTCTTTATTGGCAACATGGCTCTACCATTTATATCCTAAAACAGTGGCTGGTCATATTATTGTATAGAAATACTGAGGTGCATGGTCTATGTTCGAAAGGTGTTTGATTGAGGTTACAGCATTCAAGACCTCAGTTATGCTTTCAAAAAGTTTTATGGTAGACATTTCCAAATTTGATGCATCAGTGACAAAAATCATGTCCTGTGCATTTCCTTATTTTACTTGTACGATATATTCCCGTTTTTTTAGGTGAACAATTGACTTGCCTATGCATCTGTTTGTGGCAGGTGCTACCAATGGGGCAGGATACGCGTACCTTTTCAAGAACACCTTGTTTCATTACAATTTGATAGTGATTCAAAAACACATGCTTTTAATATACCGTATTCGACGTAATAAGCGCCCACGGCGATATTTGCTCATATATTGGCTAATGAACAATCCCAATTAGCACCCCTTCCGATTGATCAATGTACACCAGACTTATTCATGCACCCTTATTATGGGCAATTAAATTCTGGAAAAATACATCGGTGGAATATAAACATTTCAGGTTGTCAGCGTAAACCACGAAATTTATCTTTCAACTCAAAAAATTTTCAACTCTTTTTTTCACCAAAATAATATTCTAATAAGAGCACCTGTTTTCTAATTTTGAGAGCGCCCTGGGGGCTTATTACGTCGAATACGGTAGTTGGAATCTAATAATCAACTCTGCTTTGTGTTTTCTTATGATTATTGAAAGGGTTTTGCTGCTTTTTATTTATAAAATGTGTCATTTGTCAGATATGTGCATCATCCAGTCTACATCTACTGCATGAAGATACAGTACCGGTACATGGATCCCATAGCATTTTTCTTTCTTCTGGATTTAAAATCCACTTGTTTTAACTTTGAAAGCTTAATAACCTACAAGTGAGTCTTGTTGAGAGTAGCTCCAAATGTCCCCATGCACAAAGTCAGCGGAGAGTTATCTCATTTGACAGAGATAACTTTGATCTTTTCATAATACACAACAATTCTCATAACATGTCTCATGTATAGTTAAATATATCTGACATATCTGATTATCCGTATAAAAAACGAGAACTATATTAAAATCTGTGCAACTTGGACCATATATGTTTAAAACTTAATATAGTTTTAGAAATCAGTAGCTTAAAAAATGAGAACTATATTAAAATCTGTGCAACTTATATCATTCGTGACCAACTCGTGTAGCGACTCGTGCCCCTCTCATTGCCACTTTTGCGACCGGGCTCCGTCTTAGCGCAAACGGGCATACGTAAAACAATTGTCAACTTGTTGCGTAGTGGTTCACATATATTTCCCCATGTATTATATATATTTCAGTTTAAAGCACATTGGGACGTGCGGAATTATACATTATGATTGAACACATTTAACTGTGTCTTGGGTATATTTTTAGATGCAAGACATATGTAAAATAAAAAATTATTTCTGAGGGATTCTTTGATGAAGAACTTGAAATCATGCGTGCATTCTGATTGGTTTGTCATATTTCAGGTTACGGAAAGAGGCGAGTGTTTAAAACTTAATATAGCTTTAGAAATCAGTAGTTTCGGGCTAACGAGCTAAAACATTTATGGCATTCAGTACTGTAAGTTTTACTATTAACTTAATCCTTGAATGTTTCAAATGGTATTTTGTAGTTGTTCTGAAGTGGTCATGTAATTAAGGCAATTCTGATTTTCTGAACTAAATTAATGATAATTCCTAATATATTAGCAGCATAGAGAAAATCTGTTGAAATGAACTGATAATGTATTTAGTAATACTGTGTTTGAAATATGGAACAAATGTGTTAAGAAAGGGCTTTCTGCTTCATCAGTGCTATGACACTTTACTTTGTAATGAAAATATGAAAGACTGTTTTGAAGTTACCTCCAGTTTATTAATGGTAGAAATACACTGATGATATTAATCTATGCTGAAGGTAATTTTCACAGACAGTTTGTTATGCTGGCTTTGAATGATAATGTGATTATTTCTGAACCCGAGAACTTGAAAAGAACATAATATGTTCCCAGTGTGTATCCATATTTGTGATACGAACCATTTCAACTAATTTCCTATGATCATAAATTAACAGTGAGTCACTGAGTAATATGGTAAATTGTATAGTGATCCAGTTAAAAATGATTATTTATCATTCATTTGGAGTGACCATAAATTCTTGCACAGTTCTAAAAGGTTTCCAATTTTTCATGGGTCATCGATCATGGATTAATCATTGGCATCGTCATTGTCGTCTTCGTCGACGTCGTCGTCATCATCATCATCATCATTAGATTTCTTAAGACGTGAATATCTGGGGTAGAATAGGTTTTCAGCCACCCATGCTTGCCATAAAAGGCAACACATAATATTTGTCGTAAGGGGCGACCAACGGGATGAGGCACGTGAAGTCAGTGAAGATGTAGGTTTGTCATGGTAACAGGACTATTTGAAACCCATAAGAGGCACATGAAGTCAGTGAAGATGTAGGTTTGTCATGGTAACAAGACTATTTGAAACCCATAAGAGGCACATGAAGTCAGTGAGGATGTAGGTTTGTCATGGTAACAAGACTATTTGAAACCCATAAGAGGCACATGAAGTCAGTGAGGATGTAGGTTTGTCATGGTAACAGGACTATTTGAAACCCATAAGAAGCACATGAAGTCAGTGAGTATGTCAGACATGATATGAAGGCCTTCCTGGAGAGGGATGTATATTCTGCCATCTGGGAAATAATACATCTTGTTACGGAATTCTTGTCACTCGGTTCTGAATCTAAATGTCAAATTCCATTAACGGCTTGGACAAAAACTGGTACAAATCTTGCCACTTGGGAAGACTAATATGTAAATGAACCATACACAAACTGGGCCCAACTCTCAAAGCACAGGGAATTATTCATCATGTGTCAAATTGTCTTTCCTGATTTCAATAAGTGAGACCTTCCACTCCTATAAAAGGTGTCCAGGTTAGAATGGAGACATATTGCATGTCCAGAAGTGGGAATAATTGTCATAATGCTTGTTTTGATCTACGTTCACTGTTTGAGGGGAATTAATATTCTCCCTATCGATTTTCCTCTTCAGACCTTAAGCTATTAAAAAAGATTACTTTCTTCAATACCTGCTAGATTAATTTGTGCCATATTCAATTATAACCAAGAATTGACATGGAAAGTTCCGTTCCTAAATTGATAGCGAAGTTCACATTGAGATGTTTAGCTTATAGCTAAAACGAACAGCCCATTTCTTCATAATGAATTAGATATTGCATAACTTAATGTTACATCACAGCACACTTCAAAGTGTCTAATGGTCATTTTAAAATGATTAAGAAATTGAAAAGAATTACATAATTTCTTCGAGGACTGTACAAAACGCCAAACACACATCTAAATAATGAGAATTTCATTTTCATTTTCAAACTAATTACATTTTACTAAACAGACTTTTGTTCATCAGGATATTTCATCTTTCTTCTCTGCACCCAAAGACCTGCATCTAATTCCCCAACCGTATCACTTCAGGCTTTCCTCCCACAATAAGCTGACAGCCAGAATATAACTGGAATACTGCTAGGAGCAGTGCTAAATCAAAATGGGTTCTATGTGTTTTACGTGTCCCCTGCTTTCATTTTGCTGGAATATTTCTGGAAGCATCATAAAACCAAAATCACTCACTCACTCACTCACTCACTCACTCACTCACTCACTCACTCACTCACTCACTATGACAGCTGATCGACACTGGCAATCATTGTATCATGTTTTCCATGTGTGGAGAGCAGGAGATTCACATGTAATGAAATAGGATTGAACCTGCAACACAATCAAGTGGAGAAATGATCCCAATGATAGTCACAGAATCCTGTAAACCAGCGGCGGTGGTAAACACGATAATTCCAACAGCAGATACTAACTGTCTTTGAGGTCACAACATTTGATAGTTGGGATTAAAGGAAACTGCTTCTACTCCAGCTTAATCTGAGTTGCCTTTGAAGTTTACACAACTACAATCTTCTACATTGTCAAAGCACACAATCTCCGTCACATGAAACCATCCCATTTGAACACAACTAAACCAAATCCCACTTGTAAGAGGTACAAGAATTGTATGTAATGACTCGGTGGTGTTTCTGCAACAAACACCAAGATCGTTGGCCAAGTTGGAACCAACAAAGGTAATTGGTCATTTATGAATGCAGACAAGAGTATGTAAGAAACAGACATTTCAATTAGGAGCAATCAAGTTACACCAAAAACTTTCACTGGAAACAGACTTGATTTTTTAAGACAGCGACACACTTGGAGCAGCAGACGGCTTGATCATTTCATAAGGTCAAGGTCAGGGATTATTAGTTGTCCAGTGCCAGATGAGCTGACCACAGTGTCCATAATTGATTTCTGCGAAGACATGTGTCATAAATGTCGGCTTCATTAGACTTGTCAGACTGCTGTCAAGAATATTACCTGCTAATTATTTACTTCAGTCTAATTAGCTAATTAGTCCTGCATTTCCAAGACTTACTTCTGCAAGAGAATTCAGTGAAAATTGCTTTTAGCTTTGAGATTGAAATGGAGTTGGAAACATGTATTGTTAGACATGATGGATAGATTTTTGATAGCAGAAATGAAATGGTCTTGATGCTTAAAATTCCACATTTCAATCTGACAATGAGTAACAGATGTGGTAAATGTCACAAAACATAGCTCAGGCATTTAATTCCCTCTTCTAATCCAGATCTCTGTCTGCTGCTGGTTAAAATTGTCTCAGACGTTAAATTACAAAGATATTCTTTTGTCGACAATTCTATGCTATTCTGCTGCTATCGCACCTCCAGTATTGAAAATTTCTTCAATCAGGAAATTGGTTTTCAGATCAAATATCTTTTTATTTACCACATGTTGGTAGCAATAACAATAGATGGAGCACAGAGTAAACATGACATACTCCGCCTGCAAAACTCATTACAAAATTGCGTTCCCTTGCAGGAAAATTCAGCAGTGTTTTAAAATATTAATTTTGCCAAGTTGCGGCCCCACCAGCCAATCAGCAGGTAGCTAGACTCGGGATGCACAGAGTCGTCCCACAAACATCCTGTCTACGTGTTAGAGACCCTTGTAATCAACCGTGGCATTCACACGCAAGCATTTGATGGGTTATCCCCGTTGAAGTTAAATCCTTTATAATTTAATAAGAACATGTGTAATGGTGTGAAATTTTTTAAAATGTGTAATCGAAGGATAGGGAAGTCCATATCCAAGAGAAAAGTGACACTGTAAAATATGGAAGCTTTGGTGAGATTTAAGGTTTAGATTCCATTTTTTTCTACTTAACCAAATATTCTGGTGTTGTGGTCGTTCATAAAGCTACATACGTGTTTCTAACACCCAATGCTATATTCCTATATATGTGACGGTAACCTGTAAATAATTCTGGATCAGACAATCTTGTGATTGATAATATGAGCAACTATCGACGCCATTGGGGTTTGATAAGATGCAATCTAAAGTCTCATCGACAAGCATTGGTTGTTCGATTCACTGTGCAGAGTTACGTTCATTGGGAACACCAGAAACCTTATGTTTGTAGGTTTGAACCCCGGTTCCCCCGATTATGTTTCTAGGTTTGTCAGCTCGTTGGTTTCACTGAAGTGACCTGCATCACTTCGACTTTCCTCCCACATTAAGCTGACACGCCATGATAAAACTGGAATACTGTTAAAAGAGACGTTTAACCCAACTCACTCACTCACTCACTCACTCACTCACTCACTCACTCACTGTTACCCTCAATGTTACCCTCACTGTTACCTTGCAAGAACTAGGAGTATGTGTCGGAAGGGTAACAGCTACAGTCACTCTCAGTGAATTGTTTGGGATGAGTAATACATGGCACTTTCATGAAACAATACAAAGTGTGACAGTTATTTGTGGGATTGTTTGCAGAATTTAGTGATGCACCTTTCAGTTTTAAGGTTGGTAAAAAACAGCTGAAAAAACATGGGAACATATGATCCAAGCCAAAATTGGGATTTTTTTTGTCAAGCAAAGTAAAGAAGAACGGAACACACATTGGTGCTTGGGGAAAATAATTGTGTGGAAAACTCATTATTCATATATGATGGCCTTATTTTGCATGAGTTTGTGTGTTCAATCATAAACAAACCTAAAGAATCATTGTATCTGTCTATTCAAAACAAAACACTGAGACTGAAATGCACCTTTGTTTTTCTCATTAATCATTTCTGCTTCTTTGCTTCAAGAGCTAGATGTAAAACAGTTAGGCTGGAAAAATTGACACCATGGCGATGATTCCTATTAACGTTATTAAGGTAATGAGGCTTTGCCTAAAGCATTAACCAAATCACCCCATCAAAATTTGACGTGATTTTTAGAATAAATTGACAAGCCAAAACAGCCAACATTCAACCATGTATGACAAAGCAAATTTTGTGGGTGAGTTCTTTGATAGTGGAAAAACTTGAAATCAAACATTGGTCACTTGGTCAGATTGCTTGGATGAACATAACTCTTTTAATTACGTGGTTTAAACGGAAACTACAGCAATTTTAGATCAACAGAGGGCGCCTTCATTTTCAGATGGCATGGATTCGGTAACAGGCCATGTACCTGATGACAATATCATCAAAGATGCCGAAAGAGGAAATCTTTAAGCCATTTGCGATCTGTTCGAGCATAGAAGCTTTCTAATTTGTACTGTACATTAAGCCTGGCAAATGAACGCGTCTGCCAATATTATTTTAAGGAGCAAATAGTGGGGGGAAATGTCATGGATTTGACCTGCTGGATGAAGTGGTATCATATTCAAAGAAATATGAGAAGGCTTCAGAAGATTGGACGATTTTGTTACCATTATAACATGCTTATTGGAAATATTATAGATGGGTCTGAAGCTGATATGCTCAAACAATTTGAAAAAAATCCTGAAGGAATACAGAATGGGAAAAGGTTTGTGTAACAATATTCCGCTGAATTTAGATCAATGCTGACATTAACGGAAGTGATGGTATGAGAGCTACTGCTGTAGTGGCAATATGGCCATGTCTCCTGTTGAACCAGATTTGTGGTGTTGTGGATAACGTCTGCCCGGAAAGTGGAAGTTCGATCTCCTTCGCCATGTCATACCAAAAGAAAAATGGTTCTTGTTGTTTCCCCTCTGCTTAGCATTAACCTGGCTGGTTGGCTCAGAGTCAGTATACAGAGTCTGAGAAGGGTATCCATTGGTGGTGTGGCATCTCAGTGGACAAGCACTATGAAACTAGCAAATGGCCAGGCTTGTAGGAGCAGCTTCACACATGCATGCACGTAGCTTGATAAGTGCAATAATCTTGAGCGCGACATTAAACCCCACCTCACCTTACCCATCCTACTGGTGATGCCTTCCTGCTGGGGACTGAAAATATCATGCTAAAAAATGTTCTTGGTTTCAAGTGTGAATTCTTCTAAAAAAATCTTTTGTATCTTTGGCTCATTATGTCTGTGGGAGACTTTCACTGTTCTCTGTCCTTGGCGTTGAAGTTACTATGCTACAGTGTGCTGTCAATTAAGCAGCAATTCACCATCGCACAATGATGACACAAGACCTACATTGAGATGAAAGGACTCTTCAGAATAAGAGACCAACAAGCCAACGGAGACATTGAGGGAAACACAATGGAAAGTTTTCAGCTGAAGAAATACAACAACAGTGAATTGCATCATTTGTCCACATGAAACAGGAACTAATTGGGTCCTAGTCAGCGCCGAGATAATCCAGCACTCTTGACATAACACAAGATGGCGCTGCATCTCAGGTGGAAATCAAGCTAAAGAATCGACATGATCCTCTCTCAAACATAATCATTATTATCTCCCCTTGACAGAGCTCTCCTGTCACAGAATACGGTTCTGTTAAAAACTGATAAAAAAACACAATGTTGTATGATGGTAGCTTTGATATAATATAGATATAATATAGACATATAGTTGAATTATACTACTCAAAAGAAGTTAAGGACCACCAATTCTATTATATTACTATGGTAATATGGAAGAATTGGGTGGTCCTTAACTTGTTTTGAGTAGTATATTTCAGGAATAGCTTAGCTTACACATATGACATAAAATCATTAACTCTGCAAGATGTTTAAATAAAGCTTTTCATTCATATAGGTCCATTTAGACTGAAGTGTGTGAAGACTCCCTTCACCCTTGTTTGATGAAGACTCTTGTAATAGACACGAAATGGCCGAGGCAGTTTCCACATCGCAGAAAATTAAGAATATATCAGTATTATTGTTCGTCTGGTTCTTCGGTTAAACTTGAGACTGAAGTGCCACCATCGCTCGACATTTTAGACAATCTTTCCCCTTTCTTTAGTCTGTAACGTCACAACATGACAGTTGTATCCTGACTCCTAACAATTGCAAATATGGCTGACATAGTCACAATATTGACGCGAACTCTTCGCTGTGACAACTGAAGAAGGTCTAAATGCACTCTGAGATAGCCATGGTACATTCACACCTACCTCCAAAGTAGACAATTACCTACGCTTTCAGACAGACCACCTTTTAGAGAGTAAAGAGGCTCTTAATGTCGGACTATTTTGCATGGTGAGAGGATAAGTGTGTGAATAGTCTGCACCCTCGGCAAACCAGAATAGTATGTAGGGCAGCTGTAGTAAGAATATGAAGGAACTTTGGACAGCTGTTCGGCAACTCGAGGCAATTAGAGCTCAGAAAAAAATCTCTGGATGAAAAGGGAACAGTGACATACTTTTTGAATGTTTATAACTGGTTATTAATGATATAATGCATGTGTCTTTAGGTTTCTATATGATGGCAATCTGAAGAAAAGACATGGCCTCCTTACCAGAGAATTTTGACATGATGGCTCTCTGGTCAAAACTTGAACAAAATGTTTTCGTTGGAGGCGCTGTATTGTCCTTCTCATTTAGCAAATAAAACTGTGATTTATTCAAAATAAAATCCCAAAAAGAGAAGAATTTTAACTGTCCAGAAATAAGTTTATCTGATAGTGAATCATAAACACATGCTCATGATCTAGTCAGAATCATACAATCGACTCTGAATATAGCAGAGATTCCTATTGGATGTGGAAAGGGTTTTGTCGCTTTATTATAACAACCTTCTTGAACATAAGCCATTAATGATTGTTTTCCATCCAGCGTAGTCCGAAGTGTAGAAGATGAAGCTAGTTGGCCACAGTGATACAGAATTGTGGAGCATATTGGCCATTATGGCGTGGTGGCCGCCCATAACCACCAATAGAAGATGTCAGCACTAGACAAAGTCTGGAAGGCATATGGCAGAATCATCTAATTGTTGTTGATTATCAATTGCCCTCGGACATAAAGAAGAGGCAGTCTCCCTGCTTGACTTATTGATATACCAGCTGTATCTGTCATGTTCAGGTGTCCCGAGCGACTACTCCGTGACTGTTCCGTGGCCCCGGGAAATGTTTCCGATTTGCTCCATCTTGTAAGATTTAGCCCTCATAATTCACGGCATCAGAGCGTGAGCCAGCCCGAAGCCACTCTCACAAATGCTCCATAGACTAACCAACTAACCACTCTGTATTTGCCTGCAGATTTAGACAATGGCACCATTTATTGCTGATCTTGAGGAATTGATGCTGAACGTTCTTGGTCCAATTGAATCGACTGTTTTAGTCTAGATAGTTGTGTTACTTTGAGATTTTGTTAAGAAAATGGGTATTCCCATCAGACCTACAGGGTTAGTTAAACAGCGAATTTTCATCAAGAGTTTATTTGGGATAATCATTGAACTTAAATTTATGGTAAAATAAAAACAAATTAAAAATAAATTAAAATAAATTAAAATAAATTAAATGCTTATGTTAAAAAACACCAATATGGATAATTTGTTATTCTGTGCTGTTAACAAACTAAATGATACATTTTTGGGGGGTTTGTCATTCTTGGAGATGTCTTTGAGATAGTCTTTGGTGCTTAACTAATATTTTAGTTAAAGGAACCAGAATGTGAAGTAGTGGAAACCTTGGAAGACAGTTTTCTTAACGGTTTGGGTTGCATCCCAAAAGTATTTTGATTATGTAATGTAACCTATCACATTCACATTCATTTTATGTTTTTAGCAATTACATTATTAAACTTGTGTTGGTTCTCTGTCAAACCAGGCAGACATGATAATTTCCTTTGAAGCTTAACACATTTGGAATTATTTGGTAAAAAAATTAAAAGCTTTAAGTGAAATTAAATTTGCAATTTTTGTCAGAAGACAGATGCCTGCTTGAGACAAATTAATCATTTGTTTTAACAAAAGACCAGGGAATTCGGTTCCTGATAACTCTGTAGAACCTGTCTGACTCAGATAGGAGATAAAAATGTTCACAATTTGAAATTGTATTTTGTTTTGGACCACATTATGACAGCAATAGAATAAATATTTTCAGATTTTAAGAATCTTTGTGGTGAACTTGATGGATATTATCTGCAACAACAAATTAACAGCTGCTTTTTCCTCAGAGTGTAATTGTTGGGGGGGTCAGCCAGTGGGTTGCCTAAGTACTTGTCAAATAGATTGATTAACATGATAGAAAAAAACAACAACTCTAATGTGTGCTGTTTAAATAATATTAATTTGTCACAGGAGGCAAATAAGAAGTTATGGACTTAAAATATTAGGAGTCCTGGTCGATCATGGTGAAGAAACACAAGATAATAGATCATTATGTTGATTGGATGTGAGTAATAGCTGTTAATCAGTTTTGTGGAAGCTAGAAGCTGGTACAGATTCTAATTAACTTGGTCTTTCTTCATGTAAACATATCATACCTAATTTAATATGCTTCATCATATGAAGTTCATTAATCATTCATAATTTTTTTAATGTAATTCTTTGCGAAGGACCAAAGGAGTCAGCTTTGGTCAAAGGTGTTTCTTTAGGAAATGTTGAGTAGTATACTAGCATCAAGATTTGCTACACGCTGACTTGGTTGATGCATGTCATCCAATCCAAATTCCGTGGATCGATGCTCATGAGGTCAATCACTGGATTGTCTGGGGGAGGGTCATAAAAAATAATACACATATTTGAGGAGGGTCATGAAAAAAAATGGACATTTCATAATAAAATGTAAAGTGCTTTTGCATCTTTATGATCGAGGGAAGGTCATGAAAACGATGTACAAGGACATGGGGAGGGTCATCCCAAAAAATGACAAGCATCAGGGGAGGGTCATTATTTTCAGTACATTGGTGCATGAAAAACCTCTGACCCACCCACCTCCGTAGTAAATGACCGGTCCCTAACTGGAATAGAATGATGGAATATTCCATCTTCAGAAAGGGGTCCTTCACTTTCGGATAGTGAAGGAAACATGTGAACGCTGAATGTTTTTCATAACTGGACAGTAGCATGAAATGACACAGCAATGATTGCAAACATGTTCACGCTTAAGGCACAGAACATCGTCTCCAGAGGGAACTTGGAATGCAGTTTGAATGCACACAGATTATTGAATGATGACATATTAATATTGTCGTCATTATCATTATTGATTAATAGTTATAACTGAACATTGAGTACTTTCATGCTTTGACTACACAATCGATGGACTATAAATGCACAAAAAAGCATTGACCGAATAATGCGATTAGGTTATGTCTTCAGTATGCATGACCCAGTTCAAACTCAATTGTCTGAAAACCAAGACTTGACATGTTATTGTGTAACCAGTAACTCATTTAGATATATCCTCCATAAATCAATATCTCCCTCAATTTGAGAGTAATCCTAATTACTAAGCATTATCTACGCATTTGTCACCAACACTGACTATCTCTTAATTCCATGGCTTTAAAACCAACAGTTAATTCACCAGTAAATGACTAGTGAAAGAATATGTCATGCATAAATTTGCATATCATTACCAAGACAAAAGGGTTATGCGTAATACAGAGAGCACTACCCATTGCAAAAGAAGAATGACAAAAGATAAAAGGTGGCTGCACATGGAGGTCCTGTCACAAGAACAACAACGAGGAGCGAGACCATGTTGACAGTCCCATTGATTCACCGCTATCTCGTTGCTAAAAGAAAACAATTTAACGTGCGATATTGATTCGGCTCCGTAATGTAAACACAGTGGAAAGAAGGGGATCTGTTGACACTTGGACTCCCAGTAAGGGCAATTGGTCTTGTAATCGGATTCTGCAAAAAGATCTTTCTCAAAAAGTCGACTGATAGGGGTCTGTCTACTTTGAATTATGGTGATCAATTCCATCTTTTCGTTTTGTAAAACTTCCCAATGACCTTTTACCTCCTGGAACTTCCAGGTAAGACAACGGCCTGGCGCCATGGGACAATGGATGGATAATTGTGCAGCTCTTGGTCATTGTGCCTGCACATGGTGCCGTGTTTGATGTTTCGTTTGATGTGCTTCGATTGGTTGTCAAACAAGCCCAATTTTATGAATATGGGAGAGCAAATTCTAGGAATGTTTCTATTTCTTTGAATTGAATGGCAAGTCATCTGTACAAGCATTGTATTCTGGCAATGAAGTTGTCCTTCACGATGTAATGGGTGGTACATGGTTGGTGGCCACTTACTCTCATCACTAAACATTATTCAGCTCGGCAATTCAAATCGTCTGATCCAACAAATGATAAAGGGAGATAACCTAATAGGACTGAATTGCTGACATGCTCAAAGTCAGTTGTCTGTTCAAGTACAAACAAGGGATCACAAATTTTCTAGTCATGTATATCTTGATAAATGTGATGATCTTTGGCCTAAAGTTTGGTCAAAACATTCCTGCAGAAATAACTTAAGATATTCAGATCGAACAGTGATGAATGAATGTGAATAAATAAATAAATACATTTCTGTGATGATGATGATGATGATGATGATGATGATAATAGCAATAAAACTCTTTTCCTATTCATAAGAAATCTCTGTTAAATGCAGAGTCCATTGTGTGATACGGATGATATCATGAGCAAGTTAACTTCTTTGAGTGGCATTTAGAAGTGGAATGGTAACTAAGACAAAATTGTTATGGATGAGCAACTTCTTTATTACAATTGGGCGACGTTTCGGTGTAGATTCTAACACCTTTATCAAGCAAATGATGTACAAACTAGGTATGAGCATGATATATATACATAACAAGTGTATATATATACATATACATGAGCAAGTGTTTATAAATCCATATCAAATAGTGATGATAACAGTGAGCGTATCCTGCCCAACCGATGACACCTTCACAAACACATGCAAACTTCAGAAATCTCAACTAAATACAGAGTCCATGGTACAATCACAACTACATCATGTGTTCATAAATCACTATAAAATAGTGATGACAAAGATAAGCATATCCTTCCCAACCAGTGCCCCACAAATGCAGTAGACCTTAATTACATAAATTCACATAGACATATTTCTATCCACGAGTGAAATTAAAGATGACAGCTAAGCCATTCTTATAATTACCCTAACGTTACGCCACAAGCTTCAAGGAGGGTTCTAGATTAAGATACTATAGCCCAAAACATCAAAGACTCAGGACCTTTCTTAATATCTAATACGGTATGGAGAGTTATTAATATTTGATGATGCTATGAAGTGCTCAAGTTTTTGTAAAATATTCGCTGGAAATGACAAGAATACAAAACAGGCGCCATCTCTTTTCTTCACATTCTGGTCATGCTGAATGCTCTCCATCCTCTATTGTGCAATTTGCCAGCCCCCAATAACAAGGCCCTGCACTATGTATTATCGCCGAAAATTAATAAAATGTACACAAAGTTCAATGGAGGTTACTGTCACTTTAATTAAATCAGTGTTCATTGTAAAATGCCTTTGATATACTCAAGATTAGAAATTCTATACTGCTTTAGACCATGTCTCAATTTCTTTCAGCACCAAAATTGCAAATATTGGCTACATACTGTAGCACTGATTACAGTTTCCGTGGCATTTAGTTTGTAATACTCGGGATGAAACATAACTCCCCTCCTGATTAACGAACGCAAAGGGTCCGCGGAAGTGATGGCACTAGTTATAGAAGATACCTATTACTTATGAAGTCATAACGTGATAAATGATCATGTCAGGCATGATGCCACAAAATTTACATGAGACTATAACCATTTCATCTTGTATCATATGTTAAAGGTCATTGCAGAAATGAATTCTCTTTCCTATTTCTAAAACCAATAAGAAGGTAGAAGCAGAGTGAAATTCGAAATTGATGTAATTTAACAGTAGACTTACTTGTATACATCATAGCGGGGGAATCTCCTTGGAGACTGGTTGAGCGTGTGCTCATGAAAGCAGGAAGTTTGGTTAATAAGTAAGAACTATATTGCCTGCAGGAAGGTTATGTTAGAAACGAGAAGTTTCAAATGAAATTGTGTGCATTATGCTTTCTAATATGGCCGACATAATACACAGCTGTGCGGTGTAACAAATGTAGAACCCGCTGGCGATTCTGGGTTAGAATTAATCCCGGTTCGCCCCGATTATGTTTCTGGGTCTGTCAGCACCATACCCGTGCTCAGGGGTGTCACAAAATCGGGTATAGCTAATCTGTCATGGCGTGATAAATATGAAAGAATCGGGTATAGCTAATCTATCCTGGCGTGATAAATATGAAAGAATCGGGTATAGCTAATCTGTCCTGGCATGATAAATATGAAAGAATCGGGTATAGCTAATCTGTCTGTGCATGATAAATATGAAAGAATCGGGTATAGCTAATCTGTCCTGGCATGATAAATATGAAAGAATCGGGTATAGCTAATCTGTCTGTGCACTATAAATATGAAAGAATCGGGTATAGCTAATCTGTCATGGCATGATAAATATGAAAGTTTCGGGTATAACTAATCTGTCATGGCATGATAAATATGAAAGAATCGGGTATAGCTAATCTGTCTGTGCATGATAAATATGAAAGAATCGGGTATAGCTAATCTGTCATGGCATGATAAATATAAATGAATCGGGTATAGCTAATCTGTCTGTGCATGATAAATATGAAAGAATCGAGTATAGCTAATCTGTCATGGCATGATAAATATGAAAGAATTGGGTATAGCTAATCTGTCATGGCATGATAAATATGAAAGTTTCGGGTATAGCTCATCTGTGCATGATAAATATGAAAGAATCGGGTATAGCTAATCTGTGCATGATAAATATGAAAGTTTCGGGTATAGCTAATCTTTGCATGATAAATATCAAAGAATCGGGTATAGCTAATCTGTGCATGATAAATATGAAAGAATCGGGTATAGCTAATCTTTGCATGATAAATATGAAAGAATCAGGTATAGCTTATCTGTCATGGCATGATAAATATGAAAGAATGGGGTAAAGCTTATCTGTGCATGATAAATATGAAAGAATCGGGTATAGCTAATCTGTGCATGATAAATATGAAAGAATTGGGTATAGCTAATCTGTGCATGATAAATATGAAAGAATCGGGTATAGCTAATCTGTCATGGCATGATAAATATGAAAGAATCGGGTATAGCTAATCTGTGAATGATAAATACGAAAGAATTGAGTATAGCTAATCTGTGCATGATAAATATGAAAGAATCGAGTATAGCTAATCTGTGAATGATAAATACGAAAGAATTGAGTATAGCTAATCTGTGAATGATAAATACGAAAGAATCGAGTATAGCTAATCTGTGCATGATAAATATGAAAGAATCGGCTGATCTTTAACTTCTCTTGAGTGGGATACATCTACCTTAAAATAATCGAGGCCATACATCTTTAGTAGACCACTGACAAGAAAAAAGTCGACATATTGGGTAATGTTTCATTGAACCGCAAGTAAGTTACTAATGATTTGTGTGTCTGCCATATCCGGATGTCGTGTAAGCAATTCATTGACAACCATGAAAACTGAGCAGTGACACACGCAAGGGAAGCGGTGGTCTTAAACATAAGATTGTTAGAGGAGGTTGAGCTAAATCACTTAAGTTTGGATGCTAAATAATTCAAATTATTGCCACACAAACTGATTACTTCACGCAAAACATTTATGGCAAACTTGGATTCTGTTTTCATGTATGCTCCAAGGATTTCTCTCAGTATCTTGTGGAAATTACGGGTTAGACATGGTTTTCGAAGTGTCAATAGAATGCTACTCACCGCTGTTTGTATCCCGGCTAAATTGTCATTTAGATCAAATATTAGTCTTGATATGTAGTTTCCTTCTTGCATATATAGAAATCCATGGTATGTATCCACTGAAAACAGACAGAAAACATTCATCAGTGACAATATTCAAATTAGAGGTGTGAAGTCGGGAAGAACCCAAAATTGCTGGCAGCCATGTATACTGTAGAAGACAGGAGTGGGCGAAGGGAAAGAATTATTGATTTTGAAATTGTTTCGCTTTGAAAGTTTATCTTTGTTCTCTGTTGTGAAGTAGGTGCCATTAAATTTAACTGAGCTTGAATCAGGAGCTCTATTTAATGAGAGTGATTTTTTAAACCAGGATTTGACAGTGATACAATGGTCCTTGTGTGAAGATGTATTGGATACTAAACCGGTATTCAGAATACATTTGGGGAAAATACCTTATGAGTTTGGAAAGCCAAATATCCTCGGACAAGACACCTCTGATAATCTTCCTTATTGAATAAGAAGATAATTTGATGCTTGATTTGTATAAAGGTATTTTTGTCCTATTTTCTCATATTTATCGTTAGTTTGTTCGTTTGATCTTATTTGGGAGTTGTCAAATTGGATAGGCCCAGACAAAAATCCCTAATTGTCTGAGACGCGAGTGATCGGCCGTCATTACGCGTATTGGATCACTGTGCGATGGCTCTTCCAAGACTCAACAACAGCAAAGTGTCAATTAGTTCCCACAGGGGCTTTTTGGTATAGGCTGTGTCCATGCCACTAAACTGGCACTCTTTGATATATCCCGAATCTGCGCCACTGAAAGGGCACTTTGGGTATGCACCTAGTCCACAGTACTGAATGGGCGATTAGTTGTATTGTTCGTGTGGTCAGATGTGCAAAAAGTCAATGACAATTTGTGGCGGGTCACTTTGCCGTTGACACCTCGGTGTTCGTTCAGTGTGTATGTATAGTGGGCCCATTATGGTAAACTGGTTTGGATCAACACAACTCAATTTTAACGTTGGATCCTCGATATTCGATTGGATCATTTCAGAAAACCCTGGAACTTTCAGCTGGGAAAATAATCTGAAATAACAATGTTAACTAAAGTTTTTTCCTCGCCTTTGAGTTTCGCAAACTCTCCGTGGCAGCAGGGTGGTACGCAAATATTGAATTTGACCAAGTGGTTCTGTCGATTCAGGCAAATAAAGTTTAGTAAATTTTTCTACAAAATTTGAGTTCTAATTAAAGGGTCCTGGTTGATCGTGGAGAGCCCTCAAACCCACTTAATCACATACAGCACAAAAAATTTGAATAGGCACAGCACAGCACACTTAACTCAATCAATTGGTGGTACACCTCTTGCTACTAGCCTAATACGAGTTTTATGTGCAAGCGCCCTACGGAATTGAACGTTTTGTGCTTCAGCCGAACAGCAGTTCTTCACACACAAACATTGTAGGTCAGATTGTTATGATCATGTGCAAAACACTGGGAGGGCAATAAAATGATTCTGTTTCATTGGCATCTTTAGTAATAAAAATAATAACAGCATTTGGATCACGCATCTAAGTTTAAGTCACAATTATTGTTATCTCACTTTCATTGAATGAATGTATTGGTTCAAATTTGAAATTTAGTGACTAGTTAAGTATACTATACTAGTTAGGTATAAGAAACATGAAACATATGTATATATATTCCCTGTTAAAACCTAAAAGGGCTCTTAAAAGAAGAATATAATAGTACCAGTACAATTTAATCGGTAAATCATCATGTCTAGTGTTTTTTATCTCAAATTTCAAATTTGTATTGACCAAGTTTAATTGGTATGATCTGGTCATTTCCCTGAATTCTCTGAAAGGATACGAAGTATTTTTTGTCTGCAGAAGACAAACACGTTTTTATTGTAAATGTAGGGATTGTGTATGCGCCGGTGACGTGCTTCATTCCGATTCGCTTTACAGACGGGGTATATAAATTAGCATCGATTTTAAAAGCTTGTTCAGGGGGGTCACCTTATACATGGGGTTGCTTTATAAACGGCGATATACAGTGATATACGGTATTTAAGTAAGTGGAACAACATTAATGTACATGTACATTTGCTTGTTTCAAAAGCAATTAACCTGAACTGATCTTCCATGGATTTTAGTTTTAGCTTTGCCATCTTTGTCATGTCAAGTTCTATTAAATGCTGATATTCACACTGGGTGTCTATGACACTGTGTCAGAATAGAGTGCTTTTTTGAAATCTGACATTTTTGCCATTAGTAGTGGGGGGTTTGTTAGCATTGTCACATGTGTATGGAGGTGATGTATAGTCGATGAAAGTAGGCCATTGAGTGCAGGAATGAATAGACACCATATGAATCGGATTCAAGTCGACTGTCATGTGACCTCTGACTTGTGTCAGATGCTGTCATCAGTCAGCGCACCTTCATACAACAGCGATGTCAAACTGTGCAGTGCTCGGTTAACGTGTTATAATTTTCACTGACACATCTTCATTGATTCCCTTGGTCACGAGTCCGAACCTTTGATCACGGCGGCACGACAGGGAAATTACGACAATATCGCGAAGTTTGGCGTAGCCATTTCTCCACTGCCACCAACTTGGGAACATATTGTCTTTGTACAAATTTCATTATGATTGAATTAAATGACATGAGTCATTTGTTTTCTGAATTAGTGCAAAAAAAAATCTCTATCGGTTTGGGATGCAAGGCCTTGATCTGTCTGCTGGTCGTCAAATGGCCTGCAGCGAACTTGTCACAGTCAGTCCCTGTCACGCCGGCCCTCCTCCAGCTACAAAGACTCATCCCTGTCCAGGCAGCAAATCCACAGGACATGGTGCAGTTTTCCAGCTTTGTGATGGTGGCATTTGCAAATCATTTGGATTAAGGACAGTGGTCCATTGCTTAGAGTGGACAAAAACCATTAGGTGGTGTGAACTTGCAAATTGACAGATTGTTTGGAATATTTGTTGTAATCTCACTGATCACAGGGACCGGATTATCTCAGCATTTCATCCTAATTTCCTCACAAAGTCATAAAGGATTCCTACACTGTGGTATCATGCGACGAGCAGTTTTTTTCTTTTCAGTATTACTCACAATTTGTGCCAATTACTCAAATTTAGTTCATTACCATACTCTAAGCCAGGGTCTCAACAATCGAGATTTGTAAGTTTGACAAAAAAAGAACCCCAAAGGCTAAAGGTGACAGTTCTTTTTCTGGATTTCTTTTATCTCCGCCTGTTGGGTGCAAATGAAGAAGCTTTGTACCTGGCAACAATGACACTTAAACTAACAGATTGTTAAAGAGAGATGGGACAAGAATGCCTTCAGAAACAGCGGAAGCAGTCTGAGCCTTTTATTTGGAATACTAATTCTGCATAAATCTTTGCATTTTTCAAATAAAATAACTTTGAGATTCTTGAATACTGAAATTGCCACGTCCATGCACAATACATGTAGTGAGGATGAGATGTTTGTGTAGAGCCAGTTCAGATAATATTGGAAAAATCCTCAAAGTAAAAATATCAACAAGATGGATGCCAGTGATGGGATGTGCATGTTGGCTCTCTCTCTCTCTCCTCCCCCCCCCCCTTTTTTAATTTTTTTTTTAACATGGAATACGGTACGTATGTCAAGCTGAGAGAGAAGTTGTCGATAGATTTTGTTGGAGCCACTCTGTAAGTGACGCTCCTGGAGCTTCGTTAGAAGCTGATTCATCAATCGCGAAGGATGTACACAACTAATGATGGTCGAAAAGTCTCGTTTCCTTATCTACCAACATTGATTTTTGCACTGGGTCTCTGAGACATGTCAAATTATTTATGACTCTCACCTGTCCTAGGAGTCATTAGTGTTGAAACAATGTCTCAGGCTGTAAATTACCTACAAATGACAAATATGTCTGGACACTGGAAAAATAATGTTAAAGGCTACAACATCATTATAAATTTCATTTTATCATATTTCTTATGCAACCTAATGACTGTTGTTAATCTTGCAAACAGATGTTTTCCGTCAAAGTACGGGCAAGCAGTCAACTTTCTCACTTTTGAAAGAAATTGAATCCCTTTTTCTCATTCAGGCTAATTTTTTGTGGTCATAAATGTGACATTATTTTTCTCCATAGTGATTTGTTGTGGCTTTTGACCAACTGATTTTTCCCCCAATAATATCGCTCATATGAAAAATGCAAAGTATGATTAATTGTATTGGATATTATGAAATTGTGATCAAGATGTTTGGATAATTCAGCTGTTTCTCCTCATTTTAGCTCAGTACAAAGGGATGTCCTCACTCCATGAATCAAGTATTTCCCGTCAATGGGTCATGCACACCATCCAAATTGACTTTCATTTTGAAGATAATTACAAATTTCTGAAACGGCTCTAGTATTAGTTGAGCGTCCACCCTGTATTGTGCTGACTGACCCAAACAGCTGTAGCGAGACCCACTTTGTCACTGTTATGGTTGTCTGAAATCAGGGGACACGACCCTCGTCACCCACCAAGATTGAATTAAATATGGCCATATCGCCAGTCCAGAATATCTATCCCCCTTCCCGCATGACTGAATCAAGGAAGGCCTAAAGAAGAATCTAATCATATCATGCATAATTAATGAGAAGAAAATAATTATAACCAAACAGTGAGATTTGTAGCTATGGAACAATGGTACCGTGGGACTAGTGGTGACCCCTGGTGAGGAAGACCGGAACCTGCCATGCTCATGTCGTCTTGTATTTGCAGAAATCAGTGACAGATTCGGAGAGCTTATTACTGTCACTGAGACATATTTTGTCATAATCATATAGAAGATGAATGAGCCTCACAAAGACTGTTTCAACAGCACTGGAGTCGCCCATCTGTCCAGAATATTGAAAATGCTTGGAGGAAAAAAATGATCTGGTGTTTGGCATTAGTGAGTCATTTCAGGATGTTTTCAGGATGCTGATATAATAAATTGTTATACATTTATAGAGACAATTAAGATGAGTAGTTGCAGTTAATACACTTAACCAAAAAACGTCAGCGTTCATGAAGAGTTTTGGGGATAATGTTTTTAAAGTGAAGTCTGGGTTTGTTTAAATGTGAACATTAAAATATTTCATGATCCCTAACTTATTTTGTGAAGTATAGAGTTACTTACTTTTGTGTTATGTTGTAAGTTTGTGACATGAAATAATCAATTGGGGAAAAAATGTTTTTCTGAAATAACTTGATTGTCTCTTTATGATTTTGTGACTCTTTATGTGAAACCTCACCATCTTAATTCTGAATGGAATTGTTCAGTGTTTGAGAAAACTAAATGTTTGATAGACCTGGAATGGCTGAATCATTGTTAACAGGGGACCAAACCGGTGTGATTTGTTGGCAGTGAGAGACATGGCGGCACTCTTTATATCCCATGGTTGATGTTCAATACGGGCTATTGTATATGCAGTGGCCTACAGTCATGGAGGACGCTTCTTAAGGGAGTTTAACAACCCCGTCATCCATAGATGATATGGTCCAATTTTCTTTTAAGGCGAAATGGATTCTTTTAGGGAAGAGTGGAATGCTGTGAAATCAGTTTAGTTTTTGAGGGTTCTTTGCCTCCTGGAATGTGGGAGAATCATAAACGAAAATGTTTGCGAATTGTGAATGGAAATTTTGAGAATCAGAAATGAAAATGTTTGAGAATCATCTATGAAGATGTTTGAGGATGTGTGGGATACCGTATATGCAGATAAATATATTCTTTCATTTGAGATTTAAAAAAAAATAAATGCATATGTGAATGGACAGAACACAGTGGTAGAAACTAACAGTTTTAGTCCACTCGTCCTTATAATGATAATGTATAGTAAAACCCATAAAAAAGGCAAATTTCTACAAGTCCTTAAGATACCTTCACTATTGGGCATTTTTGTAAGGACCACAGGACTAGTGCCAATTTCTAACGCTGGGACAAATGAGAATTTAATATAAGCAATTAGAGCTCTCTACAAGAATTATTTTTTTTATGATTTAGTGATTGGTTAGGAGGTGGAGTGAAAATATGTCTGATATGTTAAATATTGGTGTATACAGCTTAGTAATGAATAAGTGTAGGCCAAAACAACCAGACATGAGGTGTTATCTGTTATTTGACACCTGTGACACAACAGCCACAACTGACAGACCGACACAATTGCCTATACCTGGTAACCAGACACCGGTTGCTATCTCTCATTTGACACCTGTGACAAAACAGACAGGCTGGCCTTTTCCTGGAAACCAGACATGAGGTGTTATCTGTTATTTGACACCTGTGACACAACAGACAGGCAGAGAGATTGACCTATACCTGGTAACCAGAATCAAGGTTGTTGTCTACCATTTGACACCTGTGACACAACAGACAGGCAGAGAGATTGACCTATACCTGGTAACCAGAATCAAGGTTGTTGTCTACCATTTGACACCTGTGACACAACAACTGACGTGCAGGCAGACTGGCCTATACCTGGTCTTTGTCAAGTAAAACTATAGGCATCAATATTACATTAGTACAACGTCTTTGACTAACAGTGACATGCACCAAGATGCATCGTGGGATGCACACAAAAACTTGTGTCAAAAGTTATTGTTCTTTCGGCATGAAATATTTATCATTGTTCTCAGTGAACCTGGTTTTTTGTGTCTTTGGAGACATCTTTACACATAGTGTGTTGAACTATTTCAGTTTAGATGAATAGAGTTCACACGAATTCAATAAAGCTGTCACAGAAACTAATCTCAAGTGTTCAGAGCTCAATCTATTGCCACGGTTGTTTCATGGTGTTGCAGGTGCACTTGGCCGAATAACAAATTGTTTAGAAATGCATAGAATTCTGAAAAATATTTATTTATAGACAATTACTATAAGAAAGCTCGTGCCAATTAAGAAACACTTTTCAGAATGTTTGCTTTGCGCTGAAACTTCTCTTGATGCTGTTATGCTTTAATAAAATGTTTTTTTGTTTATTTGTTTTTCATTCAAGATGTCAGCAATGTACATTAAAGTTTTAGTGGGTGTGTAGGTGCATGTCACAATAGTATTTTCATCCGACATGGAAATGTTAAACTGCTCCCTTTGAAAATCATATACTTCTCATATACTACTGAAAATAAGTTCAAGAATACCTGACTTTTTAACTATAGTCCTATTGGTGAGTGAGAATGGTTTTACACTGCTTTTAGCAATATTCCAGAAATATCACGATGGCGAACACCAGAAATTGGCTTCACACATTGCACCCATGTGGGGAATCAAACCCGGGTCTTCGGCGTGACAAGTGAAGGCTTTAACCACTCGGCTACCCCAATGCCCCTATAGTGATATGAAACAATTGGGTGTTCTTAAACTTCTCTAAAATATGAAGAGTTTAATGTATCAGTTTCACCTCATTAGAAGATGGCATCGTTTGAGGCAACTCATTTCTCAGCTATTCCAGGAGCCACATGTTGGATAACTTTTGCCCAATCCCGTTGACCATATATATGTATGTCAATAAAATATGTTTAAAACAAAACAAACAAATGCAACAAATATGATAGCTGTGAAGTCTGATGCAAATTATTAATTCGATCTCCTCTTTTGTATGTTTCAAATGACCAAGAGGAAACACTGTAAGTTAAGGAATCTGAAATGCAGAGAGTCATAGCTTGTATCTATTCCAGTCCTGAAGCTCGGTATTACAGTTAAGGTTTCAAATGAAAACAAGACTTATGTGTCCTCTTAAGACAATTATCAGTGATACTGAAGCTCTGTTGTAATGTCTTAAGTACTAGATCAAGAGTAAGAAAGAGCAATCTGCAGTGATTTTATCACCTTTCATTTTCTATCAAATGTCAAATAGGCCACATACTTGTCACACTCTTGTTTTCTGAGTTAAAGTCGCCTAAGATTTATGGTTTTAAAACCCTATAGTTTCAAATGTTAGAGATAATTGCCTTTGAATCATGCAATATTGTCTAGAATAGAACCTAAGATAGTGCCTGTCGTCTTGTTATAACATCTTCAAACCCTATCAAACATCATTATCTGGTCGGTCAACATCGTGATGTAGATAATAGATAGATCGCTCCCTTGATCTTTACCTCATTTTGTTGTGCATGCCGAAACTCAAAGTGGAGTGTGAGTCAGTATTGGGAGGTATAACTTCGCTAGCGGATAACCGTTAAAAAATGAGTAATTGAATAAAGTCAATGGCGAGCTGTCGTCTTTAATCACTGGTAACAGGTCGTATTCAGGCCGTCTCGCTTTGTCTCAGCGTTGTGAGAACCACCAGAAAATTGTCCCTCTTTGCTGGTTTGGGATTAACTTCAAAGCACCGAGAGACATTTTTTCGAGACTTCTGGGTAGGCAGGGGTGGAGTGAAGCATGAGGCAGTGGTCTCCCTGTTGTCAGTGACTGATATATGCTCCAGAAATTATTTACGGCTTGAAATCCACTGATCCACTCCAACAAGCTGGTTTTTTTTGGTTGATGCTGCACTAAGCAATATTCCAGCTATATCACGACGGTCTGTAAATAATCGAGTCTGGACCTGACAATCCTGTGATCGATATCATGAGCATCGTTCCATGTAATTGGGATGCAATGTAATACAATCAGTCAAGTCACTAAGCCTGACTACCAGATCCATTTAGTCACCTCTTACAACAAGCCTGGTTTCTGGAGATGTGTGTTCTTACCCAGAATCCCACGGGTTTCCTCTCCAGCATGTTGGGATGGAATAAGGTTGCATCAGAATTTGTTTATGTTACTAGAGTTTTCTCAATAAACAAGACAAAAGAAGGGAGCCTGTTTATTCAAGACGAGCTAAATAGAATTTTGGAATAGGTATAAATAGATACAAGTTGGAAAGAAAGTGAAGATTTGTGCCAATGTGAATTAAATCTTCCTTTGAAATGGTTTGACCATGAATTACTTTGCCAGAAACTACCACAATGATTTGAAAGAAAACAACTGTCACAGCTGTATATTTTTACTCCTTTTCATGTTCATACCTTCAGTTTTTAGGATTTCAGGTGAGAATAGGACCCCAGTAATCTCTATTTATCATAAGAGGTGACTAAATGCAACCCGTGAAGATCCGGGGTAGAATAGGTTTTCAGCAACCCATAGAGCAATCATAAGAGGCCACTATGTTTGAAGTAAAGGGCGACTAACGGGATTGGGTGGTCAGGCTCGCTGACTTGGTTGATGCATGTCATCTTACCCAATTGCGTAGATCGATGCTCTTGATTTCAATCACTGGATTGTCTGGTCCAGACTTGATTACTTACAGACTGCCATCATATAGCTGGAATATTGCTGAGTGAGGCGTTAAACAACAAACAAACGAAAGCAGTGGATGCTCTTTTTTTGGTTTGTCTGGTCCAGATTAAATTTTTCCAACAGGCTTCTGCCATAAAGCAGGAATATTGCTGAGTGCAGTGTTGAACAACATGCAAACAATGTTTCCAGGTACTGACACCGGTTCTAAACTGAGAAGTTCTATACATTGATTATAAAGTGTCAGCTTCCATTAAATGCAGTTCAATAAGGCACACACATGTTTCATCATGCGAGTCAATTTTGCTGAAAATCTGGCAACATTTTTTGAGAATTAATGTTTAATGATGCACTTTGGAGCGCTAAAAGCGAAGAGAGGTAGGTTCCCTTGGGAATGCCCATGAGTGGTCTCAGCATGTCAAAACACAAAAGACACAAGTAACAATCCACTTTAAATTCAATGTGTACCTATTTCTTTGTCCATCTATAAATTAATAAATATCATTTACTTTGCAAACATGGGGACATGGGTGTCTCAGTTGATTGAAGTGCTGCAATTTGTTTTGCACAGTTGCGTTCTTGAGGCAAGCTAGAAATCTGTGATGGGTTTGAATCTCAGATTTGTTATCAGCACCGCAGCCGTGCTAGTGGGTTGCCCCAACGTGGTAAACGTCTTGCATCACTTCTGGCTTTCCTCCCAATCAAGCTCACATGTCATCATATAACTGAATACTGTTTGAAACGGTGTTAAAGCCACTTATTCAATGTAACCATGTTTGTTTGTTTTTTAACGCTGCACTCAGCAATATTCCAGTGGTCTGAAATAATCCAGTCTGGACCAAACAATCAAGTGATTGAAATCATAAACATCGATCTACGGAGTTGGGATACAATGACATGCTTCAACCAAGTCAGCAAGCCCGACCAGCCAATGCCGTTAGTCGCCTCTTACGGCAAGCATAGTCTCCTTTTACGGCAAACATGCGTTGCTGAGAAAGTATTTTAACCCGAATCTACACAGGTCCACTGTAGCCATGCGTCAAAGAGAATATTTTTCATGAAGTAAGGGAAAGTAAATATAAAATGTCAACGCCAGAGAATGACTAGTCTCTGATTGGACGTCCACCGAATGAGGTTCGATTATGCGTAAAACGCGAGAATAGCGATGAGAAATATATTAATGGATCGCTGAAAATCAGTGATGACACCAGGTGTTCAAGAAAAGGGTAGCGCCGGGAGGAAATGATAAGGTGGACATTAAATGACATTACTGGTTGATGGTATTCTTGGACTGGTTCGGTGGCCATTATTGTACTGCAATGGAAGTCAGTTATGATGCTGATCTTGATGTTTAATAGGATCCAGTCTCCACACAAGTCTTACTCTGATCACCACAGCCTTACTGTACCTGTTCATAAAGAACTTGGGTACAATTTGGAGTTCTTTCCAAAGCATTATCCAACTACATTTTACTGCCATTCTTCACTGATTTGGGGCCCACATTTCATGAAATGACAAAATCTGCAATCCATTGAATTTCAACCCCAAGTTGTAGCGCACAAAGGTCATATGAGATGAGTTGAGGCGGCTATAATTGCTGTGTCTTGGAGGATAATGTAATTCCGAGGTTCAGTTTTATCCAGAGAGACATTAATGCAATCTTTAGGGTGTTGTAAATTACATAATCAATTTCATAAAAGCATTGGTTAGCATTAGTTATGCACTGTTTTGCCCCGTGCCATAACATTATTTTAATCTATATTCATTCATAGGATTTACTTTTGTTAGAAACTGCGAATGATTTTAATGAAAAACATAAAACATGTGTTTATTAAGCAATAAAACTTTACTTCATTTATTAGTTATTTTGTGAGTATAAATTTCATTGATTATAAACAGAGGAATAAAGTGATGTGATATCTTCGATGGTATCGGCAGCATCAACTTAACATTTAAATCGGCAAAGAACTGTCAAGCAATTCTTGATGTATATTTCGTAATGAGCAGTTTATCAGCATCAGCAGCAAGAGTCAGATTGGGTTACACATATTCAACTTCATAAGAAAATTCATGAGAGAGTGTTAGCATGTTTTTACACTGCTTTTCGCAATATTCCCGCAATATCATGGTAGGGGACACCAGAAATGGGCTTCACACTTTGAACCCTTGAGGGGATTCGACAAGCGACCACAAGGTTACCCCACTCATTACTGTGAAGAGAAGCCAAAGGTTACAAGTAGTGAAACTATTACTGTATTCGACGTAATAAGCGCCCAGGGCGCTCTCAAAATTAGAATACTATGCAAAAAATCAGAGTTAAAAGATCGTAGATTTCGTGGTTTATGCTGACTGCCTGAAATGTTTATATAAGACAGATATATTTTTCCAGGACTTAAATGCCCATAATTAAGGGTACATATAACACACGAGTGCGTATTATACACGAATAAATAAGTCTTGTGTACATTGATCAATCGGAAGGGGTGCTAATTGAGATTGTTCACTAGCCAATATATTAGCAAATATCGACGTGGGCGCTTATTAGAGCGGGGCGCTTATTACGTCGAATACGGTATGCCACATGTTATCAGTCTACGACGAGTCTAGTGAAAAGTATTCTGGGTGTCTTTGTCTTAGCACTGAGTTGATCTTTACTCCGGTACTTTGACCTAGACTTACGACAGTCGTACCCGTTTTGTACAATGGCACCCTGGTCTAGTAAGGTGAGTGAGTGAGTGAGTACTGTTTTATGCCACTTTTAGCAATATTCAAGCTATTGCACGGCAGGGGACACTAGAAATGGGCTTCACACATTGTACCCATGTGGGAAATCGAACCTGGGTCTTCAGCGTTAAGAGTGAACGCTTTAACCACTAAGCTACCCCACAGCCCCTAAGATCAGCTGATGGTCCGTGTACTGAGACTAAATCAAACTGATAATTATGAAAATTTTGGCACAGTCTGTATCTTTTTTTGCTACTTATTTAGTCAATATGAATGATATTTAGTAAACAACATTGAGGAAGTCATCAGTTACTTGGAAAAATAGGGTGATGAATTAGTCTTGTCGTTTCGCATTCACTCGTCATGCCGAAGGCGTGGGTTCGATTCTCTACATGGGTACAATGTGTGAAGTCCATTTTTGGTGTCCCTTGCTGGAAAAATCCTGGAATATTGCTGGAATATTGCTGGAATATCCTCACAGTAAACATGGCCACCAGGCAATACCATCTCTCAGTCACTGACACAGGATCCCCACACACAGCTTTCAACAGTGGCCGATCCAGCAAGTACCTTATGTCCAGTGAACAGGGAAAGTCAACACTTTCGGCCTGATGTCCTGACCTCTGACCTATGCCACCTCTCATTCGCTGGTATTCAACACTTACAGCAAACACGATAAACCATGTTTGTCATCCTGTCTGGAAATGACAGGGATTTCAAGGTACATACCGCATAAAAAAAATTAATACGCTGTCAAAGAGACAGCAAATCCTGCGTGAAAACAACTTTTATGCGCCTTTGCTCAAAGAAACTTTGCCAATAATCTCAGGCATTGGGTCCATAATGCAGTGCAGGAAGTGAGAGACTTGCCTTTACATCTTTTTGTAGATACGTCACCTCAGAATGTGCTTATGTTTGCCAGATTAAGCTTCATTAGGTTCTTTCTTACTGGCGCTTTGATGTCGCTGTGGCAACCCAGCTTATTAAGAAAATGGAGGTTTTAAGTGAGATAAGAGTAAAAGAGAGGTGCTACATCCAAGTTCTTAGACAGGTGACTCGACCTGAGATTAGTGGGTTGCTGTATTCCACGAGTGTAATTCTGGGTCAGATTTTAGTGTCAAGGGTCACTTTTTGATCATCGAAGGTCACGTTTTGATCACTGCTGTAGACCCCTTTTGTCTTTGCTTGATGTGCCCGAAATGCTACTTGCTACAAATTGGTTGTGATCCCTCTCTAGACAGTCTTTCAATTGTTCCGGAGAGAAAAAAACCCACTTCAAACGAATTGAAGGATCCATTACTGTTCCACTGAATCAAACTCTATGAAAGTAATCAAGTCAGTTTGTTGTTCTATGATTATAGTACCATCTTGATTTGGGGGATCATAACATTACGTATCTGTGATGGAGGATTGGGTCACTGTAGGTTCAGATGGAGTAGGTTTAGACTTTGGAAATACGTTTTTAATGTAATTGGCTCACATTCAAGATAAGTGCTTGCAGCGATATCTTGACAGCATTGAAATAGTGGAAATGTATGGGGCTACTCCTAAATATTTTTGCTCAGCATGCTTAAAGTAAATAAATGTCATGTCGTGTGATGTTTCTTTTCAAATTATGTGTTTATTTTATGCCAGATGTGCTCAGTTGTGGACTTGTCTGCTGTTCCCTTCCAAATGATCAATTTGAATTTAAACCAGATGGGAAGCCACACTCTGTCATTTTGAATGCATTATTTCAAATTTCTCGTTTTCACACTTTAAAAAGCTTGGATATCACGCATCACACGAACTTTATCAACATTGTCTTCTGCTCAGTCAATTCATCTTGTGAGCTACATACGACACTGGTGGCCATCTTGAAACGATTTACATGGAGAGCCAAGCAGTGTCACAAAAACAAACTGAGAATTTTATTCTTGGTGTCACTTATCATCTATTTACAAAAACAACGTTGACACATTGGGAGATATCGTGTGTCTCGCACTACAGCTGCATGCACTTCCAACCCCTTGTTTGGTTAGATCCCCAAAATAACTAATCTTTAATATGGTGCATTTTTCCTCACGGATTGAATCAATTCCTTTTGAACAGGCGTGCAATGTACTTATGACAAAATTTGTGTTAATTGTTAAAAAGATGACACAAATGTTTTTTCCATTGAATGTCAATTAGTATTTTACTTCTAGTTTCTGCTCAGTAATGTTCGTCATACCTTTTGTTTAAGGCAGGGGTGTGAAAAGTCAATGCTCAACTTGCGTGACACGTTACGTGAGATCACTGGACGAACAAAAATTCGGCTTCAGTTGTCCGCAGAAAACCTTAAAATTTGGCAGATCTTTACTCAATTTTGATGAAATTTGTAACAATTACTAAATATAGATTTAAAAAAGTGGCCATCCTGAATATGGCTGTTTTTTTCGATCTTAGTGTAACACAGTTGTTTTATCTTGGCCAAATTATGATTATTTTCTGTGGAAAAGGTTCGGTTTTTACATAGCCCTGTAAAAATTGGCACCATGATGACGTACCACATATTTTTTGGGGGTGGTCTTTTCTAAATTTTGGAGTCATGATTTTCTTTGCACTAATACACTTAATTCTTACTATTTGATATTGATAAGTGTTATTTTCGAATTTTCGTCTCATTTAATTCTGAATGTTTGTGGATTTGGTTTTTTTTAAACATCTAGCGGAGCAGCGATTAGTATTTAAAAAGAATAATATAATTACTCAGTGTGTATTTAGATTTCCTTAGCGAATTTATTGAAATTCAGTTTCATTTAATTCTAAAAGTTTATTGATATGTTATATTTTAAACATCTGGTGGAGAAGGGAGTAAGTATTTAAAAAAAATGTTGTAAATACTCTGTATTTAAATTTCCTTTGCGTCAAATACGGAGGAATTATGCATGATGTAAATCTCTGTAATTATTGAAGTCAAGTAATGGTGTTTCTGATACTACATTTTCATACAGGCTTGGAAGGCCTTGAATTTTAGGGTCTCACTGGAAAAGCCTTCATTTTTAGTGTCAACCTTGAAAATCACCAAAATAGCTTGAAAAGCCTTGAATTTGTACTCAATAAAAAATTATTTTTTAATAAAAGTAAAAAAATCATGGATTAAATGATTTTATTTGTTGGTTGATAAAATATAAAATCTTGATGGAGAATTTGTGTTCATACTGCTTTATAGGTCTAACAACTAATATATAGTAAGCTGGATTTTAAGAAATATTGACAGACTAAGGCTTATGACCCAACGAAAAAAAGCCTTGAAAATGACCATTGTTTGAAAAGCCTTAAAAAGGCCTTGAATCTGTATGAACCTTCTCATGAAGCAACCATTTGAGAAGCAGAATCTGAAAGGCTTGGCCAGCCCATGGACATGATGTTTAAATAATGTGTTTTACTAACAAAATACTGAACGTTTTAGTCAAGTAACCAACTTAGGAAATATTTATTGGTTTGAAGATTTCTGATGTGTTAAGCATTGCTCTGATTCTGTTTGACAGCCTTGCCCATTAATCTAATATACAGGATGTATGAACTATTGAAATACATTACCGGATCACATTTGCCCTGTGTGTAGACTTGGAGGTGACATCAGTTTAGGCTGTGTCCCTTCTTCACACGATCTCTAAACCGCTGCTCTAAATTGTGCTTAGTTGTCCAAGACATCCTTGTGACATTTTTTGACATTCATCCTCGACCGACCACCATCATCATTGAGATATCGGCCCAAAATTTGATTATATGACATCTTCATCAGCAGATAGGAAATTACCGACATGGCGATCTGTTCGCGGTTTTCCTCTGAGATTTGGATCGAGACTGATGACTTCTCTTTCTCTAATGAATATCATTTAAGGAACGGAAGGCAAATTCTTCAGATCCTGTAAATGTGACTATAATCCATTGTCTCCCATGTATTAATTTATGTGTCACAAAATTCTTTGAAAAGTTGACAGATTATAATTACAAAGGCTGAAGGGGGGGCAACATGAGCCGGCTTTAGTCGACCTAATGTAGCAACTTCAAGCTGACTTCCTTTCTAATGGATACATATGGTGGGCATATGAATTACAATAGGAAATACAATATGACAGTAGGGTGGCCTCGGTACAATGCAAATGATTTGTAATCAATGACAGCTGTCAATCAAACGTTTCACTTGTTCGCTGGGTTCATTCAGATGGTAATGTTGTTCCTCTAGCCAAACGTTGCCACGCTAATTTAATTAATCAGATTCATATACTACTCAAAATGTGTTAAGGATCACACATTTTTTACTTAAGATGACTATGTTGGTCCTTAGCAAATGTTGAGTAGCATGTGTCATTGTAGTTGGTCTCACTGCATCTTGCCGATATTTTTCTAAAAATTAAGTTTGTGCAAAACTATTACATCTTATAAAGGCCCAAACAAGGGATATTTTTGTAAAATATTTGATACAGGTGGTATGAAGGGTTAAACGAGACATTACACGGCATAAAATATACCAAGGAATATTTAGTTCTGGATATTTCATTGATCATTCTCAGAATTGAACCCAAATGTATTTTGAGCGCTTTGAAACATGGCTTAAAGATCTTTTGTGTTGTATTATTCATCAAAATATATTCATGTCTAATGCACATTCTAGTTGTGTCTTTGATCTGTAAATTAGCTATGTGAGAGGGTCAAAATAAACAACACTGGTACATGGTTCAACCTCTGTAGAATTATTCACCTTCTGAACAGACAGTTCATGATCATGAGGCTTGAAACAGTATTGCAGAGAAAGATTATGCCCCATCACCATTGATAGAACATAATTGTTTTGTCTTGGCAAATAGCAATGCACACTTCCCAAAGTCTGCGTACAGTGCACCATGACCTAATTTAACCTTTTCTCCAATTTTAGGCCCTTTGTGAAAAAGTAGCACTGTTTGCTGAACAGTTATCGGCAAGTTGACTATTTCCAACCCTTTCAATTTGGTCCCTCATCTGTCCTTCTCATTTCCGTCATAATTGATTTGTTTGTTCTTCAAGACATGGGTGTGTGATGCTCTTCGATTTAATCTTTAACTGATGAAAAAACCTAGTCGGGTGGGGAAGAGGGAAGAGATAATGAAGCGTATTCGCCAATGTCACAGTTTTCTTTGTTTATCACAAGGCGGCCATTTTTACGCCCAAGGGAAACGACTCCCACCTTCCAGTTCTTCGTTTTCAAATTACGCCCTGTTCCTCGACCCCTGCTACCTTTTAATTAATGAATTTAATTGACCTTTAATTAACATGTCTCTGGTAAGGTTTCATGAAGATTGAATGTCATGGGCAATAAATTCTATTTTCCTGATGACTACTTCTAAATTTCGGAAGTGGTGATGTTTTCCTAATGAATATTTTAAAATGAATACATTCACCCTTAGAAATTTCAACTGTCAATTTCGCCACTCTGGCAACTATTTGTCTCGCAAGTTCCTGTGACCCGAGTTGCAGAGCAGGGACAAAAGTCCACACCTTTCAATCCTAAATTTATGTCAACTCTTTGTAATGACAAGTTCCGGACTCAAATATCTGAAGTAGTAATTTTGGCGAATTAAGAGGTGTCAAAACTGGAAGATGGCTGCGATTAGTTGTGGAACAATCAGTATTTCCTGGAGCTGTCCCCCTGGGCCTCTACCAGAGCAAGATGGCGTTGGACTCTGATTGAATAAAATGGTTCAGTTTCAGATACTTGGAGCCACAGTTTCAGATAAAATAGTTGGGGTAATCGTCCACTAGGGTTAAGGTATTGTGAAGAATTTGATACATTACATTACGAGATACACTATCGGGAATGTGTATCGGTGAAACTATTGCGTAGGGTCAATCAGCCAAGCTAATAACCATGTGAGTCATGTTTTTAAGTACCTTCAGTGCCATTGAAATTTAAAGTGTACCATTTAAGAAATGTTTAACACTTGATAAGGGAGTTCACATTTCACCTCCTAAATTCCAATAAATCAAGTTTGGAGATTCACTTGTTTGTGATAAATTTTAACAAATGACAGGTACATGACATTTAACTGAAAGTTTGAAGTTCATGTTTGATTTAAGACAGACTTTTGAAATCTATTTAATTTGATTTTGTTGTTATTGTAATTTAACTGGCAATCAATACGTTTCACAGCAGGCGTTTCCTGGAAAGAATCTGTCAACTTCTTTTACCGCAAACACGGAATATACTATACGACATCCTCTAAACAAACACTAAATCAAGTTGAAGTATCTTCAAATTGCAGATTGAAAGAAAATGTTTTATTCCCTTTTAAATTCAGAGAAAAGTTTAATGCTTTATAGGACATGGGACCAGAATCTTTTGTTCACAAACAACTCAAGTAACATAATTCCTGCCTCCAAACTCAGTGAGTGTTTGTGTAATATCCTGCTTTTATTACTATTTCAATAAGAGGGAATATCTCCCCACCCATCTCCTTAGTGTATAAGACAGGACTGAATTAAAACAGTCGTAATCAATACAACTGTGAGGAATAAGGACAGACATTACCTATAAGTGCTCAATTCAGGAGAACAAGCATATAAGAAAATAACAGACGATAATATGGATCGTATCAGGTATGGAACCAGAACCAGTATAAAGGTTATAGGAGTTGTGTGTATTGAGGGCTTTTGCACTGACTGAACTCAGTTGTATCAATAATTGAGACAATAGGTCTTATTGACTAGAAACCCATGCAATAGGTCTGTTTACTGCTAGTTGTCATCTTGTCTGGACAGACGTCTGAAGCAGGTATCATTGAATTGATACAAACTTAATCATTTGCAGCATTATTAGACTGACTTTAAAGAATCTGTCAAAGCTTAGTTGTTATTTATAAGTAACTATTTTTATATTTTATGATTTAGACAAAATGGAGTTTGAACAACAGTTAGAAAAAGACTGGAACAGAATTTAAGTCTTAAAACTATGTACATTGTAGATATAGCATGATTAATAATGATAAAACTAGTTCAAAAGTAGGTTGGACATTTTTGCAAATAAACTCATTCGATTGCTGTTTTAAATGTTCCATGTTTGAAATGATATGGGAATAAAATATGAATCGATGTTGGAATAAATATTAATCGATACAGGTAAATGGAATCGAATCGTCTGAGAATATTCTCGATGCACCGTTGTATTGGGGAATTGTGACATCCCTGCTTTCAAGCAAATAACTTGATTGAAGATAAATAATACTGCTTAATAGCAAAAAACAAATTTACCAATGCCAGAAGATTCATATTTACCAATGCCAACACCCCTTTGACAATTGTTCTAATTCTGTCTTGGAGTGCTGGTATGGATATCTGATGAGGTCTGGGGGACATAACTGCTTAGTACTGCTCTCCTCACCACTTATTCCATAGAAATGATGACTTTTAATATGACTTTGGATAAATCTGGGTAAATTGACTATCTTATCAGACAAATATTGACAGCTGGTGGGGAAATAGCATCTATTAGAAGCCTCATCTTGCACCAAGTTTACTTACATATAGAAAGGATGCATTATGGGAGTGAGAGACGGATTCGCGATATGACAAAGATGATCACAGCGCTATCCATTTACAGTCTTCCTTGCATATTGACTAGTTCTATTTAGTCTACATTAAATATTGATGAATTCATTGCAGCTTTGAGAAGGCAACCCTAGTTATAAAGTTTGAAACTTTAGTAATCAGTACTTTATCTGTTCACAAAGTGTTGCAAAGAACGGGTTGATCAGAATGTTTGAAGTTTTCTGAAAAATGGGTAGTTTTTTAGCATGGAAATGAATGGGAAAGGATTGTTATGAACATTGTGGGAATAAGCGTTGCAAAGAACTGGATGATCAGAATGTTTCACTTTTTCTAAATATTTCGTAGTTTTTTAACTTTGGAGTGAAAAGGAAGGGACTGTTATTGAACACTTTGGGGGTGTATGTATGCAGGTCACAGTCTGGAATGATCACTGGTTGAACATTATACCAACCTAGTGCAGGTGATGTAAAATTTGTGAGATGAACTCCACTTTCTTTAGATCTCATTGTTAAACATTGTAATGCATGAATTGACTGAACAGAGCAATAAACTTTCAATTTTCATCAAGATCGCTTTTATTTATGGAACAGCGTTAGAGACTTGTGATCTGTCTGGATGTGTCTGACTGGGGGAATTTAGTCGAGTCGAGAGAAAGAGGCAGACATGGCTTTCAACAGTTGACTAGACAGCCAGAAAGCACAACTTATACGGCAGGTTGAATTCTAAGTACCATGGTTTAATTGACCAAAGGTTCTACAACCGATTTTTTTTTGTGTGTGTGAAGGACTTTAAATCAAGCTTATATGCCTGTCAAAAGACCCTCCCCCCTAATGCAAGGATACAGGACACTGAGACGCCAGTCTTATCAGGATTTCGACGGTATTGTTAACTGGGGATAATTTTCACCTTTGTGCCAATTTTAAGCTCAGAATTCACACAGTTACCTGCATAGCTGTTATGGAATCGACAGGTATATCTCACGGAAAGATTTTATCGGGAGAAAAAAGTTTTTGTGGATATTGAATTCTGTAAAAGAATGGTATTAAATCATTTCCGCTTGAGTAGTTTCATTGTTTGTTGGAGATGTAATCAGTCTCCATATATCGAGTTACAACAGCATTGTGAGAACATGTCAAGAAGTTTCAGATCCTCTTGTTGATAAATGTATTTCAAATCAACTTTGCAAAAATTTGAAGTTCTTGTAAATAATTGCTACTCCACTCTTGAAAGTTTAACTTTCAAAATATTCTTCATTGGTCCGTGGCATGCCTCTCAAATGATTAGGCATTGAAAATACTGTTCTTTCACCAAATGAATCTGTCTACCACATAAAACATACTTCTTGCCATGGAAGACTCTCTCATCATAAAATCAGCACTTAATGAACAGAATTGCTTTTGACTTGTACAGTTTGCGTTATTACAGACCTCGACCATATTCTGACTGAAGGACATAATTGCGCCATATTGAGAAATTCTTTTTCTCAAGTATTTGATTCATGCATTGGGCGAGTTGATCCCGTCATCTGTTGAGTTCAATCCCTGAGGTGCCACCCCACTTTGTCTCCAGTCTTGTATTTAGAATAATCAGCCATGCGTCCACGGATGATATCAAAAAGTGACATGAGTGCAAAAAGCCCTGTATGATTAAGTGATTACGAGCACACTGCATTATATAGGTTTCTATTGGCTTGAATTTCTCACTTGACTGTTCAGCAATGCGTAATTTGAAATACGATTTAAACTGCCTAGACTGTGACTGATTAGAGGGGGTTCGGTTGTGAGACAGTGTATTGCTGATGTAGTTAGTCGACGCCATCTTTATGCTTATCATTGGCATTGCCGTTCATTCACGATGTTGAAATTAATGTTTTCATCTCTTGACAAAGGTAGCCCAAATAAGCTGGTAATTGTCTTTATAGTCATACAGTTCAGCGGAAACATCGTAGTTAATATGCTCGACGTGACATGTATATGAAGCCATCATGGCAGAGTGATTACTGTTGCACTTCGTGGTTCATGTTCTTCGCTCCTGTCAGAAGAGTGGCAGTCGTCTAAGGCTCCGCAAGTCGCTGTGCAGATGCAGAGTTGTTTCCCTTAAGCACGCCAGAGACCTGCATTACTTCGGGCTTTCCTCCCACATTAGGCTGACACGCCATGGAACATAGGAACGCGATAGCGTGTATAGGATAATATATTCGTATAGAAAAAGTGTGATTTTTTCTCTCTATGAATATATTATGCTGTACACGCTATCATCGAGTTCCTGTGAGCTGGAACCCTGTTAACAGTGCATTGTATCGAATTAGCTCACTTACTACTGTGGAGAGGGGTGAGTGGGGTGGCCCAGTGGTTAAAGTGTTCGCACTTTACGTGTGAAGTTTGATTCCACATGGGTACAATATGTGAAGCCATTTCTGGTGTTCCTGCTGTGATATGGTGGAATATTGCTAAAAGCAGCGTGTAACCACACTCACTCATTACCGTGAAGAGAATACACGAAAACGTGAAGTGGAAATATGCCACATGTTATCAGTCTGGGACTTTAGCCACAAGTTTAGTGAAAAGTTTTCTGGTATAGTACAATTAGCTGATGGTCCATATATTGAGACTAAAACAAACTGAAAATAATGCAAACGTTTTTGGCACAGCCTGCATCATTGTTCACTTTTTAGTTAGTCAATATTAATGATAATTAGTAAACAATATTGAGGAAATCATCAGTAACTTGGAAAAATGGGGTGATGGATTAGTCTAGTGGTTTGGCGCTTACTCATAATGCTGAAGGCCTGAGTTTGATTCTCTACATGGGAACAATATGTGAAGTCCATTTTTGGTGTCCCCAGCTGTGATATTGCTGGAATATTGCTACAAATGGTGTAAAACCATCCTCACTACTAAAAGAAACAATCTGTTTGATGTATTAAAAATAATTAGTAAGTTTCCTCTTCATTTTAAATGGTTATGCTCCAAAATACTCGCCAATGTTTGTTAAACATTATTGATGGCCAAGCCAGGAAATACCCTTATGATATAGGCCTGTTCCAGCTTAATGTGTGGTACTGTACAAACGGTAACATATGTATTTCCACGTGTGAAGCACTCGTTACTGTTACTCTCCCTTGATAATCCATTATAGTCAATGATCAGATCACAAGAGTTCCTTTGAAGTGTCTGTGAAAAACAGCGTTTATATCACCGGACAACATGTCCCATGGTGTAAACGTTATTTTTGATTTTACTTGTTTGAAGTAGACATTGGACGATAAATCTGACTTTTGATTCATCCCCTCGTGGCCTCAACTTAAACCATCTCGTCTGTGCTACTGGTGATTGCTTTACGGTCATTGAAAATATTCCACATTTAACTCATTGGCCATTGTTAATACTGCTTTTACTGGGAGACAGTTTTACATACGGGAATTTAAGGGGCTGAGACCTAAAAGAGAATTTCAGTAAAATGATAACACATCTAATGTTGTAATTCAATTTAGGTTACATGAGGTAAATTGGGCATATATTTTATTAGAACAATTTTGACATAAATGTATAAAGAAAAATGCATGAGAACTCATATTGAGACCCTAGATCTGTGTACAGACCTTGGAAAATTCATAAATATTATGAATAGAAAAATGTCGTAAATCATGCACTGCAATTGTTCAGTGGTGAAACTACTTCCAATGTTTATTGGGGGGCACGGGTGACCCAGTCGTCTGAAGCGCCGCGATTCGCTGTGCAGAGTTGCGTCCCTTGGGCACGCCAGAAACCTATGATTGTGGGTTCGAATCCCGGTTTGCCCCGATTATGTTTCTAGGTTTGTCAGCACCATACCCGTGCTCGTGGGTTTCACCGAAGTGGTAAACGTCTGAGACCTGCATCACTTGGGGCCTTTCCTCCCACATTAAGCTGACACGCCATGATATAACTGGAATACTGTTAAAGGCGGCACAAAACCCAACTCACTCACTCCAATGTTTATTGACAGTGATACTTACTTTTACAAATGTGATTCATTTTAATATATCCTGCTTGCATTGCCTCCACTGGTGTTCTTGGGGGCCGATACCACAAGCCATATTTTACTGCAAAAGAAGAAAAACAACGTTATCAAAATGATTCAAAAGAACTACACATTGGTTAACTGTGATCATAATAAATTAGGCACCAAAGGAAACTGTGCATGTAATAATATTATGATTTGATAAAAAATATAAGAAATATATAAGTAAGTATATTAAGTAAGTCCATGTTATATGCCTATAAAACAAGGGGGAATAACTCTCCAGCTTGATAATGGTGTAAGAATTATAACGAATCGGCACTTGGCACTATTCTTGTTTCATACAGTCAGGAAAGTCGGCACTATTCATGTTTCACAATTTGTCAGGAAAGTCAGGACTGTTCAAGTTTGAGACCATTCAGGAAAGTTGGCACTATTTATGTTTCACATCTCCTCAGGAAAGTCGGCACTATTCATGTTTTACACAGTCAGGAAAGTCAGCACTATTCATGTTTCACAGTCAGGAAAGTTGGCACTATTCATGTTTCACACATTCAGGAAAGTCAGCAGTATTCATGTTTCACACATTCAGGAAGTTGGCACTATTTATGTTTCACACCTCATCAGGAAAGTTGGCACTATTCATATTTCACACATTTAGGAAAGTTGGCACTATTCATGTTTCACACCTCGTCAGGAAAGTTGGCACTATTTATGTTTCACACCTCATCAGGAAAGTTGGCATTATTCATGTTTCACACCTCATCAGGAAAGTCGGCACTATTCATGTTTCATATAGTCAGGAAAGTTGGCACTATTCATGTTTCACACCTCGTCAGGAAATTTGGCACTATTTATATTTCACATCTCGTCAGGAAAGTCAGCACTATTCATGTTTCACACAGTCAGGAAAGTCAGCACTATTCATGTTTCACACACAGTCAGGAAAGTCGGCACTATTCATGTTTCACGCCTCATCAGGAAAGTTGGCACTATTTATGTTTCACACAGTCAGGAAAATAGGCACTATTCATGTTTCACACCTCATCAGGAAAGTGTGAAATTCCTGTTTGTCCTGATCTCAGTGGGATGGATAAGATCAAACTGGTTTTTATATTTCCTGATGCAACTCACAACAAAAGGCCACAAGTGGGCTGGATGAGCCAGTCAGGATACATTTCAGAAAGGAATGCATAGACATGTGCCTAAATGTACTTTTACGCACGCTGAGATGAAATCCAATCATGCACATTTCACTGCTAATATCACAAATTCTATGGTGAATGATATATCCATATCGCCATTGAAAAGTAGACAAAGAAATCTACACTAATCTTTGAGAGAATTATTTATTCTGGGCGGGCATGGGATATGGAGGAGGCAGGATACGAGTTAAACCTTGGTGATCAATTGTGCCACATTGTATACTGTGTAAACATCCCATCCATGTGCAATACAAGTTTTATACAATGCTCCCAGCTGTCTGCAGTGGAAGGTCCCACCTTGTAAACAGTATTCCATTTTTCTTTACCAAATGAATTCCTTTTTTAATATCAAAACTAATCTTGAATTAAAAAGTTAATGTTTGCTTCGTATTCAGTATGCTTTCACTCTTTCGATTCTTTTTTAAAATTCTGTACATGTCTTTGGAATAGATGAAGAAAACACTTTATGAAATTGGAAATTTGATATTGAGTCTTGTGACTTAATCTTGTTTAATATTGGCATGCTACATGGATTGAGTGAATAGACATCACCGTATGATGGTAAATGAGCTGTGTGATAGTAATAAAAGTCCTGTAATAGCTTGTACATTTTTTTAAATTGAAAATTTATCTGAAATGTTACTCTTAGTCTGTCTTAAGATGAAAGAATTCCTATTTTTTGTCTTAAAATTCTCTAGAGGGAAAGTGAAGTGCTGATAAATCGGAAACTTGTCAGTGTACTTACATAAGAAAAATGTCAATAGTGGTAGGACACAGAAATGCTCCCGTGAAGATCCGGGATAGAGTAGGTCTTCAGCAACCCATGCTTGCCATAAAAGGCAACTATGCTTGTCGTAAGAGGTGACTAACTTGATCAGGAGGTCAGACTCACTGACTTGGGTGATGCATGTCATCGTATCCCAATTGCGTTGATCGATGCTCATGATGTCAATCACTGGATTGTCTTGTCCAGACACGATTATGTACAGACAGCAGTCATATAGCTGGAATATTGCTGAATGCGGCGTTAAACAACAAACAAACATATAGGATGACAACCTCTTGGAGGTAAAATTTTCAGTTCTTTTATGATGTTTGTTAGTGACCATTCCAGTCACGATATTCCAGCGATATCATGGAAGCCTTTAAATAATCCAGTCTGGGTCAGACAAACCGGTGATTGATATTATGAACACTGTTCCATTCTGTCGGGGTACATTCGCAGGCAATCAACCAAGTCACTGATGAAAGCACCGAGATAAGAAGGAAGTCACAAGTTCGTTTTTTTTCAAGACCTGTTGTTCTCATAGTCATAGTTTTAACCACAGAATCATCAATGGCTTATTACAAGCTCAAACACTGGTACTTGATCCAGCTTGCTACCGGATGTGTTGCAGGGCAAAGCAAGTATTGTATGACATTTGATTACAGTAATTTGTATCTATGTACATTTGACGTATACACCACAGGAAGTGATCCCAATTTGTTTGGAACTAGGTAAAAGCTCAGACTGAGAAAATGTTGTTTTAATCTTTCATAAATGCATCATTTATTCAGAGGTACACTTTACCAAAATTAGATTTCCTATGGTTGAAATACCATCAGTGACATTCTTTATGACCCTACCAGTGATTTAACACTTTTCTTATTGTGGTATTCAGCAATCAAAATTAAATCAAAGTTACCTCCCTTTGATGTACAGATGGTTCCTCAGTGCAAAATGTTGTAGCACAATTTGTTTAATGTGTTTTGTAATAAAATGTCATGGCGGAAAAGTTTTATGAATGAAGTAAGCATTCTCAAAGTAAGAACGCAAACATTGTACTGGTTTAATGCATTGGGTTAGATGAGTAAAGAAGAACGCCTAAAGTACAATGTTATGTATCGTCCTCCTGCATTGCCGTTAATTCAACTGACATTTTATAGTCCTTCCTCCCTGCGTTTCATGTATATTGATATGTCTGATGACAGTCTGACATGCATGCCCTGGTATGATGGTGGCAGAGAAGGTCGTCTCCCACACACGTATATAGTTAAGCATTGCGCTTCTTGTTCTTACTGATAATGGAGGGACCGTGACTGAATTGCCGCCTGCCTGTTATGAAGTAATATTATTAGTCAAGCAGTTATCCTTCACATATCTTTCCTGGTTATCCTTTAATGTATTTGCAACTGTCTTGCATAGTATTTTTTCTACTGGTTGCTGTGATGCAGCTGCCAAATTGCTGAACTGCAGTGTTAAACAACACATATTTAAATTTTAATTTAAATTTAAATTTTAACAATGATTTTAATTTTAATGTTAGCAATCATTTTAATTTTAATTTTAATTTTAGCAATCATGCACCACTTGAATGTTTTTGAAGTAAAGATGATGCTTCTAATGACAATTTATTAATTCCAAATTGAAAACACTTAATTTCTTTCCTAATGTTTTCCTGGAACCTCATCTTTTCTTCTTCTTTTTTTTTTATGTTTCAGCTGCATATTGTACATCATTAAACTATTTGCTAGTGATCTTGGTTACAGCAGGAAAGTAGTACCATAGAAGAACCAGGAAAATTTATGTACAAATTTGTAAAAAATATCACTTAAATGGATGGATTGGGCCTTTGTGAATATATTGGAGTTCACTTATTCGTATATAAGATGGATTTATTATTTTAGCAATTTGTTTATTGTGTTACACCTTAAACATGCAGGAACAGCCCATAAGAGCTTTCATTTACTCAGCAGACTGTGTCTGAGTGGGGTATTCATGTTAAAACTGCAACATAGTATCTCAATAGGCTAGCACTATAAAACCAGCAATAGTCCTGACTAGAACAAGCAACAACGCATACGCGTGCGTGCATGCACATCGCTATATAAGTGCAATAATCTTGAACGCGCCGTTAAATCCCATTTCTCCTCTACTCAACATACAAGTGGTGAAATTTTATTTTTTTTAACTATCCCTTTTTTTCTTTTGAATATCATGGTTCTTGGCCATGAGGTCTTTGATGCCAAATAATGGAGTACATTTAACATGTTATATTCAAGTATAACAAAAGTATCTACTTTCAGTGTCTACTTCATGGACTGCCTCCGTGGTCTAGTGGTAGAGCATCCGCCTGGTGAGCGGAAGGTCCGGGGTTCAATCCCCGGCTGCGTCATACAAAAATAGGTTAAAAAATGGTACTTCTTGTCACCCAGTCTGGTGCTCGGCATTAAGAGACTAAAACGTGGACTGGTCGGCTCGGAGTCAGTATACTGTGTCTGAGTGGGGTATTCATGTGAAACTGTGGCATGGTATCTCAGTGGGCTAGCACTTTTTATATTGGCATCAATCCGGACTAGTACAAGCAGCCACATACACACACGTGCATGCTCGTTGCTATATAAGCGCAATATTCTTAGACGCGACATAAACCCCATTTCACCTCTCCTCTTCTTCACATCCACCACTTGTATGCCACCTAACTCAACAACTGCAAATGGAACTTGCCTAGGGTGATCTAGAATCTTAATCAGTTCATTAAGGTATAATCTTTCTGCACAGTACTTCTGTCTCTACTACCAGCATGGGGGATACATGAATATTTAAACATATTTCCTGCTGTCTCTTGATACCTAGAGAGCCATCAAGGTCAGTTAGTCTCTCTGAGGAATTCTCACTTTATCATTTTGTCGTCAACTCCCCGTTAGGACCAAATAATTATTTCTGACAGATTTCAGGACAGACAAATTCTCAAACGCTTGATTACCCTGGCTGTTCATAGTCGTGGTAGCGCAATTAATACAAGAATTATACAACTTCAATGAGGATGTGTTCTTTAGACGTTCACACCTTTGAACACATGTCAAATCAAATATTTTTTTCCAGTCATTGCATGTTGTAAAAAAAAATCAGCTTTATGACGAAAATCACCAGTTTTGCCACCAGGATGTTTTCATATTGAAATTTGGGCCAATCTTAGTAAACTTCCGAAAGGCGTTCAAGAAATTTATTCAGCCATATATCAAATGATGAAAAAGGTATTCATTCACACTCATTCTTCTATTCAGGGTGTATTCGTTTCTCATTATCGTTAATTACGAAATGCTGTCGGAGATGGCAAAATCAAGCAGATTTATTTCTTTTTGCGGACTGAAGCATAAGGAATTAGCATGTTGAACAATAGGAGAAATATTGAATCCGAATTTATAGCTCTTTCAGAGAATTACAGCAATTTCAGATGTCTTTTTTCCGTCTGTTCGCGTCTTTGTTGCACTTTAATATGTCTGTGTTGGAAATGCCATGATTACGTTGTCCTTTGACACGGCCAATCACAGTTGCCGATACAAGCCTCCTTTCAACTTGTTACTTTCCCGTTTCTAACTGGCCGTATTGTAATGGTAATGCACCATGGCGCGATGCACTTGGAGGAATATTTAGATATGGTCTTAATGCTGTTGAATCATCGCTGTCTGCACACCTGGATTTCCCACAGTTCTCTCGGCTTAATATACCATACTTGTGATTGGACAATGAGTCAACACCTTATACAATTTCAGCCAATGTCTACTTGTGAAACAGGAGCCTATTATATCATCATCCCAGCCTCAATACTGGAGCAAGCATGACCTACCTGGGCGTTTATTCTCTGTCTGGGAACTTGGATGATTAAAGGATACTTTCATAGTATGTAAAAAGACATGTCAGGAATCTCTTTGCAGAAATTAATGTTTACCTGTATGTGGTATTGTTCTGATGTTGAAGTATATTGTATTTGAGGAAAGGTATTTCAGTAAAGCCAGGCAAATTAATTGTGACTACATTTTTGGGTTTTTAAATATTTTCATAAAAGGTGTAAAAACTAGGATAAGTGGGTAGTTGACTTGTTTGGGGTATCATAGCAACCATGACATGAACATAACAGTTTTTTGTTATTTCTGTCAAGTCCTGCTTGACAATGGTGTCAGGATTTATACGAAAAGGTGGCTCTGTAGTGTATTAAATAAGTTGTTAACAACAAAATTTTGTCTACTTTGTCATCGGTACTTCTAAATGGCCTATCAAACACATAAAATTGAATAGTTTAAGTAAATACATCTAATTTTTCTGATATAAAATTGCAACTGAGATCAGTCGTTGATACCTAGTTTTCATTAATTGGAAATTCAAATTTTGAAATCTTACCTACTTATTAAATATTATGTTATTTAATAATCACATGTAATGTAGATAAAAGCGCCACTGATGAATCGCTGTCGAGTGTTGATGATACCATATGTGCGTGAATGGAGAAGCATATCCTGCCCCACGGTGGCACCCGTCACGTACGATAAATTTGCAAGATTTCTTTATCCTACATATGCAGACATTTTCTCAAAATGACCATAACCCAACATTTGTTGAAAGAAAGTTTCCGACATAGTGTCTATTAAATTATGAATAAGTAGATCACAAACTAAAACTTAAATATAAAGTCTTATTGGAGAGAAAGTCCAACTTGCGTTAGCTTAAATTTCTACCGCTCGGCTGCAAAGAAAAAGATTTAGTAAAATAAGGTATCATACTATGTGTTCTATATAATTTGATAATAAGTGGCCAATGCTTTAAAACGTACAATTGTTTCTTGGAAATGAACTCAACATTTTTTTGGCATGCACACAACATATTTTTTTTTGAGGGGGGGAGGGGAATGTCATTTTTGTGTTGGTGGGGATTAAAACCCATATTTTTTGTGTGTATTTTTTTGGTGTATTTTCTGGTCCCCAACAATTAGCATGTATAAATGTACATTGCTGATAGTATTAATTGTAAATATGTACTGCTCACAAGAAGTTGAAGAACACCCAATTCTTTCATTTTATTTTAATTAATCTGTCATCCATGACAGACTACAGAAATATGACAAAATTGGTGTTCTTTAACTTCTGTTGAGGAGGATATTTCTGACTGAAGTGTACTATTCGTCGTCCCTTGTCAAATGTCTACTGATGTTATTGTGTCTCCTTGCAATATTTTTCACGCTGTGACCATTTGACAACCAGCAATACATTTTAGAAAAAATATCTTGATATTATTTTGTGAAATATAATTTTGTTGTACATAGTTTTTAGCACACATTTTAATAGTAAAAAGTAACATTTTCATTTTTTTCATCTGTTGAATTATCATTAAGGTCAAATCCATTTTCGTTTGAATGTCAGTTCATTTATTTGAATCTATCACAAAATGGAAGGGGAAACTATAATTCAAATGTATAAAAAAAATATGTTAAGATTAATGTAAGGACTTTATTATGGTTTGAGAATTTATATTGAAAACCATTTCAGTTAATTTACATCCGCAATGTATTAGGTGTCCATTCTTCAGCTCATTGTACATTAAGAACGAGAATATCTCAGAGCGTAATATGAGTGACATCTGTAAATTATGTTTTGCCTCTCCGACTTGCTCCCTGGCTAATAACTCAATTACTGGCTGTTTTGACATACACATGACAGAAAATGACAAGAAATATTTCCAGACTTTCATCAAATCAAGCATTGTTATGGTGTCGCTCACTGGTCACATAACAAAATAATGTGCTAGTTTCAGAAAAAAATCCCAGAAATGCATTGGACACGCAAAATAAAAATTTCTTATCCACGTCCAATATCCTGTTAAGCAGGAATTTTGCCCTCTCTTAGACAAGTTCATCCCGGATAGAGGCTGAATTGACTTAGCTGAGAATATTCTCCTCAAAGTGGGATATGGGGAAAAAATGAGAAATTTTAATGTAACTTTCCTTAATATTGTGTTTTGAAACTGTAAACAAGACACTTTTTTGTTATTTGAAATTAAAAGTTAAAATGGATGATTGTTGTTTAAATCTTGTTTAAGATGGGTTTTTTATGATTTTAAAACTTGATCCAGAAGTCAGTTATTGAATTAAGAAAAATAAATACCAGATATTAAATTATAACAGACATTACACAAGATGTAAATTTTGTTACGACCTCTAACCTACCCCCTTCTCTCTTAGCAGAAGGAACTACACAGCACTCATGCACAGTGAAGGCAATTAGATCTACTGGTTTCAGATAGGTACTTTGCGTTTAGAGATGTACTTTGTGTGACTTGCAAGCCACTTTAGTAAATAGTCATGTATTATATTGATGGTCAGTGGTCAGGGAGAACTGTGAATGCCATCACAAGATGTCAACATCTCAGCAATTGCTCATCCTTGATGGGTAATTGAGTTTGAATATTTGCCCAAAAGGATAGAAGGCCCAACAAGTAAATTGTGGAGAGTGGTAGAGGAGACTTGTTCCGAAACAGCCAGCAGTAATTTGACGAGAGAAAGTGCCTCTTCAAACACTGAGACATTTGCGTACACATTTATTGAAAGAGAACTGTCCCAAACAAAACATAATGTTGGATGGATGGAACCCAACCTCCAAGTGCACATACACAGAGTAGAATTAACAATTAGAGCATCTGATGCTCAATTTTGTAAAATATTAGTTGTCTGTTTCAATAAGCTCCAATTATTACAGAAGTGGATGTTTGAAGTTTGATGAAACAATTACTTCATCACCAAGTCCAGATTGGCCAAAATGGTCAAATTTCCTTCATTTTGCTCTGAGAGTCTTGGGGCATGACACGAGGGGTCAAACGATTTGAGGGACAGAGAGCAAGTCCCAACTTTGAGGTCACTCTCAGATTGAACAAGTTCAATCCTGGAAAGGAATGCTGATTATGAAATAACAAGTCTTGTGTTATTCTTGGTTAACAGGAGTTCAATTTCATTGCCACAGGTTCATGATTAGGAGAGGATTTTTCTAAAACTTAATCAGTCCCTGATCAGATTTTGAATCATGGCGGCATAATCAAAGTGAAAGATGGCCACTGACGGTCACACTTTAAACGCAGTTGTGATCAAGTGATTGACAGGGCACCCTTGTGGTAGCAAACTCACACCTCAATTTAATGTAAGGAAGAACTTGAACATCAAAGTCATAAATGCAAAATGACCTTCTTACAGGGATTAGTAAAATAGTGCAGTAGGTATGTGTTTTTTCGACACCATGCAGAAATTGGTGCAGTTTTTTGTCGCAGACTGAAACAGCGTTATAATGAAGGCGGGGCGTAGAGACTATATTCAATCGCACTTGGTCAATATGTGAGTCAGAGAGGGTGTAATGGAAGCATATTAAGTGTAATTTTTGACAGATCAAGTGAAAGAGTCGGTTGTGAGGTCAATAGTATCATTTGCTAATTTCAAAACGGGATAGAAGGGAGTCAGACAGATAGCAGAAAAACCATTTGAGATCTATAACATGTCGCGTGAATCAGCGTTTTTGTATGACAGGTCATGTGTAGTGTTTGGAGGGCCTGTTGAATGCTGTGTATCTTACAGAGTGGTTCAACACCGTTTCTCCCTTGGCATTCACCCTCTTGGGCTTTTAGAATATTGGACATGCGTCCATCTTTTCAAATTTTGATTTGATAGAATAAATTTTTCAAAAACTTGGTTTGTAAAGTGGTTCTGTGGCTTTAATTTTCTTGAGAGGTGGTTAGTTTTCATTGGCCATCCAAACAGCATTTGGAGTCCAAAAATTGATGAAGTAAAATGTTTTTTTGTTGACTTAAATTTAATAATCAATGATTTGGGATATTTAGGAATATTTTTTTCGGCTTTAATTTTGTAAATTAAAGAATTTTAACTTGATAATGATGTTCTTAATCTATTCTTTGCCTAATGTTTTTCTACTTTAAAAATGAAAATGAGAATGCATCGGCATAATGATATTTAGATAGTCTGGGAGTTGCTAAACAGCAAAATATGATTAATAAACATGATTTCTCAGAAGACTATGGTAACAAAGTGATAGTCTATAATGAAAAATATGGTGAAAAAAGATTTAGCATTTGGAAATAAAAATCAAGTTATATTACCATGATAATAGTATCTTTCATTATTATAAGAATGAAGAATTCTAAATATCAGTCTTCCATACACACCCTGAAACAAATATACCCAATACAGCCCATGCATTTCTATTATATTAAGCAAGTCTAGATTACTGTAGTATCTGAAAATGAAGAAAGTCTCTGAGTTCTTTTTTATTATATTTTATAACTATAATTTAACAACTGTTTTTTTTCTGTAAAATAGTTCATTTCAGAAACTAATTGTTAGTCTAGGTAAATATCTATTTGTATAATATATTTTTTAAACACCTGATATATGGAATAATATTATAACAGTATTCCCTCTTTGTCATGATATATATGACAAGAAATTAAAACTGTTTGTCATCTAAAATCAACATGATATCTTTGATATCATATTTTCTATATTAACAATGTGCATACTTGTAGAGTTTATAGAGGGTGAGACTTTTTAGGTTAAAGGAAAACGGTCTTGATTTAAATCACTGCCTGTTCGCCCTCCACTTGGTGAGCTATTCAACAGGGCATGTTCTCGTCAATATGACAGTTTCACAAACATGTCTTTTCCTGATGAACTAGTGGGCTTTTTTAATTGTATGCTTCATTATCCCAAGTCAACGCATGCCAGCACACGTTCCCTGTCAGTGTACACAGCTTATGAATTCATTTGGTAATTGCCGATTTTTTCAACATAAATTGAATCTGCAAGAAAGCCCCTCGGCCGTGTGCTGTTCTTACTTTTGTCAGAATTTCAGTCTATGTTTAGATTTCATTTCCTTGTTGCTCTGAATATAGACTCTGAGTTGATAACAGAGACTGTTTCCAAATCCTTACCTTCATTTGTAGTGTGGGTTTTCAATCTATGTTAATATCTGTGACTGTTTTTATAAAGAGTGCATGTTATCATAAATCAATGCTTTTTGTGAATATATGGAAAACAAAATATGCATATTTATGCTGAGACCTTGAATGTAATCATAATTGAAAATCGACATGACATTCGATATGCAGAAGTTAATTCTGAATCATTCATTCAAACTCTGTGCCACACCCAAGCCTTTCTGACAGCATACAACATCTTTGTTATAGCTTTCTTTTGTCATGTGCGTTTTAGATTGGCTGATGAAAAACCGTCACCTACGCAGCAATTGCAAACTGCTTTCGTGTTACACATTTCTAAATGTTGTATGATGATATCTTTTGTATGTTTCTTTCTATTTTAATATTATTTCCACTAAATCTTACTATCCTCCATTTCATCAAAGTGGTTAATGTCAGATCTACATCACTTTGGGCTTTCCTCCCACAGTGAGTTGACATGCTATAATATAACTGGAATACTGTTCAATGCAGCGTTTTATCCAACTCACTCACTAACTTCTATCCCCTGCCCCAGGCAATGCAGCTTTTAAAGGTATCTCAGTGATTATCATTGCTTTTGTCTGTGAATACAAGAAACTCAGGCTGGAGTGGGTTCTTTCCTCCGAAGTTCGGTGTGTGAAAAGTCGTACTAAAATATGCTATTTGAAGGGGGCATGGCATAAATGCCAATGTCTGATTGGGATTTTAAATTTTCCGAACTGTGGAGATACTGGGTAGAAAAGGTCCCCAGTAACTTATGTCGTAAGAGACGACTTAATGGATCGGGTGGTCAGGTTCATTGACTTGCATGATTGTGTGTCATCATACCCTTACAGTTGAGGCACAGTGCTTATTATATCAATCATGGTTGTCTGGTCCAGACTCGATTATTTACAGGCTGGCTTCATATAGCTGGAATATACCTGAATAGGGTGTTAAACAACAAACACATTTTCTCAGTCCTGTGTGACATCCAACCAAGGAAGAAGACACGCAACATTTGCAAGCATAATCGACCCATGAAGATCTGGGTTAGAATAGGTCTTCAGCAACCCATGCTTGCTGTAAAAGGCAACTATGTTTGTCGTAAGTAGCCATTATGTTTGAAGTAAAGGGCGACTAACGAGACCGGGTGGCCAGGCTCGCTGACTTAGTTGATAATGCATGTCATCGTATCCCATTTGCATGGATCGATGCTCATGATGTCAATCACTGGTTTGTCTGGTCCAGACTTGATTATTTACAGACCACTGTCATATAGCTGGAATATTGCTGAGTGAGGCATTAAACAACAAACAAGCACAAGCATAATCACTGTACCCTAATCATTTGATTGCACATACTTCAAGAAGGCCAGGCAAGTCATTACTCACATGTGGGAAGGGAAGTACGACTTTTGTCCAAATGCCCTACCAGTTTTGTAAACCCACACTTCAGCCTACACATGCATCTTCTTGCTTCTAAATTCCCCCAAGTTTAACGTTTGAGGCTTGTGATTGATCAGCTGACTATTTCCCCGAGTTAGATGGATTCTCCCTTCGAAGTTGCTATAGATTCTGCCATTTGATGGAGATCAAATTAGCGCGTTTGACCTTATTCAACACAGGTGGAAAGATGTAGAGTCTCGCTCATTAATTTAGCCTTGTTTTCAACAAGATAACAATATGGAGAAGTGTCCACGGTGGGAGATTTACAACCATCAGTGTTTTCAGTAGTGTGCCTTTATACGGCAGCTGATGGATATACTGGTAGTTGCCATTACATTTTGCTCTGGCATTTTCTTTTTCTCACTGGCATCAGGTTGAAAACCTTCATTGTATTTGTGTTGCATCCCTTGGGCACGCCAGAAACCTATGATTGTGGGTTCGAATCCCGGTTCGCCCCGATTATGTTTCTAGGTTTGTCAGCACCATACCCTTGCTCGTGGGTTTCACCGAAGTGGTAAACGTCTGAGACCTGCATCCCTTTGGGCTTTCCTCCCACATTAAGCTGACACGCTGTGATATAACTGGAATACTGTTAAAAGCGGCGTTAAACCCAACTCACTCACTCACTCACTCATTGTATTTGTATACAGTGTAGTTATGAAACATAGCAACATACATATTCTAAATTTGTAACAAGTGGCACACATGACCAGGATTGCCAAGCACTTTATTTGGTTACAAGGTAGCCTCAAACATTGATATTCAGAATTTCAGAGGGGCGGTGGGGTAGTCCTGTGGTTAAAATGTTCGCTCATCACGCTGAAGGCCCAAATTCAATTCCCCACATGGGTACAATGTGTGAAGCCCATTTCTGGTGTCCAGACTCGATTATTTACAGACCGCCATCATATTGCTGATTGCGGCATAAAACAACAAACCAACCAATCAACTTCTTGTTCCAGAAGGTAAATCATACAATATATAACATCAGTGCCAGAGATTAACCAGTCTTGATTATCTTTATTATAGGGAATGAAAACGAGCACCACAGTTCAGTGAGTGAAATAGATGGTAACAGTTCAGTTTCCTATGTTGGCTGCTTAAATACGTTCAGAATAAGTTATCTTACCTACTGTTACTTGAGAATTGGTTTTGAATTGACATCAAGTCATCTGTGGCCAAGTGTGTTTTTATTCCATACATAAACTATCAAGCAATCTTTTAGGAAGGAGTTTTAGTGTTGGTAAATTTCTTTTGGAAACTTGACATTTTCTAAAGGTTACATGCCATCCCTGTTTAAACTGTTACCAAAGCAGTGAAATATATGCTGTAGGAGTCCTGGTAAAAGCTTCCTCCAGTTTCAAGGGGAGCGGTAGAATTGGGCAGTAAACCGAAGGGGGTGATATTTAGAACTTGTTTGTTTATGTTTTTGTCATGGAAAGTACCTCATAAACATAAGTAATGTATTTTCCAGGCCATGTTCAACTGGGTGTTCTAGGATCTCGGCTTCTTCAGTCATAATTCCTAACATTTTTATGGGTTATTTCGTTGCATTAAAGGGGAAGTGTACACGCAAAAATCACTTTCTTTCTTTTTCTAAACAAAACGCAATTTTAGAATTAATTAGTATCTGTGTTTGAAAATATACACTCATTTCTTTCACAGTGAAAGTAGGAAGCTCACAATAGTGTGAAAATGATATGCCGATATGAGGCCTTCGTTTTTCGAGCTAAACAGGCCTGAGTTATCCCCCTTAGATTATGACGTAATTGGTGCCAATTCAACTGGATCCCTGTCTATTCTCAACGCAAAAGATATCAAGTACCAGTTTTCGGTAAAACAACATGGCCTACGACACACTCCGGCGCAGTGGTGACTCAGCATAACACTATGCTGGCTGGCATCTGAGACGCTAGAATCACACAGCTGTACCTACACCACGTGAAGCGGCTCTAACATAGCATGATGACGTCATAATGTTTATCAATTGGCACCAATGACGTCATATTGCAAGGGGCATAAGCCATGGTGTTTTTGTTGTGGAAAGAGAACACTTGGTAAATGTGAAAAATATAAATCGTTTTAATGCGAAAAATATGTTAATTAATTGTGATATTTTTATATTTTTGTCTATGACACTTCTATGTTAACACTTTTAATGTGGAAAAAGTACAAGAAAAATAGGTTCATTTCCGTGTGAACTTGCCCTTTAACTTGTCACATTGTGTAAGGATTGTCAGATGGTACTGCCTTGACAAACTGATGTTCACGTTTCAACATTTCCGCTTCATTTTGATTCTGTTCAGTTTGCTTTTTGATCAACTTTGTTGTCCCAAAGGATGCTGCACGTTTGCCATGGGCAGATAGAAGAGTTTGTGGGAGCAGGGGCTATAGTTATTTATCAACCGACATGGTACATTAGTTTTCATAATAGCTTCCTTGACATGAGAAAAATTTCCGTCTGGTGTTTCCCTGAAGATTTGAGAGCTTGTCGACTCTGGCATCATGTGCGAAATGGCGTCATTATACGCCTAGTACCATCTGCTTAGAAAGATTGGCCGGCAGTCATTGCTTACCTATGTCTCGTAAGTAATTAATGTCCCTTACATGCACATGAGAGCTCCTTACAACATTGAAAAATAAAGCTTCAATTTCAGCCCTGGCTGCTTGAAACTGTCTTCACTTTGACATGTTAAATACTCAGGTAAGTGTCCTGGCGTAGGGACTTCTGGAGATATTCTTAGAAAAATGTTTGGACATCTTTCATGACAGTTGTCGTTAAAAAAAAAAAATCATGAACAAAATCAATTGAATAACATTGTCATTTGGCATATGGCGTGATATTGGGTTATGTCTTGATTCATGAACCAATGCTATGTTAGCATTCAGGCTGGAACATGGTTTAAATAAATCATCAAGTTAAAGACAAGGCACCCCCTACCCCCAACCAATGAAATAGCTGTGGATCTTTTAGTTAAATACCTTGATGATATTTGGCAGAATCATCACATTATGGAGGATAATGCTTTCAAACATGCAGAATTTGTGGGTAAGAGCCCTTGTTAAAATTGTTGAATAATTCGCAAGGAATTGGACACGGATGGAGAATTGCGAATGAGATTATGACTTTGCAATAAACCCTCACTTTTATGACATTATACGAGTGAGCATTTCGGTGCTTGTGTTTAAGGGACCTCTTAACTTGGCTCTTGTGGCAGTGAATAGGCCCATGTGATTGTCAGCAAACCGACTCAGTATCGGCCATGGTGAAAAAAGGGTTGGGAAAAACTATAACAGACAAAGAACGTCATATCAAAATCTGATTTCAGCTGCACAGAAAGGCCGAATATTCCCAGCATGCTTTGCAGCAAGTGAGTCTGGACATCACACTTATGCAGATTTAACGTGACACTACCCAAAACAGGCTTTCCGTCAGCAATGTCTGAATACATCTACTTTCATTAAGCTTGCTCCTGTATACACAGAGAAAATGTCCAATTTTCCACCATTGATGTACAGTTAAGACACATTGAACATTTTCTGTACAGGCCGAATTAATTTCATTGCTAATCTGTCATAAACATTGCCAGTCACATTTCTGCTAAACTGCATTGTTGACCAATGGCACATCGGAACTGATATTAGATTAAACTTGCTTCAGGATTCAAAAGAATTTTTCAATATTTCAAGGCATTAATTATCTTAAGATCGCTGGTGATTTAAATGACAATTACCAGTAATGTGCCTTTGTCATAGTTTGTGAGTTACGCCAAACATGGAAATTTGCAATGTTATTAGAATAACATTCACATAGGAATGCTCTGTTTTCACTGAATAAATTTGACTAATGTTGAAATTTTGAAAAGATAGAGTTGGAGGGAACATGAGCATTTTCTAATTGTACTAATTTCAAACACAAGAATCGGATAACTAGAAAATAATGCCAAAAGAATTGAGACTAATGAGTGTGCCATTTTGAAAAAAAACAAGTATGTAGATAGCATACATCTACAATATTCCTCGGACTTTGTTCTCTTTAGCTATTATCCCCGACGAATATATGTCATGTAACTATGTATGAATATAAAACATTAAGCACCGACAGAATGTTGAAAAAGTGATCAGTACAAATGCAGATGTTAATTAAATTAGCCAGCAGATTTGATTAACTAACCAGATTGACTGCGAACAGGTTTTGCCTTACACATCCTAAATTGTTAAAAGTAATAAAACTTAACTGAATTTAAAGGTCGTAGCATGTAAAATGAAATTACTTCCAACACTCTGATACTTTTCTTTCTTTTGCGTACAGTAAAATTTCTAATCTAATTTAACATATGCAGGAAATTCAAATTTCTCAGGGTCTTTTCGGTGGTGCTGAGATATCCCTTGGATATATTGTTAGCAAATTTCATAATGATTCTGATTAAAAATCCAAATATCAATAAAGTGATTTATTCATTAAAATTAATTAAAATAACACTGTCTAAAGATACCGGTTTTAGTCAATAATTTGTACTAACGACACATGTCATCAGATGATTAATTACCTGTGATAATTATTATTAGATAATTACCTGGATAATTCCTTTGTATTCTGGACATAGGCATAGAAGATGCATTGTACATGACGGCTGCCGGAAACTATAGCAACTTGATATGAGTTTGACATAGTGGAATATTCTCACCGAATTTGCCTTCATTTGCATGTCAGCTGATTGATGGTGTTTTAATTTTGAAGGATTGTCCATGGCCTTGTTAACCTGAAAGAGATGTGTCTTCAGCAAGGAGGCCTCTCTAGGTGTTACTTGTTGCTAATCATATTGAAATCATGGCAGCATGCGGAGAAAAATCAGAATGTCCGTGGACAAGTTCTTTGAGTATTAAGTGATGGATAGCATTGCGAGATGTGTGAACAGGGTGAAAAATACCTCCATATTTGAAGTGATATCAGGTTCGCTTCATTATCTTCAAATGTTTGATGAGCTCAAAGAAATGGAAAAAAACAATTTCCTTTTTGATATATGGTAACTCAAGTTGTGGATTATCTGCTCCAGAATGTTTTTGTTTAGTTCAAGGGAGGTAAGCAGGAATGTGGGATGTACTTTGATGTTGGATAAATGGACATTGTGTCATGTGATATTTTGTTTATTTCCCGCCTGGTGTATAATGTCAATGTAACTCAGGTCTGGAGCTGAAGGAGTTTTGTTATCCTGCCAATATAAGCAGATTAGAATTTTAGTCTGTTTTTATTGTCTCTTCAGAATAAGTACGGACGAAGATATCACATAAATAACTGCTCCAGTGTTTTATCATTGGTGCAGAGCACATACGATTCTATAGTCTTTTTAGTAATTCTTGAAATGAAAGGTTAGTCTTATCTTTCTTACCAAAAAAGGTGTTACGTTCTTTCAGAAGTGACACCACTTACAAATGCTATACATTATGAATGGTTATTGTCCCACAATCAGGCAAAGAGGATAATGTTATCACCCCAAAGAATTTGTATTCATTTATCTGCCTAAACAATTTTTTCTAATTTGTCTTTCTCTTTTCCTTCAAAGGCCATCTTACTTCAGCTTGTGTTGCTTCTAAACTTCATTCATAAGATATCAAGTCACACAACTGTTTGTTTCATATGTGGAGGACAACTCATTTTGTTTCTTTAATGGTAATATAGAGGACAACTCATTTTGTTTCTTTAATGGCAATGTAGAGGACAACTCATTTTGTTTCTTAACGGCATTGCAGAGGAAAGCTCATTTTGTTTCTTAATGCCAATGTAGAGGACAACTTATTTTGTTTCTTAATGCCAATGTAGAGTACAACTCATTTTGTTTCTTAACGGCAATGTAGAGGACAGCTCATTTTGTTTCTTAATGGCAATGTAGAGGACAACTCATTTTGTTTCTTAACAGCAATGTAGAGGACAAGTCATTGTTTCTTTAATGGCAATGTAGAGGACAACTCATTTTGTTTCTTAACGGCAATGTAGAGGACAACTCATTTTGTTTTTATTTAATGGCAATGTAGAGGACAACTCATTTTGTTTCTTTAATGGCAATGTAGAGGACAACTCATTTTGTTTCTTAACAGCAATGTAGAGGACAACTCATTTTGTTTTTATTTAATGGCAATGTAGAGGACAACTCATTTTGTTTCTTTAATGGCAATGTAGAGGACAACTCATTTTGTTTCTTAACGGCAATGTAGAGGACAACTCATTTTGTTTTTATTTAATGGCAATGTAGAGGACAACTCATTTTGTTTCTTTAATGGCAATGTAGAGGACAACTTATTTTGTTTCTTAATGCCAATGTAGAGTACAACTCATTTTGTTTCTTAACGGCAATGTAGAGGACAGCTCATTTTGTTTCTTAATGCCAATGTAGAGGACAACTCATTTTGTTTCTTAACAGCAATGTAGAGGACAAGTCATTGTTTCTTTAATGGCAATGTAGAGGACAACTCATTTTGATTCTTTAAAGCCAATGTAGAGGACAACTCATTTTGTTTCTTAACGGCAATGTAGAGGACAACTCATTTTGTTTCTTAACGGCAATGTAGAGGACAAGTCATTTTGTTTGTTCTCTGGCAGTGCTGAGGAAAGCTACAGGAACCTATGAAAGCGTGTATGGGTTTTAGCAAAAGCCATTATACTGCATTCAAAAACATAAAGAATGCACCACTGGGTTTATGACCTTGAATTAATCACACACAAGTCTTCATCGTGGCTGTTCCACAGTGTATGACATAATTAGGTCTGTTGTGGCTGCTGGCTGTTGTTGAATGGGGGTATGATCATGACAATCTTCCCTAATTCAATATCAAAATATATTTCCCACTTCTGTCTACGATTGCGTATCATTACCAGTTTTGACACTAACTGTATTCCAAATGATGGATGGATCTACAATAATCAAAAATCTTTCTCATGTCCAAATATCCTTTGTCACATGACTGACAGACACAAATGAAATGAGAGGATACAAGATTAGTCACCTTGACCTTCAGAAGTGGCATTCACCTCAAGGATACAAGGCTAAGACCTGCAGATGATCGCCAGAAGCTTTCGGAAATAAAAAAGTGACATTTTGATTAACATATCAGTATTTTTTGACAAGAGATTAGTAAAAGCATCTGATTCATGTTCTTGGAAGATGTGAGAATATTCTGCAGGAAGTGTTTTGTTGGACAGTCTATCCCAATGTGTATGGGTGACAGTTCAGTAGTAACAGGGCTAGTTGATACAAGTTGTTGGTACCATGTTGGCCGTTCTTTATACATAGGGAGACATGGGTGGCCCAGATGGCTAGGCTGCTGCTATTCTCTATGCAGAGTTATGTCCCTCAGGCGTGCCAGAAACATTTGATTGGGGGTTCCTATTTCAGGTTTGTTTATTATGTTTCTAGGTTTGTCACCACCATGCTTGTGGGTTTCACCAAAGTGGTAAAAATCTAAGACCTGTACCACTTATGACTTTCCTCCAACACTAAGATAAAATGCTGGGATATAATTGAAATACTTTTTAAAGCAGTGTTATACCAAACTTTCGTTTGTGTGATTGCATACTGACTGACAGACTGACTGACTGACTGACTGACTGACTGACTGACCATCACTCACTCACTCACTCACTCACTCACTCACTCACTCACTCACTCACTCACTCACTCACTCACTCACTCACTCACTCACTCACTCACTCACTCACTCACTGAATAATTTAGTTCACATTGACCCTGCACGTCATTTAACAAGTTGAAGACATGTATGGCGATGTTTGAATTTATCTTAATGCTTCCATGGAACATATTTCATGGCTGTTACAACATCCACACTAATCCTAACAGTCTTAGGACCACTGCATGACTCAGTGGTGTGTTTGATATGTCGTGAGCAGCACCTTTAAATCGCTACATGAGTGATGCATGGCAAACTGGTTATGACTGATTGGCCACAGGGGCGTAAATGTTGAACAGGAGGTGTGATGTAAAGTATTAACTTACGACAGTGCCTAAAACGGCATCAATCACAACTGAAGCAGTCCTAGATTTCATTGGCATTTCACTGATTGCTCCCTATCAAACTTACCATGAGACAATCTCTTACACAACAGCCACGACTCCCAGGACTGCGATTGTCTTGCCATCTTACAGAATTATAGAATACGTATGAAAAAATGCCCTTAAAGGAACATAGAATGTTATGACGGATTCTCTAACTTTAGTTACCAACAAGGCCATCGTATAATGATTTTGATAATGCCTGATCTACCATATCAGTAGATGGTTCAAGATGGCTACCGTCATATGATCTTTTTTTAAACTTACAGCTGCCCATCTATAGATTCATCTGACTGATAATTTTTCGTTTCTGGTTTACCTGATGTGGGATGACTGTGTCTCTGCCATATTCTTTTGGCAAACATCATGAGCTTTGAAAATAATCGAGGAATTTATTGTTTGAAATCATGATAAACTTATTAATAACATACACAGCCAGCAATGTGTTTAAACATTCTAGTTTACAGTTGTGAGTTTTTAGTGTGGCATGTACAGGCCTTCATACTGGAGACATCCACGACAAACCTAGAAACATTATCAAGGAGAACCGGGATTCAAACTCATGTTTTTAGGGTTCTGGTGCACATAAGGGAGGCAACTCTGCATAGTTCATTCTGGACGTGAGACCACGGGACACCTGGCCTCCACAAACAGCATGAGGATGATCAAATATGTCTTTGTATGAAATCATGGCCAAGTTATTCATAACACGTTCTGTGATGGAAAATCATGAGAATATGTTGATTCTGGAAGTAGAATCAGTGAGTCCTGAAGAGTAAGTTGATTCTATTTTCCGGAATATACAGATTTCGAGTGATTTCTCTTTCTTAAATCATGTAATGGTTTATATATGATTTCTCTCTAATTTGCACAATGACCATAATTCATAGCGTCAGTTTCACTCGTTTAAATGACCCATGAAGATCCAGGGTAGAATAGGTCTTCAGCAACCCATGTTTGTCGTAAAGGGCGACTATGCTTGTTGTAAGAGGTGACTAACGGGATTGGGTGGTCAGGCTCGCTGACTTGGTTGATGCATGTCATCGTATTCCAATTGCGTGGATTGATGCTCATGATGTCAATCATTGGATTGTGTGGACCAGACTCGATTATCTACAGACCGCCCTCATATAGCTGTGATATTGCTGAGTGCGGCATTAAAGAACAAACAAACAAACTTGTTTAAATTTTGTTCAGAAATTGAAGTGTGGCATGTGCACAACCTCATTAGTTAGCAAGGTCTGACTGTTGGGTCAGTAAAACATTAACTTTGGCCATGGAGAAAAGTAACTGTGAGGAAGCTATTCATAAAATAATCATCACCACTTGCCATGGATATTTCGATGGTATCATCCCCATCGTTCCTGTAATGAAGTCCAAAATCACTCTAAATCCAATGGGCTACCAATAGGTCGTGTCTGAACAATATGAGCATCACACAATCTGATTGGCTGATGAGATTGATCTTTCAGTGCATTGGTATGTCGGCTGCTCCTCAACAGCCTTTAGGGAAATTTCTCCATTTGCTGGCCGTAATTCTACAATTCTGAAATCCCTTGTACCTAAAATAGAAAGATCTAGTGTTGTCCCACGAGCTTGATGGTATGCGGCGTTTATCACTGCTGAAACTAGTCTTGTTGTTAGGAGTATAGATTTTAAGTGCAAATCTGACAAATTTAGCTGGTTGTAGTGTTTTCTCGAACTTGCTGTGTGCTGTTCTTTGCCCCGATGGAATAACTACCGTATTCAACGTAATAAGCGCCCTGTTCTAATAAGCGCCCAAGGCGATATTTGATGATATATTGGCAAGTGAACAATCTCAATTAGCACCCCTTTCGATTGATCAATGTGCACAAGACTTATTTATTCGTGTATAATATCCACTCGTGTGTTATATGCACCCTTAATTATGGGCAATTAAATTCTGGAAAATATATCTGTCGTGTAGAATACACACATACTCCTCTTTTGCATCATTACAAACTGTCAGCATAAACCACAAAATTTACGATCTTTCAACTCTGGGTTATTTTTCACCAAAATTTTATTCTAATAAGAGCCCCCCCTATTTCTAATTTTGAGAGCGCCCTGGGTGCTTATTACATCGAATACGGTAAGTCAAATTGTGTCTCCTAGTGAATTTGAGAAATAAGCATTTATTACAGGTTTTGAGTGCTCGAATGATACACGATACCCCCTGTGCTAAGGATAGGATTCCCCCCAGCTATTTTGCCCTTTACGCCAAAGTTTAATCTGTTTTGGCAGATAATCTAGACTGGTTATTCACTTGCACTGACAATTTATATTTTATATAATTTTTATTGAACCACTCAGTTCAGAGTCAACAACCTTTGTCTGTGGGTTGTATTTTTTTAGGTGTTGTTGACCAATATGATCTCAGATTCAGAAGCATCTTATTTGTGTTGCATTCAAGTCTTGACATACATGTACACACATCGCCTTAGGAACTGATCATGTAGACAAGTTGGGATTATATATGTATAGAAACGAGACAGTTTATTTATGTGTCATGTTTGAGCAAGTAAGTCTGTTCTGATCAGGAGCCAGTGGGATTAAGGTGTCCCTGTGCTTGGCTAGCTTGACTGGGAGAGAAGCTACATTAGTAATCTGTAGATTCGATGAAGACACACTTTTATAGACTTTCAAGCCTGTCGCGAGACTACAGGTTGAAACAGATGAATATGAATTTGAGAATATATACATGTTATCGATATTAAATCTGACTTGAGAATTGAGATGAAATGTTCACAAAGTTTTCAGAAATTGCAACCAGTCTGTGACTTTAGACACTTGCCTGAAGCCCGAGTCTAGTCAAATTCTGTTTAGTTTTGTAAGCTCAGGTAATAATAGTCCTCATAATAACACTAAATTCGACTGAAAATAATGCTAAGAGCAACGGTTGGGCTCGTAGTCTCAAAGGTTTTGACATGGACAGTTTCCCCTGAGTCTTATGCTGTACGTTATTCTGGCAGCCTCTGGTGGGGCATGATACATTCATCTTTTCACAAACACCTGGTATCATCACTATTTTATACTGATTCATAAACACATGCTTATGATATAGTCAGAATCGTACAATGGACTCCGTCTTATGACGAGGGAAAGGGTTTTTTCCTTTGTATTATGACAATCGTGACATCAAAGTCAATTCTCTTTAGAACTTTTCCAATATAGGAGAATCCAAGCAGATGTAAAATAAAACTTGTAGATAATGTTCTTTTCAAGGAGAAACAGAAGATCTAAGAAGTTCACCCTAGCTCATCACCCCTCCAGTATCGCCTTCCTTCAGACCATTTCATTCCATCTGTTTTTGTCATGTACTATTTCAAGACAATCACTTCTCGACAAGGAAATCTATGTTTATTCTCCTTCACGATCCATTTCCACAAATATGACAAAAAAGCCAGTAATCCTTGTGTTATCCATTGGCTGTGTCGCCTGACAGACACAGGAAATGGCGGATGTTCTGACTGAGCGCGCCTGCCGGCCACACAAGATACGCCTGTATTCCTCCTCAGAGCTTGACATATAAGCTTTACATGATAACTCTTCATAATGCTCATAACTCGCAGTATGATGCACATTCCATGAATTGGCGATGTCACAAATACATAGATGTATTGTTTTATCGCTGGTCGTGTTTCCAAATGTTTGCTTAACTAAAAAGATGTGTTCCCGGGCGACATGTATCATGTCAAATCTTGGAATATTTGAGATTTATGAAGGAACAACTCAATCCACTTCTTGCTAATGTTTGTTTTTGGACAAGATTTAGGCTGTGATGTTTAAACTTCTCTGGGCCAAACTCCTTTTCCCATGAATGTGTTGGGTGTGTGAGGTGCATTGCGACTGTAAAATATGTGTGTGTTTGGTGCTGTGATCATGTGTGTATCGTGTGTGTGTGATGCGTGTTTGTTCTTTTTGTGTGTGCATGTGTGTGTATTTTGTGTGAAATGTGTGAATTGTGGTAGCAGGCTCTATACAAGAAGCACAAGGATTGTGTGAGATGCATGTTTTTCTTGTGTGTGTGTATTTTGTGTGTTATGTGTGGATTGTGGTAGCGGGGTCGATACAAGAAGCAACAGGATTATGTGTGATGTCTGTTTTGTGTGTGTGTCTATGTGTGTATTTCGTGTGTTATGAGTGGATTGTGGTGGAGGGGTCGATACTAGGAACACTCGGCCTTATTGTGAAATCCCATTGTGTAAATGTGTAAAATTTTCTTGAAAACAGTTTCTTTAAAGGAACTGGCCAACTAATATCCATTATTTAGAGCGTCCATCTTTGTCTGCAAGACATGATGAGTATTTAATGAGTTGGTGAACAAGCTCTAACTTCATCCAAGCCTTGTGTCACCAAGGAATGGTCGTAAGTCAAGGCCCATCTGACGTATAAAAGGTCAACTGGGATTTTTTCCAAACTGCGCTTGATTATTGACCGGCCTGAGTCTGTTGACGCAGACAAAATGGATTTAGATTCTGTTCGGAAATTCTAGAGCCAGATGTACGGACGTTGTTTTATTTCTTTGCTGGGTTAACTTTAACTTGCCAATTTAACATCCGCCTACCAGTGATCAAGCAACTACTTTCTCTCACTCATGTCATGTAATGTGTATTTAGTGAACTTACATACAGCTCTTTTCACAAGAGACTGCTTCATGGATAAAAAATGTTTTTAATTACCTCAGCAAAAAATGGTTGGTACCACGACCCTACCTTGGGGAAAAAATCAAAACAGTCTGTTCAGTGTTTACATGTACACATCTATATTGACATACTAACGGATATCGGGCTTTCCTCCCACATTAAGCTGACACGGTGTGATACAACTTGAAACTCAACTCGCTGACTCAGACATTGATATTTAGAGTATAGTAAATTATTACATCATACACATCGCAAGTTTGGGGTATAGTCAGTTGTTGTACAAATATCATCACTGTCACGATTTACTATATCTGTATGAATGCGTGGCAAACTTACGCCAGATGATCGCATTTCATTCAGACGAACTAATATAAAAAAGTAACATTTATGCGGTTTTGAAATAACCTTGCTAACTACTCAGGGTAGTCTTTAACAAAATGCTAAATCTTATTACACCAGATGATAGCATTTCATTCAGACGAACTAATATAAAAAAGTAACATTTATGTGGTTTTGAAATAACCTTGCTAACTACTCAGGGTAGTGTTTAACAAAATGCTAAATACTTTGGAATGTAATGTCGCCTTTACAGTAAATAAAGAAGTTGTTCTCCATGAATTGTCTCTACTCTGTACCTTGGAATGAGCCTAATTGTACTTATCATGGACATAAAACAGAAACTGGTGGAAAGCAGCTTTCTCTTATTTGCCAGGCCAAATGAAACTCAGAATCGGACATTCGGATTCACGATATGTATCCACACAAGAGGTAGGCCCATCATGGCACCACAAAATATATGGTTTTTGAATACTGACCATTTATATTCCACTAGTTCAAGAGGTAGGACCATCATGGCACCACAAACAAATATGGTTTTTGAATACTGACCATTTATATTCCACTAGTTCAAGAGGTAGGACCATCATGGCACCACAAACAAATATGGTTGCTGAATACTGACCATTTATTTTCACTAGTTCAGTGTGTCCCATAACTCAATATTTTCTTTATTAGTTGTGTAAGCAAATTGCTTCAAAAACAATGTTAAGTACAAAGACTCTGCCTATCTGCTTATTACATAGTTATGTCCCATCACGGGCCAAGGAACAGAGTATTTGCCCTTGTTTTATCAATACACATACACCGTTGGTGCTAATGATACCGCCAATGCATCCTCCCCGTCAAGCTGTGCCTAATATTTACCGTACCACTAATGTTGAGGGTACTGCCAGGCCCACGAGGCCTTATGTGGTAGTTCAGCACAAACACCACCGACACCACCAACAATAAATCTAATGGATAATTTAATTGCACACAATTTAGTTTGTATTAGCATCATTTGTCCAATTTAGGTATGGCCACTGTCTTGCTTGACTGTACTTCGGGATCACCTTATATTCCAGACAATATGCTTGAATTCATTTAAGTTCATTCCCCGGCTCATTTCATGCAACTTTGTACCCCTTCCGGTGATCATTAGTTGGTGTGCCTTAAAAGTAATTTATCTGGCTCCAATAAAACGTCTTGCTTATTATTTATTTGCAAAAATATGCTTTCATGTTGTATCAAGTTCACTTGTTTGCGTTAAAGACAGGCTCGTTTTGCTAATGGTTATTTATATTACTGAACCAATTGTTCAATATGCTGCATATGTGCGCCAGATGATATGCAATCCAATTATGAAGTATGCAGTTTTGTTACAGATACATATAGATGAAGTGTTATTGACAGAAATGTGATCTTGTTCAGCAGTAATTGTTTGAACATGAACCCTCTTATGTGTCTACAATGGTACGAGCCTCTCCAAATGTCAAGAAGGATTTGAAAATAGTTACCGTCATCCTAAACCTCATAATTCCTGCAAATGATGTTGAAAAATCTTATTCCGAATGGTTCAGGTGAAAGTGAGAGTGTGTAATTCATAACACGACAGAAGGGAATCAATGACACATAGTTTGAGTGGGGCTTGATATTGAAGGTTAAATGCTGCTGAAAACTGTCTTCAGAGTACTTGTCATACAAGGGTAGTTTAGTCAAGGACTGGATTTGAATTCTCGACCAAATATCAATGACGATTATACACCCTTCTTCATCAAGACTTTTCAATTATTAAGCGCGAGTTCGTGAACTGCTCGCTGTCTGACGGAGAGCCTCTTTCTGAATTATTTATTCTACTGTATTGATCCCAGTTAGCTCACTCAGAAAACTATCTGATAGATTTTGTATTACACGATGGTCAAGGCGTTGATTCGATGATGTAGGGGGACCAGCAAGGCAAACTTCCTTTTGAAGAGGGACTTATCTTTTTGACGATGTGTCTTGGCTCCACTGAAAAAGCCTCCACCGAACAGAAGGTGTAAACTTGTGGATGTGCTTGTAAATAATTTCTCACAGTGGACAACTTTTCCTGTCTTGGTTGTCGTTGTTGTCACTGTTCTTGTTTAAATTTTCATCAGAGGTTCCTGCGTCTTTGGTTGTCATCTCTTTGAAGTTTTTTCATGCAAACGTCAATTCATTAACACTGATGAAACACAAGGATGTACATTAGTTTGCCCACAGTGCTAATATCTTATTAACAAAAGACATCCAAGGAATTAATTTGAATCTCATTCTCTTTCAATCTGCTCTTTACTCGAAAGAATAAAATTTGTGCTCACTCAGGTATTTTAATGCATATTTCTAATGCATGCGAAGTATGTGTTTTATGTAAAACTCGGCTATAAGTTCTTTTCCAATTATCACCATAACCATAATCGGAATAATCGAGGGATATAATGTTTTGCAAAGTCAATAAAAGATACAAAAATATTTCAATAACCATAAAACCCATAAAAACCATAAAAAATCCCTGCTAAAAGGAGAGTCTGTTGTACAATCCGACTATATCACAGCACACGTTTATAAATCACTATCAATTAGTGACGATACAGCATGTTCGCGAAAAGGTGAGCGTATCCCGCCCATCACAATGGTGTCATAAGTCATCCATATCCTGTTTTGATGTTGTGTGACAGTGTAAAACTCAGATTTAGAAAAAGGTGGAATAATCCACTATTGTATTTCCGATGTAATGCTGCTGTGGCAGATGGTATTTATAGTGAGTGAAATTTCAGAAACATGACAGACATGTATCAATGCACTTAGATAATGGATGTGAACATGGTATCAGGATATTGACCTCCACTACTGAAACAGTCTGGAAATAAATAGTTCAGAGGGTACTTTCACAGTTTGAATTACAGGAATGGGCCAGTGCATTTTGTAATGGTAAAAAATGCTTCAGCATGTGTACATCTATTCGGATACAATATACGAGTGGTGCTCCACCAGAATTTTCCTACAACAAAATGTCATTGTACTATGGGCCTCATGGCCACATATACGAAATTAATCTGTCTGTCTGTCTGTCGGTCCGTCCGTCTGTCCGTCTGTCTGTGTCTGTAAGAAGCTTCAACATGTTCATGCAGTTTTTGCAAATTTAAATAACTTCACGTTGATCGATACGATGATATATTTGAAAACAAACAACGTGTGTGAGAGAGTGAGTGAGTGAGTGAGTGAGTATGATTTTACGCCGCTTTTAGCACTATTCCGGCAATATCACAACGGGGGACACCAGAAATGGGCTTCACACATTGTGCCCATGTCGGGAATCGAACCCGGGTCTTCGGCGTGACGAGCGAACGCTTTAACCACTAGGCTACCCGACCGCCCCTGTGTGAGAGACTATACAACAGAGATGGTCTCTGCATGTATTTGATCATGTTCTGCTTTAAGGCTGATTTCAATCATCTTTCAAGTTTCTCAAAACATGCAGTCATACAGTAAACATGCAGTCATACAGTAAACATGCAGTCATACAGTAAACATGCACGAAATAGAACCAACCTGTGCCTGGCAGTTCCTTGTACGCGTAAAGGTTAATTTATTCATCAGTATTAGCAGGTGGCATTTTCAAAAATATTGACCTATTTAAAGCATATTTGTTGAGAGAAACCATGCAAGGGCTTTTATTATGAGAAGAAAAAGTCCAAACTTGCAACAATTTCTGTCATGGCTTTCTAAGATAATAATCTAGAGCGTACATCCGTAGTACAAAAACATTGCTCGTGCTGAATTATTTGTGAAAAACGGCCTTGTATGCAAATATCAAAGAGAATTCATAGAGGTTGGCATTAACAATCTTGCTGTTGGCTTCTCCAGCCTGACAGGATTTCTAAGACGGAAAAAATAAGGAAAACAAAACAGAGTTACTTGAAAATGCAACAGGATTCAGGATGTTTGAGTTGATGAGAAGAAATTGCCAATGTACGCTTACAGCCCGTCGAAGCGAGTATTGATTTAAGCTGTGATAGATTAGAGAGCTAGATGGTACTTGATTTGGTTCAACTAGTGAAAAAAATACAATTCAACTGGAAAGAAAAGCTATTACGACTGCCTGCAGATATAATAGCACTGGAAACGTAACAATTAACTTGCCACACAGTTTCTCTAGAGCACATGGAGCTACTGTCATGAGGTGCACATGCACGATGTTGATGCTGAGCAGACGGTGTGGCTGGATGGAATCAACACCGCTGGGATATATAATGCTAACAAATGGACACTACTGTTTTGGGCTTATTTTCATCAAAAGTGCACAAATTTTATGTATGTTGGTTGAACTCAAGCAAGCATATGCTTGGAATGGAAAAGCTAGAAACCGAAATTAGCAGGACCAAATATCTTACATTGTGCACCTTTGGTTATTTCACATTCAGGTATATTTGGTAAGCCACTGGTGGAACAGTGGCATCAACACGTCTGGGATATATAATGCTAACAAATGGACCATGTGTTTTGAGCTTATTTTGATCAAAAGTGCATAGATTTCATGTATGTAGCCACTGGTGGGGCAGGATATGCTTATCTATGCATTTTTCTTTCAACGCTGACGAGCACCTCTGGTGTAGTGATAGAGCGTCTATCTGGAGAGCGGAAGGTCTGGTTTGATTCCCGGTGGTGTGGTAACAAAATATGCTAAAAGATGGAACTGCTTGTTGCGCTGCCTGGCATTAAGGGAATAAAACCAGGCCTCGTTGGCTCGGAGTTAGTATACTATGTCTGAGTGGAATATCCATGTTAAACTGTGGCATGGTATCTCAGTGGGCTAACACTATAAAACCAGGCCTCGTTGGCTCGGAGTTAGTATACTGTGTCTGAGTGGAATATCCATGTTAAACTTTGGCATGGTATCTCAGTGGGCTGACGCTATAAAACCAGCATTAGTCCAGACAAGCACAAGCACCCACACACACATCATCCGTTGCCATATAAACGGAATAATCTTGTGTTTAAATCCCATTTAACCTCACCTCTGCACTGACTCATGTTACCTGGCACTCTAAGTCCCCAGTTTGGTCTCAGCATCAACCCTATTTTACCATACTGCAAGTCGAGATGGTGCATTCTTCAAAGTGTGTACATCAGAGTCACCTATCCCCACGGGAAGGACTTCTTATGATGGTTTGATTCCGAGGCCCTTCCGCTCTGCGAGTCTTGGCTCCACCAACATTGAAGTAATGGCCATATCATAGAGTGAAGTCGACCATCATGGATTCCCCTGTCCCCTGTACAGAACACCATAATGGGTTGATCCTCTTAACATGTCTTCCTGTATTGTGTCCCGCTCAGCATGAAATCCTAGAACCAACTGCATTCTGGGGCCCTCTGGGGCCATCTTCTTAATGGCTTAATCCCCTAAAATACGGGTTTACTGCTGAGCCCTCTGTAGCCCTTTCTTGCTTTCACAGTGGTTAAGATAGTCCTGGAGAATCTGACCCAAGTGTCTTTTGATATCAAATATATCGACACAAGTCAATAAAATAAAAGTTTGAAATTCAAGGCTTATTTATGAGTGTTGATATGTTTGACATAAAAAGACACAAAAGTGAGATTCTATTCAATATCAATGTCTTACTACCAACTTTTTCAGTTTGTAGATAGTAAAAAGCAGGGTTTTGAGTGTATAAGGTGCAGAGAGGCAGTTTCAGGGCTGGTGATTAATGATGTCATTGGATTGTGACATCTTGGTAGCAGATGACATCACAATGGTTTACAAGCATTGTGATGTCATTTTATTGATAACGAGGAGATATTGCTTCATTTCATCCAAGCAGTATATATCCTGTGGAAGCCAGTTTGGGAGGATAGATATGTATAGACATTTCCGTTCAAAGGAAATTGGTAGTAGCTCAACTACATCACTTTTAAAGGTTATCATCAATTGATAAGACATTGGCTTGAGACCTCTTGTCTTGAATATACAAGAAGCGACCATTATTTTTTTCAATTTATGTTCATACAATTGTACAGTTTCACAGTTATCTAGATATACTTGTATTGTTTTGTATCGATTCATGGCCTAACGAAACAATTGTTACAACCTGAATACCTGTGCCGCTTATGTGATATGATGTATGACTCATAGCTAGACGGTGGCCCTGGCTGGCATAGTGCAGTGAAGGCATGGTAGAATGTTGTTTCCAACATCTCCCACCCTTGTTCAAAGCAGCTTGTTGAGGGGACAAGTAGATTTGTTTGAGTAACATTGCAATTAGTGTTTATTGGTATAATGGTAGAGGAGGAATTTTGGAGAATGTCTCATTGATAAAATTATGGCTGTCTTCCTAATGATGGTATGTACCGGACTGGCTGTGCTGGTGTTGTCAATGCAAGGCAGGGCATTGTCCATTGTGACTGAGGGAATAGCAAGGGTGTGACACTCTGACCACGCTCAGGATCTCACACTAGTTTTTGTAGATTTGGTAGCGAACAATTGCAATTAGTGTTCATTGGTATGATGTTCTAAAATTCACTTCTGCTTCACCTCCCCCAAACAGACAAGTTAGTTTTTCAAGATGGTTGGCATTATCAGACAGCTGGCTACCGAAGATAACAATGATTTCGTTCCACCCTCTCGGTTGATGGAACCCTATGGATGGTGTTAGACTGTCATGGAGACCCCTATCAGCTAACACAACTCTGGACAAAGTCTCTCTACTTTCTGTGGACAGAATCCCCGTGGTAATTATCGCCATCCTCTCTACCTCCACCAGCATGTGGCAAATGTCCACTTGATAGTGCTCAGTCAGCCAACACTGATTCTAATGGTCCCTGTCCACAAACTAATTAGAATGATTCCACTGGACCATTTGATCAAACTGCTAAATCCCTGGACCATGTCCATCAAAATGAGCTGGCCAACCAGTGGACACATCACAGATGTTAGGGTCCAGTCACCCTCCCATGGTGGCCATTTTCAGTGGCTAACTCTGACATCTCCTTCAAATCAAATCTTTAATATTTCATTAGGTTTGAAGGATGAATAAGTTATCCCTCCCTCAAAGCTTTAGCCAAGACCACTTACTTTGTTCTTGAAAGGGACTCTTGTTGAGTTGTTGAATTTTGTGAATATGATATTCTCCGGAATATCTTTTTCTACTACTAGCTTTAACATACGGACAGTGTTATTTTTCAATCAGTGTCATCTACACATGTTCAGTAAAAGTGAGGCGCTTCCTATGGGACAGATAATAATCCGAATTATCTTCATGTTTTAGAACTGTTGCTAATTTATGGCAAGATGATGAAATTTGGAGAATGTCTAATTGATAAAATTATGTCTGTCCAGCTAATGATGTTTTCCACAAGACTGGCAATGTTAGTGTTATCAACGTGAGGCGGAAATGGTTCGGAGAGGTTGGCACTCCAGGGCATTGTCCATGCTGATCATGTGACAGAGGAAACAGCAAGGGTGTGACACTCCGACCACGCTCAGGATTTAACGCGGACCTTACATTATTTCACATCAAGTGGTCTTTAGGTCGCATAAGGTCATGCACGTGTCTGCTTTGTTCGTCTCATTATGGAGTTACATTAAAGCATGCATCTTTATATCCTCAGCATGTAGTTCTTTATGCGGGAGCTCTTCAGAACTTGAAGAAAAATAAGATCATGGTCACTGTTCATGCTTCAAAGAGGATCAAGCAAACGCTTGGGCAGTTATTGAAATTGTTCCACGCGAGTGCTCGTTTAAATGGTATTGACTCGGATGTCAGGGTGGTCATCTGATAACTTGGTTTAAGATAGGGGTTGCTACCATGTTTGACTACACACGTGATATTTGCATCAAAAGGTTTTATTTCCTAAAATGTTGTGGGTCCTTTTTGGCTGGAGTGAGTCATGAGGTTTTGTACCAGGATCAATAGAGTGCCGTTTGCTGATCGTTATAATGTTGGCATTGATGATAATTGACCCTGAATAAAGTGAAACCGTGCAAGTTGAAAATGTAACCATGCTTTATTATGAGATCATGTAGACAATTGACCGAGGCAAAATGACATCTATATGTAATTGCTAGTCATTAATCAGGATCATTTGGTCAGTTAGATTCATGGCTTTGTAATACAAGGCAATGTCTTGGTGTGAAGAGACTGTGTAATTTGACAAGACACAATATGTTGTTCATAAAATTAATCCAAACAGCATCAAATTCCTTCTTTCAGGGGCATTTAGAAGTTGGTGTGATAAAGTAAGACAAGTTCTATGGATGAACAACTTCTTTATTACAATTAGTGCGACACTGAAATGTCGCACTAATTGTAATAAAGAAGTTGTTCATCCATAGAACTTGTCTTACTTCAGCATCAAATTCGCCTCCCAGTAACTTCAGTTTATGCTGAATCTCAGGGTGAATATATGTATCTAGAGCATGTCTTCCCTACATGTGCTGAAATGAAGTAACAGATGGGTCACTAAGGAAGAACAGAAATGGATAAACTGTATGTTCTTTATCACAATTTCCATCTCGACTGGTCACTGAATTATTCTGAAGACAAATGATCATTTCACCTGTTCGTAGCCCGAAGCCAATTAGATGATGACAAGGAGCATTATGAGGTGAAATGAGAAGTAATCGGTAGTTTTGTGGGGAAGGGGCTCCTTAATGGCTTCATGACTGGCACATGAAGGTGTGTGCAGGTGCTTAAAACGTTGCCATAGTGATGTATAATGGCCACTAGCACTTCATGAAATTGTTTCTATATTTGGACTTGCCATGGGTTTGTTTTAATCACCTTGAGCTGGTAGTTTTTAGTTCGTTCTGAAAGAATCGAAAGTCTTTCAGTCTTTGTGAAGACTTTTTTGGACACGACAGTCTTTTCTTCTGAAACTCGTCAATACAATAGGGGTAAAGAAGTACACCTGTGATAAAAATAGTTACGGGATTGCACAAGGGAATATAAAGATGTTCGCTTTGTATTTGGGTTCTTAGGCACTCTTCTGCTAAAACCATATGCCTCCATAGCCAGTGCGCCCTCAATTAGTTTAAAGGGGGAATCACTTTCCGAAGGAATACTTACTCCCGTTGGACCTCTTCAACTACTTAGCTATTTTTCACGTTTGAAACATCTTTTCCCCTACATTTCTCAATGTTCACAAACGTACATGAAAAATAAATCAGTTTAGGGAATTGTATCTTCATTTGTTGGACAAGCCATTTATCATCTGCCTCATTTTGTAAATGCTTACAAATAGCAGACGGCCTTGGTAAATCTGTATAAGGGAGAAAGCTGGGGTGTAAACATGTTTGAAGCGGTTTTGTAAGATGTAAGCTATACTTGTGTTACATTTTATCACACCTAACAGTCTTAGCCAAATCAATACATAACATGCATGTAGAAGTGTCTAGACGTGTCGTCTCAAGACGACATTGTTTACTGTCAGATGGTAAGATACACTCTGGTCAGGCTGTGTGAGGTTGATATCCCCAGTGAGCAACACGCTATTTCCAGAAGCGCAAAATGTGCTGAAAAACACAGCACATCGTAGTTAAATCCCCATTCCAAGCAATAAGAACACATCATTGCATTGTAAGTCAATGACTTCATGGCTACAGCATGATAGAGATCTCAAGAAAAAAAGTATGATCGGGAATTCTGCACTGTGGGTTTGAAAGTATTCGAGTGGGTCGAGAAGAAAGCGGTGCTCAATTTGTACATCCCATGCTACAAATCACATTTTCAATTTGACCCACTAGAAAGAAATCACATTGTCGAGCATTGAATTCTCTGGCGATTTCGGTCGAAAAATCAAACCCGACATATCCCAATGATTTTGTGAAATGGCTGGCTGGCAGAGTAACGTTGTTGGGATCAGATTACAGATTAAACAATGGCCAGTCCAACTTACAACCTAACATCTGTTGTCAGCTACCTGTCTTTCTGTTGAGGCCAAATTTGAATAATTCCCATAGTTTGTAAGGATATCGCTGTGGCCCAAAGCCGAGGGCACAATTAAATTACAATTGGATTAATTTGGTTCATTTTGTTTGGAGAAATGTGAAACTTTGTTCAGCTATTGTTGTGCTGTTTGGTCATTACCGCCCTATTCAGAGTGTGAATGGGGGCCAATTTGATGCCAGTTGATATGCCATTGATTCAGTTTAAAATTTATCATCTTGAATTGTGAAAACTACTGCTTTATTAGTGTGTTAAAACCTGGGAATAGATCTCTGTGGTAAATCCTCAATGGTTAAGGTATCAATAGAACTAGTTGAAATTCCAAAATTTGAAAGGCATCCCTGAATGCATCATCCATCGTAAGGGCTGGTGACTGAATGGGTTAGTTTTTACTCTGTATTATTGAGTTTTTTCTTTCAAAGTGATGATTGTCCTATTATAAAAATATGGATTTTTTTAGTGTTAAGATGATGAATATATGATTTAAGATTGTGAAAATATACTGAACATTTAGTGTGTACCTCGGACATTAAAAGGAACAGTTCACATGAGATATTTATCTTTCCGTTGAACCTTCGATACACTGTCTTATTGAAAGCCTGGAATCCCCTCAACACAATGAAAGATCTGTTTTATGATAGGCCTATAGCACTGTCTAAGCATCTTGCCATTTTGGCGCCAATGGTTGCCTGTGGCTCCAAGACCAATAAAATTCTAGATTTTGTGGAGTATACCAATAGACAGAGTTCTGCCTGTCTTGACAGAAATTACACACACAAAACTTGCTGATCAACAATTGTTTATATAATATTGTTCAATCAGTGTAAAGATTTTGTTCTGCAAAAACAGTTTGTAACTTTTATCATGCACAATATTGCTCAGTATAGTCAATAACACATGAGCTGTGTTGGGCATATAAACACTTTCCTCTCTGGTTGGGCAAGAGCTATAGCTAGACCTGTGAGTGACCTTATCATCTGTAGTGTAAGGATACCTTACACACACAAGATAAAGTGCTTGTTATATTGTACGGTATCAACATGATTGTGTTACTGACATTTCATAATCTAACAGATTTCATCTCTAACTGCTCAATTTATCAGGCCTCAGTCTGACTTGGCCAAGATTTAGCATCAAATACGGACAAGATCCATGTTTTTCCTGTCAAGTAATTTTCTAAGCGCACGTCTTGAAGATTTCATAAGCGTCATGTTGCTGGTATTAGTGAGTAATTCAATTGATAAATTTTATCAACTAATAAATTCTGATTTTCAAAGTCGAGAGCAAACAAAGAACAATTTTTCGAACGTGGTATCGCCTTTGAAATCAAATTTCCTGTGTTCTGTGGCGGAGTTTCAATCGAAATTCTGTCTTTTACCCTAAGTGGTCATGGGACTGCAAGTGTACAATCTCTCATGTTTCGGCAATTCTCCGACCTCTCACATGTTTGATTCTATCCATCCCGAGTGGCGCAACAACTGTAGAAAATTGCTTCGGTGAATCAAGCAAAGTGACGAAATTCCAATGCCGGAGCGGGTCTTCCAGGGTAGAGACGATGACAATTTTACAAGATTTACATTGAAATTGCAACGACTGAATAAAATAGTCTTAGTTGGAAGGCAAATGGCAGAAAATTAATCCCACATTCCCATTGCTGGGCATATCAAGCATGGTTGTGCTAATTTGGAGCCAGTGGAATATGGAGTCACTGCTCAAACTTAGTCTCTTGAAAATTCGTTACTACAGGCTAATTAAATTAGAGGCAAAGTGACCTCATAGTAGTGATACAGGCCAAGAACTTGTGTAATGCCTCTAATTACAAGAAACTGCAATGGATGCTCCCTAGGGAGCAGTTATTATCTCCAACATGGACAGGGGTGATTTCTTAAATGGGGAGAAGCTGGTACCACACATAATCACATGGTTAAACATGGTTAGAATTGCGATGGATCTAGGAATTTCTAGGGCTGATTCACGTTCAAACGCCATTTGTTGGGGAAAAAACGCAAATTTTCTGGCAAATTGCACGTTTCAACTCCAGCCAATCAGATATTGTCATCTCAAGAGTCAAAGCTCTACTCAGACAGTTCATATCAAATTTTGGCTCTAATAAAAAGATTTTATGTCATTTGATTTCATTTCATCTGTACAGAGGAACTGACCCCCTTTTGATATTTGTCTTAAGTCCAGATGATTGAGAGGAAAGAAAAAAATCAATGTTTGCGAGACATCAAAAAAGATCTAAGTTTAAACATAATCCATCATACTTGAACAATCATGACGAAAAGCGTAACTAGAAAATTAGTTTATGAACATTTGTTTTCCTTACTTAATGTACTGGGGTTTTGGATGGTAACTCGGGTATTCGGGTCGGGTGGGTCCTGTGTAGGACCCAGGTACCCACAGGACTACCCAGACCCATGGTTAGTCACGTGATATATTGTTTAAGGACAATGATAGTGCTTACTCAATGGTTACACTACATGTTGCTTACATCGCCATGTCTTTCTTCCTTTCCTTTTGGGACGCAATTATTCTGGGAACTTCACATTCCAGAAGGAATATTTGAACAAATTCTTAAAAATGTTTTGGAATTCAATTTTTTTTACATCATGTGCATTGGTATCTTTCGTAGACATCCTGACATTTCAGTTGGTTAATCTCATCCATAAATTTCCCATTTACCAACAAAAAAAAGATATTAATCTAAAAAGCAGTTCATCGCAGGCCTACATTGTTTTTGGTGTTTGTGTTTGCTCATGGTTGCTGGGTTTGTGGAGATTCATTGTTATGTGCTGCTGTAAAGGTCACATAGTTCATTAACCCCACTTTGGCAGAGGTCACGGTAATACAAAGGTCATACATGGCTGTTTTTAAGCATTCATGTCAGATTAAGTTTGCGCTAATTCCTCAGGGAAATTCTTCTTTCCTAACTTCCCATTTGCTTTGAACTTCTTGGTTAGCTAATTACCATTTTGAGAAAAAAAGGCCAATTGTCTTTGCTGATTGGGTAAATACTAGAAATTATGCCCTTTTGATAAGCAATCCATTTTGTTTTGGAACTGTCAGAGTGGACAGTCGGGGAGTGTGCATATCGTGTATTCACTGCCTTCTGATTTTATCGCAGTTCATGCATTCAAAGTAGCAGTGGCATTTGTTATCTGTTGTAAAGTTTTTCAACAATTGTCAGAAGAATCAGAGGGCGCAACTGGCCATGATCTCCTCCAACAGAACAATCTATACTGAGTATGAAGGAACACTTCACATTCACCATATTCCATACTGACTGCATGTGTAGCAGGGCGTGGAGTCATCCCACAGATGACATCCTTAGCTTGTCAGCTTGCTGTCGGGGTCAACCTCTTTGGTCAGAAGGTCTGGGTTCGAATCCCATCACGGAACTCTGACATTTTATGGCCTCTACCTCTGCAGAAATGAATGCCCAGGTGGCCATGTTGTCGTGTTGTGTCCCTTGGGCACAACAAAAGTCGATTAAGTTTCTAGTTTGTCAGCACCATATCCGTGGTCGTGGGTTTCTTGAAAGTGGTGGGCTTTCCTCCCACATTATGCTGACATGCTGTGATATAACTGGAATACTGTTCAAAGCGGCATTACGTCACGATATGGCTGAAATATTGCCGATGTAACGTTAAATGTTAACTCACTCACTCAATGTTAATTTTCAAGAATTTTCATAAGGATGAATACATGCAACTCTCCAAGATTGTTGAGAATAAAGAAACAGTGCCATTCGCCATTCCATCTTGACTGCATTCTCAGAGTGAGTGAGTCAGTATGGTTTTAAGCGGCTTTTAGCAATATTCCAGCAATAACACGGCGGGGGACACCAGAAATGGGCTTCACACATTGTACCCATGTCGGGAATCAAACCCGGGTCTTCGGCGTGACGAGCGAACGCTTTAACCACTGGGCTACCCGACCGCCCCGCAATCTCAGAGAAAATATCAGTACAATTAAATGTTTGTAGGAAAGGGGACAAGGTGTTTGCTGGACACAGAGATGGCCTGTTGGGGTAGCCTTGTTGTTGAAGTGCTTGATCATCATGCCAAAAGTCTGGGTTCGATTCCCCACATGGTTGAAGTCTATAAAGCTTATTTCTAGTCTCCCAGGTTGTGATGTTACTAATATTGCTAAATACGGCGTAAAACAATACTCTCATATTTGTGGACACTAGTTGGCTTAAACCCTCTAATAATGTACCCTGTCAAAGAATAGGTCTTCAGCAATCTATGCTTGCCATAAGAGGCGACTATGTTTGTCATAAGAGGCGACTATGTTTGTCATAAGAGGCGACTAATGGGATCGGGTGGCCAGGCTCGCGAATTTGGTTCATGCATGTCATGTATCCCAATCACAGAGATCGATGCTCATGATGTCAATCACTGGATTGTCTGGTCCAGACTTGATTATTTACAGACCCCCGTCATATAGCTGGAATATTGTGGCGTTAAAGATCAAACGAAACAAAGAATACAACAGAGGCACCTCAAACATGGGATATTAGGTTTATATATTCCATGTGACTACAGCTTTTGCATCCCAATTCAGCAACTTTTCACGATTGATCTGGCTTCCAAGAAGGCAAGGCAAATATAGTTATTCTCCAAACAAAGTGATTCACAACCTGTCGGAGGTTGCTTGCCTTGATGCCCGAGTTGATCATCAGTTCACTGGTATGAAGCACAGCCACTGGTATAAACCCGCCATTATCATAGTGACAGATATAAACTGCAGCCATTATCAATGGTCATACAAGTAAACCCTACAATTATTGTCTGGCACAGCACACATTAAGATGCCCTGCCGTTATATTTCACCGTATCCCAGCACATCCCTTCCTATCAACAATCACATTTGTTCATTTATCAACCAGATTGTCTAACTTTTGTCAATTTATATTTCACATTTACTGGTTTAACCTTATAATGTACTGGATATGTGTTATATGATGTGGATAGAGCGCCTGCTCAGGGAGTGGAAGGTCGGTGGTTTGTTCCGCTGGCCCTCTCATACCAAAAGACGTGAGAAGATGGTACTTGTTGTTGCCATGCCTTGCGCTTGGCATTAAGGGGATCAAACATGGAGTGGTCAGCTCGGAGTTGGTATATTTTGTGAATGGGGTACCTACATTAAACAGCAGTATGGTATCTTAGTAGTGTTTGTTTGTTGTTTAACGCCGCACTCAGCAATATTCCAGCTATATGACGGCGGTCTGTAAAATAATCGAGTCTAGACCAGTCATTCCAGTGATCGACATCATGAGCATCGATCCACGCAATTGGGATCGATGACATGTATCAACCGAGTCAGCGAGCCTGACCACCCGATCCCGTTAGTCGCCTTTTACGACAAGCATAGTCACCTTTTACGGCAAGCATGGGTTGCTGAAGACCTATTCTACCCCAGAATCTTCACGGGTCTGGTATCTTAGTGGGTTAGCACTATAAAAACTGCATTAGTCTGGACTAGTACAAGTAGGTACATGCATATGCACATGCTCACACGGGCGCACGCACACACTGCTATATAAGTGCAATAATCTTGAACGCAACATTAAACCCCTCTTCACTTCACTATTTCATGTTCCAAAGTTATTAGTGTAATATGTCTGAGGCGTTAATAATAACTGATAATAAAAATGTCTCCAGATTCAATAATATTGTGTACATTATATTGGTTTGTTTGACAACTGCACAGTATACACACATGCAGAACTTGCAATGGGATCCTGTTGGATGATTCAAATATATTTTGTTCAGTACATCTCAAATGTCGGATGGCCTGAAATGTTGGATTTTATTCACACTGTATTTTCCTCACAGCTTCGTCTCTTATGAAACATGTGGTTTATTCTTGAGACTTAGAAAGTATCTGGATGGCTGTATTTTGCTGATTTTGGCAAGTTTTTTACTTTTTTAAAAGTTTTTTATTATTATTATTATCTGTAGGTATGCAAATACTCCAAGCTTTGCACTTTTTTTTATCGTTAACATTTGCCAACTAAATAAAATATGTCCTAAAGTACAAATTCTTCACTGTTATGTGTCTTTGATTGCTACGTTGACAGCATAGCAACATAGTTGTCAACCATTTTGGAAACTATCGGAATGTGTCCAAAGACAGTAAATTTCTATGCACTGAAGGCATTTAGCTTTGGGCAGATAACATACTTATTTGATAATTTATTCATGATGTAGCTCATGTAAGGAGTTATTGCAATGGAATATGTTAGTTTCTACAGTTAAAGCTGTTATTTTCATACTCACATGATAACAGGCAAAGCCATCTGTAAATTATTTGTTGAGAAAAATGTTAATTTGTCCCAAGAATGCAGCAAGATCTAAACGGTCAGAGAAGAATAATTAGTTCATTTGCAGAGACCAAGCTTTTGCGTCATCCCTCGTGTCATATTTGAGAGAAAAATCCATTTCAGTTTCCATTGTTCCTTTAAATGAATATTGAATTATCTCAACACAAAGCCATAACTATCTTTCCTTCCTTTTCTCCAGGGATTGTCTCCGAAATAAGTCTCAGTTTGGTGACCAATTATTCTACAACCTTGGCCATTGTCGTTAAATAACTGTAACGTGACACCCAAATTTTAACTAAGCAATGCGTTATTTACCAGCCGTTCGATTCCGAATGGCTGAAAATAACCCGCTCTAGGGTCATATTGAGATGATCATAACAGAAAAGATTGTTAAGGGAAAATAAGTAACTCCATAAGTGACAACTTGATACAAAGCAAATTTCGGGATAATGATTGACTAGTGAAATTTGACTACATATCTTGCAGGCATAGCATCGACAATGTCCAATTTCTCCACCTCCAGAATCACACCATATCTTATCTTACAATGTACGTTACCTTGTCCAGACAAATTAGTTTTATTGGATGGCGATTCCGGTCAATTTAGCCTCTTTCCTGTTAGTCTATCAAGAGTACCACAAAAAGCCCAGAAGCCTTAGATCGCAAGCAAATTACCTAACATTGTCGCCTGGGGTAGCAATTACATTCTACCCTGGCTAACAGGATCGGTGATGAGCAGCTGCCTTGTGACAGAGGATCGTGGGTAATAGCGTAGTCATTGCAGCTGAAATTTTTGTGCAGGAAGGAATGTGAAAGTCCAGAAATCAGCTCCAGTAATTAAAACATTCCAGTGATGAATGATATTTTGAAAGTAAAAACTTGATATTCTTAACATTGATAATCTCAGACATTGCATTAGCTTGAGATGAAAATATCATCTCTGGAGTGGAAAGATTTGAAGATATTTCTATTAAATTGTTGTTAAATAAATAATAGAAAGGAGAAGAGAATCTCATCAATTTCGGTACTGTAGATTTGCTTGGTATTATCAGATATGTTATTGGTTAAGGTCAATATGTGAGACTATATTAGCTGATGTTCACCCGTTATTGAATCCAAGTCTCGCTCCTGGAATTACCACAGAATAACTGTCAGTACTAACGTTTGTTTTCCATCATAATTATTATAGGCATTCTGCCATACTCGGTTGTCATGTGAATATTGCCAATCTTTGTCAGGATGTTTACTGTTGTACCACAAAGCGCCACAGTTTGCATTTCATAGATGATTGAAGGATCAAATTGGACAAATTGACAATTTTTATAATTTTAAGGGGGAAAAAATGAAAAGAAAATATGCCCTTTCATTAAACAGGTGATGATTTTTTGCAACGGAATGTGAGATCACATGTGAGGAATTTCTTTGAATTTGAACTTTTTACAATTATCATCTCTTTGCCAATTAATCTCTCTAAAGTTAAAAAACAAGGTCTTCAATAAATGGTCTGTGTTTTGGACACAATGTGACAACCCACTCAACCCTGAAATATTACAAATTTTGTTTGATGTGGGATTGTTAACATTGCATGAAATTGAACAAGAAAGCATTCTCCTGTCTTTAATGATAATCTAAGTTTTCAAGACAAATCATTGCTGCGAGTGTTTCTTGTCCTGTTAACATATTGTTTCAAAATGCGTCAAATAAGTTAAACATTCAATAATGGCTATTTATCTTTTAAATTTATCAAAAACTCAACAAAACTTTAAAATATTCCAATTATGAAACTATATTTTTTTCAAATACAAAACTTTTTGAAATCTTGAATATATGAATTTAAATTCATGTAAGCAATTGTAAAATTTGGACTCAAATCCATATTTGAGAACTCCCAACAGCTGTTGACTAATAGGAATCGGGTTCCTGAACCGAGTAAGGAGATTATTGCTGTGCACCTGAACTGCAAAGCCCCAGGTGGTGGGATCCAGTCAATAACATTACAGCGGAATAACACTGGCGCAAAAACACACACACAACTCTCAAGAAGGAACTCTTCTTTAATTTCCTTAGGAAGAGACATTTTGCTGTTAAAAATGCACATGACATTTGTATGTGAAGCTATTTTGAAGCAATTGCATTATTTTGCATTTCTTACAGTTTATAGGTTTATGCGATGCTCCATGTTTAAGAATAAACACGGGAAATTATTTCCATCGAATATGTCGATGGCATTATACAAATGGGCTGTGTTAGATTGTGCTGTTTTGTCTGTTAATTTGGTAACTAGTCAAGATAATCCTTATTTTCAGATTGCTTTTGGAATTGGTTTTTACCATTTTTAGAGACACAAAGCAGTTTCCTGACAATAGGGTACATGTATAGCTTGTGTCATCACACGGAACCTTGTGCTTGCATTTTGCATTTACAACTGCAATGTCAGTGTCTAATTTGGTAACTTTTCAAAATAATCCTTCTTTGAGATTGCTTTTCGATTCAGTTTTTACTTATTTCTAGATTTATGAACAGTTTTCTGACAGTAGGGAACACACTGGTGTAGCATATGTCATCAGATGGAACCTTGTGCTAGCATTTACAACTGCAATGTCAGTGTCTAATTTGGTAACCGTTCAAAATAATCCTTCTTTGAGATTGCTTTTCGATTCAGTTTTTACTTATTTCTAGATTCATGAACAGTTTCCTGACAGTAGGGAACATACTGGAATAGCATATGTCATCAGACAGAACCCTGTGCTAGCATTCACAACTGCAGTGGCAGTGTTTGGTAATCTGTTTCTGGCAATGCGGCAAGATGTCACTGAATGACAGATGTAGTGCCTCTTGCACTTGTGATGATATTTCCTTGCTTCCGCCTGCCAGGCTGGTCATGTGACACCCAAGGACAGGTCACATGTTGGATAAGGGTCATCATGCATTGATCATTAATAAAGTCGCCTGTAACGCTAAAGCCAAGAGATTATGCAAGCATAAAGAATTCTCGGAATACACTTCTCCCTTTTTTTAATAACAGCTCAAGTTTTCGACCTTATTTGAATGGCATTTTTCAATTTTCAATTTTTGTTCATAAAAGGGTCAATTCATTTTTAATATCCAGATATTTTGATGACGGCAGTTAGGGTTAACCCAACCTATCCTTGAGTTCCATGATGTGACAACATCATTTCTACCAAGTAATAAGGTTTTATGTCCAATTTTATGCAAACAATACAAAAATAAACTCCGGAGTGGGCATTGATTTTGCCCCAATTTGTTTCAGAGTCCTCCATGTTTTTCCCGTACTCCTCCATGCCTGAATATAGTCCGTCAGAAATCGTATTTGGGAATCTGTCCGCCGTCATGCCGCAAGTCTTTCATTGATTTAATGATTTCGACTGAATCCGTGGGGTCAGTAGAGGACTTTATTAAATGGACGGAGAAATATTTTCTTTCCAATTAGAACCTATTTTTTCATTCAGGTTGGGCAACCTCCCTCTCTTTCAAATCAATATTTTGACAAGAAATATCGTACACATTTGTGATGTTATTGTCCATCATGGTGGAGCTGATATTGGCTTGTCTCTTTGCATTTGCTGTCAAGGTCTTTTGTGATATTCAGTTGACATTGGTTTCGGGATTATTAAAATTCCATGTACAAAGAAAATAGATCTGGGTTTTTTTTCTGCATAATTCGTCGTTCCTTATTCCGCATCTTTTGTGGGTGAGGTCTGGGTGATTTTAAGAAACAAGTATAGCATTGTACCTGACCAGAACCTTCTTCAGGCAGTGTGACAGCAGCTATGTTATTGGAACAAGGGAATAGGGAAGGGAAAATACTACTGAAACTAGCCAATCCTACATCCTGATGATGATTGTCCGTTGTCATAGTACTGATTGTGACACTATCTATGACTCTAGCAACACTTCCTATAGCATGTAATGCCTTTCCAAAAGTGTCATGGCATGACAGACAAACTATAGTCATAGGAAATAATGGGATGTGCTTTAACTTCTTTTGAGTAGTATATACATGTTACTGCAAGAATGCTAACCATCCTGCACTTTTAGACTGAAATAATAATTATTTCTCCCTACCAAACCAACCAACCAAAACAATATCATGGCAAATAATTTTTTAAAGATATTGCCCTTCACAGATACATTTTTGACCTATTTTATTTTTTTATTAAATAATAATGTTGGCCTGTTGGGACCAGTAATATCCCAAATGTGCAACACATTCAAACAAAGAGCAAATAATGTGTGAATATGTATTGCATCTTTTTACAATGTGATAACATTGCATAACGCCTACATCACACTCATGAATAGATCTGCACTCTGTGATAAACACGGTAACTCTGTGATAAACTGGGTAACTCTGTGATAAACACGGTAACATTTGTCAAATATCAGTCCATCAGTTTATATGTATCTCTCATGTACCTTTTGTACCTTCATTGAGTCCTGGATCGATGAACACGTACACGTATCTCCCTGTACCATATGTACCTTCATTGACAGCTTGATCGATGAACGTGCACACGTATCTCCCTCTACCATATGTACCTTCATTGACAGCTTGATCGATCAATGTGTACACGTATCTCCCTGTACCATATGTACCTTCATTGACAGCTTGATCGATGAACGTGCACACGTATCTCCCTCTACCATATGTACCTTCATTGACAGCTGGATCGATCAATGTGTACACGTATCTCCCTGTACCATATGTACCTTCATTGACAGCTTGATCGATCAACGTGTACACGTATCTCCCTGTACCATATGTACCTTCATTGACAGCTGGATCGATCAATGTGTACACGTATCTCCCTGTACCATATGTACCTTCATTGACAGCTTGATCGATCAACGTGTACACGTATCTCCCTGTACCATATGTACCTTCATTGACAGCTTGATCGATGAACGTGCACACGTATCTCCCTCTACCATATGTACCTTCATTGACAGCTGGATCGATCAATGTGTACACGTATCTCCCTGTACCATATGTACCTTCATTGACAGCTTGATCGATGAACGTGCACACGTATCTCCCTCTACCATATGTACCTTCATTGACAGCTGGATCGATCAATGTGTACACGTATCTCCCTGTACCATATGTACCTTCATTGACAGCTTGATCGATCAACGTGTACACGTATCTCCCTGTACCATATGTACCTTCATTGACAGCTGGATCGATCAACGTGTACTCATATCTCTCCTATACCATTTGTACCTTCATTGGCTCATGGATCAAAGCATATTTGAAATTTCTTCGTATCACAAGGTACACAAACCTATTCTGCAAATGCATGTCTCGTCTACCCATGCAGGCAGCAACGTGTTTGGTATTCCAATCTTAACCACCCTCATTTAGCCAATCACGTAACAGACAGGCCTTGTAACACAATAATCAATACTGATTGGACATTGACCTAAAACTGCTTAAATGCCGTCTAGCATCGATCCATTTCTGTATTTTTATTTTTTATCTTGAAGACTATCAATAGATTTGATTTGAAAAATTGTCGTGTTATGTACACATTTAGGTCATACACATTTTTGAGTACGGGTACTCATTTTACATCATTTACGAACATGATAGTAGATGCTAATGACGATAATACAGTATCTGGATCCAAATTAATCATGATCATCTTGAAGCCAAGTAGCAGCAAAGCCTAATGTATCCATTTATGAACAGACAGCATATATTTTTATCGGCAGTATTAGTAAGATATTTAAGTCCTTATATTTCCTCCTGCACCCACAATGCACTACTGTGACAGTATACAGTATGAAAATCAATAATTCTGACCAGTTATTAATGTATTCAAGTAACTTGGCAAGCAAACATATCCATTTCAGTCAACATGATTTGATTCAGGACATATACTTCCTGTGCGGTTAATGTCATACTTATTCTGCTCTGTGCATGTATAGGAATTGACATCATGATCACGCAATACTAGAAATCAATGGCCGATCATACGTCGACCTGCCAGAACGAGGCAGGGGACACATCAGATTAATCCAATAATTGCCCCAGAATTGCCTTGTCCCTCTGTCTGTCATCAGGGTAGCTTCTAATGAAGGGCGGCGCCCTCCAGGATGGGCAAACCTTGAATTTGCTCCATAGACTGCCCACCTTGTGTCAACATGCTTAAAACGAACATCATTGGGAATGCTTGGCAATTTCATTGTAGAAAAACTGAATTTGATTGTGGAAAGCATGGCTTGGTTAAGTCAGTATGTAGCAATGCGTACAGGATCGTCATCGTGTCAGTGGTTTAAAGAGACATTTCTTGTTTTCTGGAAGGTTTAAGGATTGGAATATATCTATTTGTTTCTGTTACATTAATGGGATCTACTGACAGTTATATTTTTTTCTGGTTTACTCAAGGAAATGCTGCTTATCAGGCCCAGTACACCTTACAATGATCAAGGATCTATCAGTTGTCGCATGGGTTTTGTTGAGCACATGGTTATCACAAAAGGAAACAAGGACCCATTTCACAAAGTGATCGTGGTGCTACGACTATTTTATCTCCTGTATTTTGATTTACACTTATGACAGTCGTACCGACCTGTGAAGATCTGGGGTAGAATAGGTCTTCAGCAACCCATGCTTGCTGTAAAAGGTGACTGCTTTGTCGTAAGAGGTGACTAACGGAATGGGGTGGTCAGGCACGCTGACTTGGTTGATGTATGTCATTGTACCCCAATTGCGTTGATCGATGCTCATGATGTCAATCACAGGATTGTCTGGTCCAGATCACCGTCATATAGCTGTAATATTGCTTAGCTTGCCGTTCAACAAAAAAAAGAAAAGAAAAAAAAGTCGAACCGCTATGAACGCTTTGTGAAACTGGCCCCCCAGAACATGAACGTTATTTGACTCATGCTCTCAAGTGGTTTGATCAGCATTACAACATTCAAGTCCTCAGTAGAGTTTTCAAAACATTCTATGGTTGATATTTGAAGGACATTTCCAAATTTGGGGCATCAGTGACAAAAATGATTTAGTTCCCTATTTTTACTTGTAACACCCTAGGTTTTATCAGGTGAACACTTGACTTGCCTTTGCATGTGTTTATGATGGGTGCTTCCAATGGGGATGGATGCATCACTTTACGTGAACACCTGGTGTCATCACTGTTTGATAATGATTCCTAAGCACATGCTCTAATATAGTTGGAATCGTAAATGGATTCTGCTTTTAGCAGAGATTTCTAATGATTACGGAATTATTTTTGTCGCCTTTATTTACATCTACTTAAAGATGTTTATCTGGATTAATTTAATAACTACCTGAACTTAAAGTCAGACCGAGATTCAGGATACCATTGTTGTTTCTGTTTAATTAATTGGCATGTTTCTAGGGTTTGTTGTTCCCTGACCGATGGACTGTCAAGTCAAAGGACAGGTAAAAATGACCCAGTGTGTGTAAGTGATGCATCTCATGAGGCTGGCCAAAAAAACAAACCACAATGACACATGCAATCAGTCAGCACCACAGTAGTTTTTCTTCAGAAAGTTATATTATTTCCCTTCTAACAAATTACAGTAGGGTCAGAAGTTTGTAAGATTTAGTAAAAAGTACTGTCTTAATTGTTATGTTGAAACCCAATCTTGTGAAAGCTTTCAAGCTTCTCATGATGGAGGAGAGATAATTCTGTTCAAAATCTTTAATTTCCTCCATTTTTTACCCGTTTTATAAATTCTGGCACAAACTTGACTTTTGCCACATCCTTCTTGTGGAAAAAGGGTTCAAAAACATAATCTAGCTGACGTATATCTTTTCAAAACATTTGATTGGAAATAATATCCTTGACTTTTTTGTCGTCTTCCGTCATTAGGAAAAGGCAAAAATTCAGATTACAATTTCTTTTGGTCATCATTGAGAAAAGATTTGTAATTTTTTTCATCCACCCTAATTGACATTCTTAAAGATCGAACAAACTGCCGACACCTAAAAACATGAAAGTTTAAAAAACGTATGAGAAAGTGGGAACCTCCTCTTGAAAGAAGAACATATTTAATTCTTAATTTGCATACCCTTTGCATCCCCTTTCATCTACAGCAAACTCTTAACAAAATCAAAGTGAACATTTGTGTGATGGGTCCATCAGGTTCTTCTGAAGGCAAATGGTAAATATGTGTGTTTCGGCATTGGTGTTAGACTTTTTACGTCTTGAACTGTCTGTGTAATTCTACATAACAAATGTATCAGTGTTGGTACGAAGACGGCTTTCGTAAATTTGAGTCGACATGGAATGACAAGAGGAAAATGTTCAAATTATTGCAATTTAATACTTGTGACGCTGAGTAGTTGTGGCAACTGCTTTATTTACACTAATTGAACTCAACACGGTGGTTTCAGTACACTGTTTCAAACGGGGATGTTTCATGACTCTGTTTCAAACAGGAGATGTTTTTCAGATTCAGAATTCAGCTAATCACCAACTATATCTGTTACTCAGCATGACATAAATGTTTGAAAGTGCTTCTCAATTAGTGAAATATTTCAAGGAACGAGGAAGAGGAAATGCCTATTTTATTACTTGAGAACGATGTCTTTACCAGTCCAAATATCTTCTGGCTTCTATTGCTCTCAATCTGTTAAGGCGTATTGTCAAACCAGAACTCAAAACTAATTTTTTTCATCCATTTTTTCATTAGTGATGATCATGTTCTTCCAGACAGCCAAAAACGACAAAAAAGGTACCAAAGTTTCAAGCATGTGCTAAAATGATAGTTGCAATGTTCTGATATTTCTGTCTGCTTTTCATTTTCCATTTCCAAGATGATCCATTGGCCAATCTGGTATATTAGCATGTTTCCAGCGACAGAAACAGAGATCTTTCACCATGGGTTCTCTTTAGGGTTATGCCACACAGACGTGACACAGGCGTAACACAGGCGTAACACATCCTACAACTAATGGCTTCAGCACCTTGCACTTGTAGCGTGAGACAGCTGTGTTTGTTTGTGGAATTGCTCTCCCTCAATGTGTACCATGTGGTCAACACTCAGCCATGTTTTCGCAGGTGTCCCTTTGTAAACTCGTAACATTTCCACATGCAACATGCACAAACTGCATCATTTAACAAACTTTGTATTGAAAAAAATGTGACCCCTTAAGGTTATCAATGAGGGTGGCATGGGGGAGGTAGACCAGTGCACTTTGTTGCTGGCTGATTCGGAGGCTGCCATAGTGTGAAGCTCTTCCAGTAAATACAAATCTGTTTCGAATGCATGAATTGTTGTGTAAATATACAGAAACGGGCATATGCTAGCCTTTTGCCCAAATGAACATTACTTTCAATTTAGGGCCCTTCTAATGATGTTGATGGTGAAAAATCATTTTGAATAAACAAGCTAAGTTTCTGGAGTCTGCTTTGAACATATATCTGTACCTGGTTGAGTTTATCATGTGGGTGGGATAATGGCGGTCCTTAGCTTGTTAGAAGTGTTGACAGGAGTCTGTGTACTCGCTGTGGAGAGTTGGAATAACAATCTGTTGTATTTAGTAATCTGATAACCCAGTCATTGGGACACACTGGAAACTCAGATGGCAATGTGTTGGGGATGTGTTATTGAATGCACATAGGTTATATATTTGAAATAGAGATACACTTCTGATATCTTCACAGATTTTTTGCCTTGTTATCTGTATGAATGTTGTGCTTGTGTGTGTGTGTGTGTGTGTCTGTGTCTGTGTCTGTGTCTGTGTCTGTGCCTGTGGGTCTCTGTGTGTGTGTGTGTGGTATTGTGGTTAAAGCATTAGCTCATTAGGCTCACTCGCTCACTCATTCACTCTCACTCACTCACTCACTCACTCGCCAACTCACCCACTCAAACTCACTCATTACATACCAACTCACCCACACCCACTAAAACTCACCCTCACTCACTCACTCACTCACTCACTCATCCTCTCACTCACTCACTCACTCACTCACTCACTCACTCATCCTCTCACTCACTCACTCATCATCTCACTCACTCACTCACTCACCCTCTCATTCACTTACTCACTCACCCTCTCACTCACTTACTCACTCACTCACTCATACAAATTCACTGCTTCCTGTCAGGTGATTCAGAGAACAGTCTGTTCCTAACACATGACATGGTTAACTGTATTAGCATTCTGAATGTTTTTCTGCTGTGCGTTATTCGGACATAAAAATAATATTTTTATCAATATCTCTGTTCAACAGTGTTGACTCATACCCTATATTTATGGCAGAAATGGGAAATGTCAAGAATAGAAAATTTTATATTACAACTCCAATGCCATAAATTCAAATACTATTTTAAATTGATAATGTTTGTAAGACAAAAAATGACAGATTTTCCATTTTGTGATCACCGTAGAGCAGTCTTGTGTTACGAAGAGTGCTTTGAGGTAATCATCCAAATAAGGCCTCAGGAAAACGGCATCTATACAAGACATTCTTATGGCCGAAAGAACACCGAGCAAATAAATCACATGAGCTACCGAGTCTTTTAGAAAAACCAAGAAAGTTAACCATCATCTGATACTACATGTGATGAATTATTTCACAAGCTATAGTGTTCATTAAATGACTATGCATCATTAAATGAAAAAAGTTAACGGGCACAGAATGTCATTTAGTGTCGCCCTCTACAATTACGCAAGTGTCTTGACAATTTTACCCCGCGTTGCAAGATTACCCGTGCGATCAGCTGTGTGCTTGTATGCCATGAATCCTGACATACCTCGTTAACAAAATATCGCTGCCTCGGCAGGGAAATTTTTCCCAGTGGTTCCGATAAGATAGCTCCAAGATTCTACCTTGCGTTTGTGAAGCAACATTGCAGCTTTAAGTCTCATCTAGGAACGAGGACATAGTTAGGGTAGCGCTACCATTTATTCATGAATCTATCGGCGAAAATACAGTAATGTTCGTGATGCGCTTACTCTGTAATTTAGCATTAATTGACCTGTGACCTTGAAAGGCAAGACGAATGTCAAGCAGCGGCTACCATTCGGATGACTCTTTGAGAAAAGATAAATAATGAAGGCATATCACGTTTTGTTTCAAGGGAACCTTTCGGGGGGTTATTCTGTGTGGCAACTATAGCTAATAATGTAACATTTCCTGTCAACTAGTTTTAACTATGATGACTTTTTATTGCTTGCACTTAATCGAGGGTGAAGCAGATCGTTTAGTTTGTTCAACACTGTCACCCTCACAGTTTCCTTTTGACATAAAAATGGCTTAGTGTGTCGTCCTAAATCATCAACTACCTATTGATGTTGGGCAGTAGAGATAAGTTGTAGATTGGGAAAATCATAAACAACGTTTGATCGAAAATTTGTGAAATACTTTTCTGTGACAAGTTCTGGCAAATATCCTCAGCATTTGAACCTTTTGTCATCCTTTTCTTCAAAATATTTTTTTTCCTTTCAAGACTTGAATCTTGTACAGGAAAAGCACTCAGAAATAAATTTCAAAGGTTACTTCAGATGTAGAAGAATTGAATCATCTTTTTGAAAAGAATCAGAACAATATTGACTGTTTCAAATTTCAGAGAAGGATATGGACGATAAATATTACCCATCCATTTGAGTTACTGCTTGGTCCAGCTACTTTTTGGAATAGAACAAAGCATGTGTGAATTTGCAATCCAATACAACTCCCCTCAAAACTACTTTAGAGGATGTAAACTTTCCAGGAACTATGACGCTTTCATCACAGTTATAGGAGACCTATTTTCCCAACAATTTCAAGAATATTTTGTCTACGATGAATCTATTCAGAAAGTGAACATAAATATTTTGAAAGAATGCACTTAAAGGACATGTAATATTTACCTAGTTGAAAAATGATGCTGTTAATAAACACCTCTTTCCTTCATATTTAATCTTGCCAATTCCGCTTTATTGTTCGAATAGTGGAATGGCTGAGCTGCAATTTACAACGTGGGCCTAGTGACAACAGGAGTGAATACAAATCACATGTTCTCATAATATTCACATTGGTGTGAGTGTTGACAGTTCCTACTTTTCAGACGCAGAAATTATTGGAATATGTCGGACAGTTTATGTGCGGTTTTTTCTGTCGAGGGTACGTGGTGCGATAATGTGCATCTTTTGACTCAAATTCATATTTAAAAAGTTAATGAAAGTTTTTAGGGATATTGATTAATGGCAGCTAGTCATTCTGCAGGATGAATATTGTATGAGCTACATGAAATTCCTTGTTGCAAGAGAATACTGGTAAATATGAGGGTATCATCACACTGTTGTATAAAGATTCAAATTGTGGAGTTAGTATGACAATATACGGGATAATATGGTGCAGAAATAATATCTGATTGTCTTATTTGATCGGTGTTTGCAGCATCAATGTGTAGTTTTATCTGTAGGCATCGATGAATTAATTTTTACCTTTTTATTATTATTTTTTAATACGTGGTAAGGGTGACATTTTAATATTTGTATTTTACATTTCTTTTAAAAAAGTGTTCAAGACATCTTTGTATGTTAACTGTGGATGGATCTGTTTCACATCAACCATGACTGTTTGGTAGTACTAAAAGCAGCAAAACCCTTTCCATAATCCTAAGAAATCTCTGCTCAAAAGTCCATTGTATGATTCTGACTATATCATAAGCATGTGTTTTTGGCCACTTTCAAATAGTGATGATACCAGGTTTTCGCAAAAAGGTAAGCATGTCCTGCCCAACCAGTGTCATTCATCACAAATACATGCAAAGGCTAGTCAAGTGTTCACATGAAATATCACATGAATTCTCAAGAGCAATAACATGATATGAAGTGGTTATTTGGTGATGAAGCGGGCATGGATGAAAACCTAATAATTAATTTATCCCAACCTCTATAGAAAATGTTCAAAATATATTACTGTGGCCATGGGCTAGCTGCTCTATGGCATGTGTTCGGGAAGACTGTGATAAGGCAGACTATAATCTCCCTTGTGATTGCCATGTTTTTGAAGATGAGGCATGGCAGACCTACTACGCTAATAGACATGTTAAACAAGACTGCCAGTCCCCTGCCTCTGGGCTTGACAAACCCATTCCGGTCAAATTTAATTAAAACAGCCTTGTCACATGTGCAGATGTATTGTCTAATTAGAAACCACACAACTGTAAAAATATGCAAATCGGTCTGGAAAGGATGAAACTGAATAGGAAAACATGGCCGTTTTTTGCTAACCCACAGAAATCAAAATATCCTAGCGTTTGATTTATGCAAACCAAGGACTCTTAAGTCCCAATTAAA